>NC_133007.1:32133347-32433764 GCF_048564905.1 Vicugna pacos | reverse complement strand
GGCTTCAGGGCACAGTCCAGGCCGTCTCTCCCTTGGGGCAGGTGAGCGCCGGGAAGAAGCTGACGGGCAGCACCGTGGGCATGCAGACCAGCGTGGAGACTAGCCCCCTGCTCAGGGTGAGGCCTCACTCGGCGGGCGGGCCGGTCCCTGGGGGCCCTGGGAGCCCAGCCCCTCAGCCCCGTAGCCCCAGTGGGCCCACACCATTAGGAGACTGTCTGCCTTGCAGTTCCGCGCCAAGGAGGTGGTGCCGGCCCGCATGGTGGAGATGGCCCGCTGTGTCCGGGAGCGGGACTTCCAGGCCTTCGGCCGGCTGACCATGCAGGACAGCAACCAGTTCCACGCCACCTGCCTGGACACCTTCCCGCCCATATCCTACCTCAGCGACACGTCTCGGCGCATCATCCACCTGGTGCACCGCTTCAATGCCCTCCACGGGCACACCAAGGCAGGCTGGCTGGCACGGGTGGGCTCTGTCTCACTGTGGTTCATTCGGCTGTGTGGCCCCATGTCCAAGCCCCTTGTCCCGAGTGGGTGGGAGTTCGCCTGGCACCTGGGAGTGGGTCTGAGCTGCGGCACCTGGTCACGCTGAACGCATGGTTCCAGGTGGCCTACACATTTGACGCGGGTCCCAATGCTGTAATCTTCACTCTGGATGAGACCGTGGCTGAGTTTGTGGCTGCCGTGAGGCACAGCTTCCCACCTGAGTCGAATGGAGACAAGTGAGTTGTGGGCCGCTGTCCAGGAGGCAGGGGTGGGAGGCGTGGGTTCTCCTCTTCAGGCTGTGGTGGGGGTTGACCCGTGGAGACCACAGGCGGTGTATCCTCAAGGACGCGTCCGTGTGACCTGGACGCTCCTCCGCCCAGCCCAGCCAACCCACACGCAGGCACACACAAACACACGCACGCACGCACACCCACACCCACGCGCACGCATGCCGCCAGTGGCTTCTGTGCAGAGTGCATTTCTTCTCTCCAGCTGTTCTAAGGGGCCCTGTTCTCAGCGTGGGGACACCTGCCCCCTGGGGGTGTGGGGGGCATGTGGAGTCCTTCTGTCCATCACTGTGAGGGGGCAGTGCCCCTTCTAGTGGGAGGTGCTGGATACTACATCCCCACCAGATGGGACAGACCACAGGACCGAGGACAGACCGGCTGGTGTGCCCTCTGGGGGCTCATTGCCTTGGTCACCCTGTGGGTGGTTTGTAGGTTTGTGCTTGAACTGAGGTGTTTTCTTAAGTTCTGCTACCCAACGTGCGTGGCAGTAGCCACAGGCCAGGGCAAGGGGGCAGCACCGAAACCTCCCCTCAGGGACCCCACCAGGCCCCTGGCGTTCCTGCACAGTGCTTAGCGCACGTGGTGAGACACAGGTAACATGAAACGCACCACCAAGCACTTGGGGTGGACAGCCTGGTGGCATTAAGAATATTCAGGGCGGGGCAAGCAGCACTTGTGCATCAGCCCGCAAGAGCCCGTCCTGGTGGCAGTCACAGCCCGAGCCGCGCAGCCACTCTGGGGCTTCCGTCCTGGAGCCGCCTGTCTGCACACCGCGTCTGCGGACCCCGGGCCAGCCTGCCGTTCTCTCCCAGGTTTCTGCAGGGGCTGCCTGTGGAGCCTGCCCTGCTCTCGGACGAGCTTAAAGCTGTGCTGGGCGAGGACCCCGCTCCTGGCGGCATCAAGTACATCATTGCCACCCAGGTGAGCCCCGGCCGCACCCGTCACAGGCCTGTGGGCTCGGCCAGGCTGGGGGCCACTTTGCTGACGGTCAGGTAGCAGGAACCCTGCTCCTCGGGTTTCAAAGCACCCAGTGTTTCCCTCGCTCACTCTCAGTGGACGTGTGAGGGCCCTGTGGTGCGTGGGGCAGCGTTCCTGTGCTGGGGAATGTGGGGGCCTCCAGGTCACCCCACCAGACCAGGTCAGGGTCCTGCTCAGTGGTGGGGCCGGGATTTCCCTTAGATCTGTCTGATTCCAAGACCGTGACCTTGTGCCCCCAGGCCACAGCCCCTATCTTCCATCCCAGGACCTGCTCTCCACCCCAAGCCTGGGCTGTGGAGGCAAGTGCCCAGGGGACCCCATCTCTGCCTGAGGCTTGGGCCCAGGGCCAGCGTCACCATGGGGGCTGTCATCTTCTGATCTGCACTTACCTGGGAGGGCAGGTGCACTCTGCCCCTCCCTGTCACCTGCCCTGACATTAATTTCTGTACCCGCCAGGTAGGACCTGGGCCTCAAGTCCTGGACGACCCTGGTGCTCACCTGCTGGGCCCTGATGGTCTGCCGAAGCCAGCCGCCTGAGCACCCTAGTGGAGCCCCAGCTGCCACTGGGTGAAGGGGCCACTTCACTGGGACTGGGGAGCCGGGTGTGGCGGTCGGCCCACCCTGCTTGTTGGGATTGTGGGTGGCTGCCTCACTCTGGGCCCGGCAATGTGCCATGGCAGAGCTGGGGCAGTGGAGAAACACCTGCAGCCACACAGGCGGTCAGGAGCCCCCCAGTACCTCATCTTCCCCACCTGCACCCACACTTTGCTGAGACGGGAGCCTAGATCAGGAGACAGACGTGGAGGACCAGCCATCCAGGTGGAGCTGCCAGTGCCCCCACCAGTGAAGTGCTCTCTGGCCCTGAACTTGGGCCACCCCCACTGCCCCAGGGAGAAGACGGCCAATCAGTGTCCCCCTTGGGGCTGGAGGACCAGTCACCGTGCAGGGAGCAGCCTCAGGACACCTCCGTGAAGTGTTCCTCCAGACCCTGAGCTTAGGCCCATGTGCCTGCAGTTTCTTCACAGACCAGTGGTGTGTCTGGAGCGGGGCGGGGAGCAGCACCGAGAGGTGGACGGGACTCTGTCTGGCCCCAGAGTAAAGGCAGTGAGCTGGCTCTGCCTGGCGTGCTTTCTCTGAGCCCTTGCGGTCATTCTGCAGTGAGGACTGGGAAGGGGCTGCCGTGGGCTTGGCAGGAGGGGCTGAGGACTCACCTTCCCCCCAGCTCGCCACCCCCCACAGCCCCGGCCACACTGTGACAGACCTGGTCACTGAGGCTCATGGCCTGGGATGTGGTTTGGGGGCAGGAAGGTAGGCGGGCAGTGCCGATTGAGCAGAAGCTGTGGGCCTGTGGGTCTGAAGCACTGGGTCACTCCCTCCTTTGCGTGACCTACTCCATCCGTGTTCCTAGTCCCTCCGCACTGTCCCAGCCAGGCTGGGAGGAGAGGAGGTGGGCACCTGCGCCCTCTGACCTACCTCCTGGCTCCCCTCATTGTCCAGAAAGGGTCAGCTTCCTGCTGCTGGAGAGTCCTGACCTTGACCCAAAGGTGGGGCAGAGGAGGGAGGTGATAGGACAGGACCCTGCCCTCCTACACTCTGGGTTTTCCCAGAAGCTGCACCCTGGGAGCCCCCCAAGACAGTCCTGGTGAGCAGAGGGGCTGCAGCTGCCCACACCTGCACTAGCCCAAGGCCAGATGAGGCGGAGCTGGGCCTGCTCTGACCGCCAGGGAGGGATCCCCATGAGGCCTAGGGGTTCCTGGCCTGAGGCCCTGCTCCCTCTGCAGGGGGGCACCACTGAAGCCAGGGTGGCTGGGTCTCTCCCTGAGCTCCCGGCGGCCCAGGCTCTCATGGAAGGGGTAGGGGCAAGGCTCCTGGGAGCATGGGCCCGCCTGCCTGCTGGCCAGGCCAGTCACCTGGAGCCAGGGTGGGGCGGAGCGAGCAGCAAGGCGGCCCCGGAACTTGGGAAACTCTGGGCGGGGCTGGCAGGAGGCAGGCGGAGCTCAGGCCGCGGGGTCCGAAGGGTCTGAGCCAGTCGGAGGAGCCTTGGGGAGCCGTGCGGCCGCCATGGGGCAGATCGAGTGGGCCATGTGGGCCAACGAGCAGGCGCTGGCATCTGGCCTGAGTGAGTGGGCATCAGGGCTCTGGCACTTGGGGTGGGGGCCGCAGGGACGGCTGAACCTGGGGTGAGGGGCGCCGAAACTTAAACCCTCAGGATTGGCCAGGGCCCAGCAGAGCAAAGCTGAGGGCCAGGAGTCAGCTACCCTAGGCTGTGGGCCGGGGAAGTGGGAAAGGAGCAGGCTGGAGGCAGGGGTGGGGAGCAGGGTCCGGACCAGCCAGAGACCCCAGACTGCAGGTCAGGAAGTGGGAACTGAAGCCTGGGGGTGGGGGCTGAGTCTGGAGCCTTCTGCCAGGGACCTGCAGCCCCGTGGGAAAGGGCCTGGGGCCAGTGTCAGGACAGGCTGCAGCCCTCAGGTTGAGGAGAAGGATTCAGTGCCCTCCTGCCCTGCAGACCCATGCACCCCACCTCCCATCCTCTGTCCCGCTGCCACAGCTGTTCCTGCTTCACTCCTCCACTCACCCCCTGAAAAGAGGAAGTTGAAGCTGGGGGAAGAGGCGTTTTCGCCCCTGGTGGTTTCCGGAGAGTCACCACCCATCGGGTTGGAAAAACCCGGCCTGACCCGCCCCTGTGGCCCCTCCTGTGCTGGTGTGGGGGCTCCTTCCCAGGGGCCCTGGGGTGCAGAGGTGGGCTCCTCCTGCCTCCTGGCCAGGCGCTTGGCCCACGGAGGGGTGACCCTCCCTCTGGGGCCCAGCCCTGGGTCTGCTGAGGAGGGCCCTGTGCACAGTGCTGTAAACGGCCCCCACTGCCCCTCCCTCCCAGCTCCCCAGGTGCTCCTGGGAGGGACGGCAGGGCCCCATCACCCAGCCTTGCTCTGGTCAAGGAGCAGTGGGGTCTGCACTATACACTTAGAAGAGAGACCCAGACACGCCCCCCTCACCCACCAGTGCCAGCTGGGGGCAGAGGAGCTGGCCAAGCTGGGACGGGTAGGGGAGCAGAGACGGGTGAGGTATCCGGCCTGCCCACAGGGCAAGGTCATATTTTGGAGGGTGGTCTCTCCTGGGTCTGGAGTGGCTAAGAACCCAGCAGGTCAGTAGATGGCTCTCCTCATCTCATTTCTGCCCAGAGCTGTCCTTAGCAGACCCCCAGCCCCCAGAAGGAGAGGGTGACTGCAGGCTCTGAGCGTGGAGCTGAGAGGCCTGGATTCCTGTCCCAAGGGTGCAGATGGTACCCCCGTGGTGGCTTCCCTGTTCTCAGCCAACACCCGGGGGGCAGGGCTGTTCTGTGTCCTCTTTACAGTGATGCCCCGACATCCACCATCAGATGGGGCGGCTTGTGGGAAGGTCACCCTTCTGACCTCCTTGGTCTGCCTTTTCCTCCTGACTCAGTATTGACTATAGCCTGGCCTCCTCAGACCAGGCCCCACGAGTGAGATCGCAGCCCCCAGGCCTGTTCTCCCCCTGCCCCCCACCCCTCTCCGGGGCCACCCACCTGGGCTTCCTGTCACGTCCCCCGTCCCAGTTCTCCACTAGCTGAAGTTTATGTCCTCACCTGAGGCCACAGCCCCGTGCCAGCTGAGGCCTGGGTCCCAGCGGGACCCAGCGGCCCTGCACACGCCACCTGCGAGCTTCTCTCTTGCTGATGACCGAGACCCAGGCTGAGGAAGTGGTGTCCCCAGGACGAGTGGACACGGTGCTGCAAGGGCCTGCCCGCAGCGCACAGGGTCCTGGCAGCACAATGAGCCTGAGTGCGCAGCGCAGCCCGAAACCAGCCAATGGCAGCGGGGCTCTGGGGGCTGGAGGGGCTCGGGGGCCTCTCTGGAAAAGGGCTGAAACCAAGCTGCATGCCTGAGGCTGGTGCTGTAAAGGGCTGCCCGCACAGGAAACACCACAAGAGCGCCCCCTCCGAGAAGTGCGCTGTCTGTGCCAGAGCCCAGATGAAGAATGCCACGGGCAAGAGGAAACCTCTGGAAACCCAGGCCTGGGCTGTGCAGGGAATAGGGGCTGCCCTCCCCGACCCTGTGTTGCAAGGACCACCGACCAGGAAGTTCCGGTCCCGGGAAAGGACCACAGAGGGGTGAGCTTCAGCCAGAGCGAAGCTGGGTCCAGGGGGAGGGGCAGCAGCACCAGAGGGAGGACGCAGCGAGTCCGTGTTGACTATAAAGAATGAGTATCACTGGTAACCTGGGGTGAGATTGAAGTGAAACATTCTCAAGTCCATACGTGGTTCAGGAAGAGGGATTTTAAAGTTCCATCAAGTCAGCAAAAGGCAGGCGAAGCAACAAAAGTGCTCATTAAAGGGAAAACATAAAATCAGGTAAGTTTCTCTCTGCAGCCACAGTCAACAAATACGTTAAATTCACTACCATTCATGGTAGCCCCAAACCGGAAGCAACTGACATGTCCCCGAGGCCACAGAACAGGTCACCTGTGGATGATTCAGTCAAAAACTAGTCAGCAAGAGTGACCCACACGAAGGGCCAGGATGACCGCTGACCCCAGAAGAGCCGAGAGAGACTTCCGGGGTGACGGGGACCTTGACTGGGCAAGGTCACATCGGGGGAGTCACACGAAAGTAAAGTTCTCAAGCGTACATGTGCGCCCGTCACGTAGTAATTAAACCTCAGTGAACGGCTGGGGATGTGAGACGCGGGGACAGTGGCGCAGCGATGTGAATGCCCTTCCTGAGCCCCCCTCTGTGAAACGGCTAAAAACGCGGCATTGTGTGTGGTGCTCGTGTTACCGCCCACACAGCATTACTGGGGAGGAAAGACCGAGACCCTCGTGTCCCTGCAGCGACCAGGAGCACAGATCTGAGCCGACGGCTGGGAGAGACAGACTCCATCCGGAGCAGGATGTCAGCACCAGATAGAGCACGGGATACTGGCACGGGGGGAGGGGCGCCCACGGAGCAGTCCCAGGCCCCGACCCCCACCCTGCCTTGGCAGCTCCTTCCGCCCACACGCTGCTCCCAGGGGAAGGCATCCTGACCCCATGCCTACGGCCTCCCCATCACCTGCCAGGGTCTGCATCCGCCTGGGCCCCCTGCCCAGCAAACATGGTGACAGACTCAAGCGCAGCTCCGCGGTGGGCTTGCAGCCCCACTGTGGGAGGGAAGCCCGGGGGAGGTGGCCAGGGCCCCTGCAGGGATGGGGGGCACCTACTGACCTGCTTCTCCTCTGCCCACAGTCCTCATCACGGGGGGCATCGTGGCCACAGCAGGCCAGTTCACCCAGTGGTACCTGGGCACGTACTCCATGTATCCTCCTGCTGCAGACCCCAGGCGGGGTTGGGGGCAGACACACCTCACAGTTTGCAGAGGGCTGCTCACACCTCTGCTCCTCTGCACTCCCAGCGGCGATGGGGAAGGCAGGAGGGTCTCAGAGCAGGAAATGACAGATTTGCCCGGGCTGGGTTCTGGCAAGGATGTGAGGTGTCAGTGGCCCCCAAGGGCTGACAGTGAGGCCTCGGGGATGCTCAGATCCCCCTGCACCCTCTTCTATCAGCCATCCTCCCCAGCCTGCCCAGGCCTGTCCATGAGTGGGCGGGCCTCACTGTCCTCTACCGGCCTAGCGGTTCCAGGTCCTAGGGAAGCCAAGGCAGGTGTAGGGGAGGGAGGGGCTGGGACAGGGAAGGAGGCAGCAAAGTGGCCAGACCTGCTCGAATCCCTCCTGGCTGCTTCCTGGCTGTGTGACTTCAGGCAGCAGCTGCACCTCTCTGTTTTTCTATCAGCAAAGGGGGCTCCCTGTGGCCCGTTAGTCAGCGGGCTCTTCCTTAACTGCAGCTTCAGTGCGGCAGGAGTTCTCATCTGCCTGCTGGAGTACCCCCGGGGGAAGCGGAGCAAGGGCTCCACCATGGAGAGGTGGTAAGTCTCCCCGGCCTGCTCTGGGGTCCTTCCGGGAGCTGGGCAGAGCTCACAGGGCTGGGCGCCTGGCCAGCCACCATGGAGGAGCCTGGTCCCGTCCCTCTGGTGCCCACTCAGCGGGGGTGCTCTGGGCTGGGCGGGTGGTGCTGTGTGCTGAGTAGGACACGGTCTGTCTGCTTCCCCTCTCTTGGCTTAGTGGACAGAAGTACATGACCAGAGTGGTGAAGCTGTTCGGGCCCCTCACCAGGAATTACTACATCCGGGCCTTCCTGCACCTTGGGTGAGTCCCCGTGCCCTCTCAGGGTCAGGAGGCCCCACCTGCGGGCCGCCTGCGCCGCACTGCTTGGGTGGACTGAGCCCCCTCCCGGTCCAGATGCTGTTTCAAACAAGAACCCAGGGCCCGGGTTCTGCCAGAGGTTCCCCAGCCCCGTATCCACTATAACTTGCGGGGTCACCATTCACCCCAACCTCAGTAGCTTAGACCCGGAACCTCAGGGTCCTGGGTTCACTGGGCTCAGCCGGGCAGCTCTGCTCAGCTGCGTCGCATGTATGCAGCTGGGTCACTGCTGGGGAGGCCGTGGCACCCAGCCATTGGCAGCTGCCTGGGTGTCTTCCCAGCGTGCCGGCTGGGGGCCAAGAGCCAGTGTCCCCAGGCTTGTCAACAGACCTGGCTGAGAACAGCTCGGGGGCCCCAAAGTGAGAAGACCAGTCTTTGGCAGGTCAGGGCCCCCCCTGAACACACTTACAGTCTGCTTCGTCCTGCAATTCTGTGGTCTCTGACCAAGGCCTGGGGCTGTGGACTCTCTTCTGACCGCCCTTCTGTCCCCTGCACCCACCCTCGCCCCCCGCCAGGCTGTCGGTACCTGCCGGCTTCCTGCTTGCCACCATCCTGGGGACAGCCTGCTTGGTCATCGCCAGTGGCATCTACCTGCTGGTGAGTAGTGTCCCTGTGGTCAGCCCCATTGGTCCTCAGCAGCCTCAGCCTCGAGGCCGGCCGTGTCCCTGCTCAGGTTGTGGTGGGGACAGGGATGTTGTGGCCTCCGTTAATGGCCCATGCAATGTGCTGGCTGGTCCCCTACACGCCTCCTGTAATCCACACTGTGGCCCTGTAATGGGGGGTGGCAGGGTCCCAACCTTACACAAGGAAGCGGGGGCTCAGAGGGGCCTGGCCTGGCCTGGGAGTCGTTGGTCAGACTTCCCTCTTCCAGTCCAAGGTGCTGTCAGGGGCACTTCCCGGAGCCTGTTAGCCAGGCAGATGCCTCGAGAATGCTCTCCAAGACCTGGGGCTGGGTTTGCCTGGAGCAGAGCTGCAGCAGACGGCCCTTGAGAGGCCTCAGTCACATACCCTCTCTGAGCTGCAGTCCCTTCAGGCCTGTCCTGCCCCTCTCGGCTGTGGGGAGTGCGGGGATGGTGAGACGGGGCGGAGGCTGCCCGAGAGGAGCCTGCGGCCCAGCCCCTCCGTGTCCTGCAGGCGGCCATCCGTGGCGAGCAGTGGACCCCGATCGAGCCCAAGCCCAGGGAGCGGCCACAGGTGGGGGGCACCATCAAGCAGCCGCCCAGCAACCCCCCGCCCCGACCCCCGGCCGAGGCCCGCAAGAAGCCGGGAGAGGAGGCGGCGGCAGCTGCGGGGGTCCCCACAGGTGGCCCCCAGGAAAACCCTGTGCCGGTGACAGACGAGGTGGTGTGACCAGGGCCGGAGCTCCGGCAGCCCCCACGCCCGGGCAAGCCTGTGGCTGCAGCCCCTTCCCTGTTCACCCCCAGCTGCGCGGTCATCTCCTGAGCTGCACTGGAGCCTCAGTGCCTCACTTGTTCCATGAAACACGTATCTGGAACCCCTCGTGCCTGAGTTTCTCCTCTGGAAATGAACGTCCAGGCCTGGGGGAAGGGAGTGTGCGTCCCACGAGCCCCTCAACCTGACCTGCTAGGGCTTTCCTGCTGGAGGACTCCCGGGGGCCAGTGTGCCACAGGCATGTGCCCACTCAGGTCCCGATCCCACCCGGGCACCAGAATTGTTACCAAACCAAACCTGGGTCTGCCCGCCTGTGCGCAGAAAGCCAGCCTATTGGCACTGGGCTGCGGTCCAGGCGAGTGCAGTGCTCACTGCAGGCGCCAAGTGAGGAGCCAACGGCTCACGCTCAGCAGACCCCAACTCCCCAGTGGGTTTCAGGGACTGGTTTTTATTTAATTTTTTGTTGTTTTTTTTGGGGGTGATTAGATTTATTAATTTATTTTAATGGTTCCTGGGTTCCATCCCCAGGACCTCGAACACACTAAGCACACACTCTACCACTGAGCTACACCCTCCCCCCTACCTGGAGGGGTTTTTAGACAGTGAGGGAGGGGGGCTGTGGGGTGTGTGATCAGCAGGCCAACAGACCAAATGTGGTTCCATAACACACACACACCTATACAGCATACACACCGCCCCTCACACCCCCCAACACACACCACAGACACTCACCAGCCGCGGCAGGCCCGGGCGTGGGCCTCCTGGCTCCTGCCTGTCCCACCGCAGCCTGGGAAGCCCCCTCCTCCCCAGGCACCCACTTCCCCCAAGTCTGGAGAAGTCCTGAAGCAGCTCGCCTGCTGCTTGCACCGCTCTGGTGCTTCCAGAGCCAGGGGTCCTAGCCCTTCAGCCTCTGGCCTGGCGTACACCCCGCCCAGGCAGCCAGCACTCAACACTGCACCAGCATCTCTGTCTGGCCCCACCCCAGGAATGGCCACTCTGGCCTTCCAGAAGGTCAGCTAAACTTCAGGCCCCCCTGACTGCCCCTCACGCACCTCACGCCCAATCCTGGCTCCACCATCAGCATAAATCCAGTCGCCCCACTGTTTCTCCCCCACCCCCAGGCCCAGAACTGCCCTGTCCCGTCCAGTGCCCGGCTTAGGGCCCACAAGCTCCCACAGCCCGGGACAGACACCATCTCCACCCCGGCTCCTACTGGGCTGGCCCCCTTCACCCCTCTCCCAGGGCTCCAGCCACACGGACCTCCCTCCACCCCTGAGCACAGGCTCCCCTCTGCCTGGAACACCAGGCCCCGGATGGCCACCCTGGCCGTTCTCAGGGGCCACCTCTTCCCTCCCTGCATCACTGCCCCTGGTTCCTTCACCAGCAGGCCAAGTGCTTTGCTGCCTGCCTTGGGCTGCCGGTCACCCTCAGGGCGGGCGGGGCTGTCTGTTTTGTTCACAGCTCTCCTCCCAGTGCTGGACACACGGCACACACTCAGCCAGTAAGTGCTGAGTGAAGAGCCCCTCCAGGCTCATGACAAAGGCCAACCACCTCCTCCGGGAAGCCTTCTCTGAGACCCTTCCCCTCTTCCCAGGCACTTCCACACAGTGGGTGTCAGTCAGTGGGTGAGGCTGGCGAGGGGTGCAGACCACTGTCCTGCAGCGCCCCAGCCCCACATCAGCCCTGAGTCTCGCCGGGCCTGTGCGCATTGGGGACATGGGGGCTCCACGGAGGGTGGTAGCAAAGCTGGAGCTGCTGAGGCCACACGCTTGGGCCCCTGAACCAGATGCCCCAAAATGCATTCGGACTCAGGACACTCTGGTGAGTGCAGGCTGGGCCCCCACTGCCCCTGCTCTGCAGGTCACAGTGGGGGACGGAAACCCGAGGGGGCATCCAGAGCTGCCTGGGCCTCTCTGCTGGGGCTGGGGGAGTGTGACTCAGCCAGGATGCAGACGGGCCCCCTGAGCCAGCCGACCACCTGGGAAGTCACCCTCAGGGTGCCCGTCCACGGGGCAGGGGGGTGCATCCCCGGGGCCACACCCATGCCCATGAGGAGAGGGCTGGGCTTTGAGAGCAGGGCCCACCCCCTGGCCCCGGAGCCGCTGCATGGCCAAGGGCGCGTCTGGGTTCATGCACAGAACCTTCTGGTGTGGCCCACACCAGACTCTGGGTCAGTAGCTGCCGCTGGGGGACCAGCTGGGTGTGGAGGGCCAGGAAGGGGTGAGGGCGAGGGGTGTGTCCTCACCCACTGGCCCCTGCCATCCAGCACTGTGCTCAGTTTAATAACACGGACTCATACATAAAATAATCACTTTCAGAAACACGGGGTACTTGTGTCTCCTCGGGGCTGGGGAGAGGGAGGCTGAGACCAGGGAGGGGTGGGGGCGAGGAGAGCCCGGGGGCTACCAAGGTGGAAGCAGCCATCAGGACACCTTTTCTGTTGTTGTTTTCAGAAGTTCTAGAAGAGCAAAAATATTCCAGGGTAAACCGTGTCTCCAGGTGGAGCTGGCCAGTGCAGAGTCCCCTCTGGGCCCGACGACATGGTCCTTCCCGGGCCCCATCTCCACTGTCACCTCAGGGCAGAGGCCTGGAGCCTGGGGACCCGCCCAGGAGCCCCAGGGGCACATAAATAACCAATAAATACACATAAATAGGAGGGGCCTCTTGGGGAGTGGTCCCGCTGGCCAGTCCGGGAGCCGAGCCGGCGGTCACCTTGCTGACCTGGCGGTCACCTCGCCGACCTGGGCAGGACGCAGGTGCAGCCCACGGGCACGCGGATGAACTCCGCGTGGAAGGCGAAGGCCCCGGGCGTGGGCGGCCCCGCGGCGGCCGGTGGGCAGGGCCGGCGGCGCAGCACGAGCAGGCTCTGGTGCAGCAGCACAGAGTTGAGCGACGCTGTCTCGTGGCCCGTCTTGGCGTTGATGCAGCCCCTGCACAGGCACTCGGCAAAGGCCAGCTTCTGCGGGTAGCGGCTCTCATCCGTGTCCACGCTGTCAGGGCGGACGGGGTGTCAGGGAGCCTGGGGCGCCCTGGGCTGTGGGGTGGGTGGTGTGGGGTCCCCAGGGGGCTGGGCACGCAGCCAGTGCTCAGTGGGTAACTGCCTGTGTCGCCTGCGGCCCTCCCAGGGCACAGGAGACCCCCCCTCTCCCCACCAGGCCCAGCCCAGCCCCTGCAGGGGCTCAGTAGGGGCTCCCAAATTTCCCCAGGGGACCCTAGTGGCCGAGGGCTGGGGAGGAGCTGGCCGGAGGAGCCCCGCCCCCTGGGTGGGGGGCTGGCCGGACCCAGGTCTGAGGTCCATTGCTGAGCCTATTCAGCAGGTGAAATCACTGAGGCCCAGGGAGGCCCAGAGAGGGGAGGGAGGGGCCCAACGCCACACAGTGGGGACCCCACGCCCAGGGAGCCCCCAGCTCTCACCGGTATCTCCAGGGAGAGATGGAGCGCTGGTGGAGGTCAGCTTCCAGCACCTCCTCTGGCTGCAGCACTGGGCACTGGGCACCAGCCGGGGGCCCCGAATGCCGTCTCCTGCGGCCTGCCGCCTCCAGGCTGGACACGAGGGCTACTGGCAAAGCCTGCTCCCACCTGGCAGCTCGAGCCAGCAGGTGGGGCGGGGCATGGCCCAGGGGCAGCTCCTCTGGCAAGTAGCAGCGGGGAGTCCTGTGGGTGTGGGCGTGGGCCCCTGCCCAGAGTGGGGGGCTGTGGCGAGTCAGGCTGGCGGGCAGCCAGACCAGAAGCAGGAGGCCAGGGATGAGCTGGTGGAGTAGGTGGTGGGTGGTCAGGGGGTGCCCAGGGAAGGGGGCTCTGCTCCCTGTGGAAAGGCAGGGGACAGCCCCCCGCTACAGTGGGAGAACTGAGGCCCAGAGGGACTAGCCCCTCAGCCCACCCTCCCCAGCCCACCCTCCCCAGCCCACCCAGGCTCCTTGACCCCCTTTTGCCCCCAGATTTGGGGGTTCCCGGGACCCTATCCCAACATCTTCAGCCTGGGGTCAGTGAGCCACCAACCATCCAGGGCCAGGAGGCTCCAGCGCAGTGGGCACGTGGGGGAGGCAGTGGCTCAGGCTCACCATCGAACAGCGTCGACTGGGCTCCGGGCTTCAAGCGGCAGTGCACCTGCCTAGGGTTCCAGGCGTAGCTGCAGGCTGACCTGGTGTGGCGGCTCTGGGTGCTCACACGACACCTTTATACCTCAGACCACACCTGGGGAAAATCCGGGCGCCGCTTCCTCCTGGGGGAAGCGCCTGGGCCGGCTTCCTCCTTCCCTCCTGCCACTGTCTCCTCTGCCCAGCCCAGGGTGGGCCATACCCACATCCCTTGCCTTCTCCTCACCCCCCCTCCCTGCCCCTCCCCACCCCCACCTCCCTCCCCAGTCCTCATCCTCACCTCCCCTCGCCCCCTCGTCACCCCCACCCCTCCCCTCCCTCTTCACCCCCACCCTCCCCTCCCTCCTCACCCCCTCCCTCACCCTCAGCCCCCTCCCCTCCCTCCTTACCCCATCCCCACCTAGAGGGACCCTACCCGAGGCAAGTGGAGCTGAGAAGGGGTCCTGCCCATTCTATAGAAGGGTTTCAGGCTGAGTATCCTTCTGCAGCCTGCTTCTTTGATTCTTGCTTCTGAGTCAGCGTGTATGTTTTTGCTGCTCAGACCTGGTGACCTGGGGCAAGGGGCTCGCCCTCGTTAGGTGGCTGACTAGTCCTCCACCAGGGTTGATTCTCTGTCCCTGTTGGTGGACATGAGGCTGGGTCCAGTTTTCATCCGGTGCACCTTGGTGCCTGCCTCCTCTCGCCCTCCAGCAGTGGGTGGTTCCAGAAGACTTGGGGGCTGAGGGCCAGAGAGTGTCTTCAGGATTCTACTTTGGGCTTCTGTGGTTTTAGTCAACAGAAGCGCAAGTCTGAGACGGAAGGCTTGGCAATGCCTTGGAAACTTTGAAGTGCCGTGCCCCCTAAGACGCGTTATAAGGAGACCCCAGGAGCCCACCTGTGCCAACTCAGCGCTGCCAGCTGGGGATGCGGGAGGTGCCTTCGTTAATCTGAGAAGGAGAGAGTTTGGGTCAGATCTTGCAAAGTTTTGAATGCCTCAGGTTTGGACACCATCCTGGGGAGGGTCCACTGGGTCCCAGCCACCCTCCAAGGCTGAAGGCCCTGTCTGCCCTGGTCCTCTCAGATCAAATAATCAAATACGTGTCTGGCTGAGGAGGGTCTGGGGTGGGGAAGGTGGAGTCAACCCGCCTACTGGTCTCTCCTCACCGGCTGGCAGGAGCCAGAGCACACACCATTAAGGCCCCAGTCTCCATGGACAGGGAGACCTGAGATGGGGCTGGGGAAGGCGGTGGGACGCCTGGGCCCTCCCAGTGCCTCGGCTCAGCAGTGTGACTCTGGCCTCAAGCCTGCACCTGTATGGGGGGCTGCCCTGCCCTCCCGGGGCCCAGGTGAGGCAGAAGATGGTTCCCGGCCTCGGTCTGGAGGAAATGTTCCCGCAGCAGGTGCTGTGTCCTGACGGATGGATGAACAGACGGATGGATGAGTCCCCAGGGCTGCTCCTGCCCACAGGTGCCTGCCCACCGCCATCCGCCCTCTGCTCGCACACCTCCTGCAACAGGGAGCTCACCACCTGTATTCGCTTCCTGGGGCGGCCATAGCACAGTACCACAGACTAGGGGGCTTAAAACAACACAAGTTCGATGTCCCCCAGCTCTGGAGGCCAGAGGCCCCAAATCAAAGGGTCAGTTGGGTTGGCTTCTCCTGGGGCCACTGAGAGAGGGTCCTTCCGCCTCTCTCCCAGCTCGCGGTGGCTCCTGGTGACTCTTGGATCCCTGGCTTGTAAACGCATCAGTCCAACCTCTGCCTCCATCTTCACGTGGCCTCTTCCCCCGCGTGTCTCCTTTTCTGTATCTTCTAAAGACACACACCGAAAGCCAGGATGACATCAAGGCCCTGGCCCTGATCACACCTGCAGAGGCCCTTTTCCCAGGTGAAGGCACACTCTTCACAGGCACCAGGGCTAGGACAGCAACATGTTTTGGGGGACACAGCCTAGCCCCTCACCCCCTACCAGGACAGATGCTTGGGTCGAGGAGCACCCTCCTCAGGCTGAGCAGAGGCCTGCCCTCCTGCAGGAGCACCCCTGGCTCTAAGAATTCTCAGCCCCTCCTGCCTTGGCCCAGAAGGCCATGAGCCCCCAGGGAGGAGGGAGGGAGTGTGTGCCCGCCTGGCCCGTCCCAGGTGCGGAGCTGCCTCACAGTGGAGGAAGAGGGCCACCTGGACACCCATTCCATGCCTGGCACCCATGCCTGGGACAGAAGCCAACGAGAAGGAAGAACCTGCAGGCCGGGGAGGAGGCCCTCAGCCACACATTTGCCTCCCTTGGGGCTGGGGTCCCAGCACAATCTTCATGATTGAAAGACTGCAGAGCTCCCTTGCAGGGGGTCCCCACCCAAGGGGCAGGGCCTCAGGTGTCCTGTGTCTGTTCTGAACAGCCCAAAGCAAGTGGGCACACTGGGGACGATTCCAGGGGCTAGTCTTGCGCCCCTTCCTCACCGCTGCCCTGAGCTGCTAGGCGAAGTTGTGGCAGCCACTCTGGAGGACAAATTTCTGGAGGGCACTGGCGCCCTAGCTGAGGTAGAGGGTCCCGCACTGACAGGAAGGACACAGGGTGGGGCCCAGTAGTGCCTCATTCCTTCTGGCAGCCGAGGCAAGTACCAGCCCAGGGTTGAGCAAGACTGGAAAGGTGGCTGCAGGAGGAAGGCTGGAGGGTGTCCTGGAGGAGGTGTCATGGAAGACTCCACCCCTCAAGCCACACCCACTGCATCCCTGCCCATACAGACCACACCCATTTGGCCTCACTCCCAAATCCCCGCCTGGGGAGATGCTGAAGGGGGATGGAGGTGGGTGGAGGCGGGGTAGGAGGGATGGGTGGAGGCCAGACCTCAGGGAATGGGGCACAGGGCTGGTGTAGAGGCAGGGTGAGGGGACTGCGGCTGCTGTAAATCACCAGGGGGCGGGTGTGACCCCCGCCACAAGAAACCCACAGGAACTTAATCTTCATACGAAACTGAGCTGTCTCGTTGGTGCAAGGCGTTCACTAATGACACTCAGTGAGAAAAATTGTAAGTTGAAACAATAGTCTTTTTTTATCCATTCAAGAGCGAGAGGAGAAGAGGCCGAGATGGCTGCAGACCTGAGCACACACGGTTGGAGAGAGGCCGGGCTTGCGGAGGACACCGTGATGGCCCAAGTGCCCGGGTCCTGCTCTCGGCCAGCAGCGTCTGCCGACACCATGACCACGGGCCGGACTGTGGAAGACCTGGCCCCTCCCCTCATGAGAAGGAAACAGAAGGGGTGGGGCCAGGTGCTGGGTGCTGGGTCAGGCGCCACTGGTTCTCACCTGAGGAAGGCCCACTGGAGGTCTGCACTGCTGGGGCCACTCCAGGAGCACTGGGGCAGCTCACAGCTGAGGGCCGGAGCCGACGGGGCAGCCCTGGCCTGAGCTTGGAGAATAAATAAAGGGCTCAGCTGGGTCAGAGTTCCAGGAACAGGAAAGGGCAAGTGCAAAGGCCCTGGGGTGGGAGGAAGGCAAGCAGGCCTGCGCCCTGGAGGGGGGGGGGAGGAGGAGGAGGAGGAGGACTGGAGGAGCAGGAGGTCTGGGACAGTCTGTAAGCAGAGGTGGGACTTAAGGAACTCTGATCATTCCCAACCTTTGCATGTGACCCCCTTGCCAGGACCTCAGCCCTCCCAGGTCAGGCGCCTGCCCCTGGATGGAGAGCTGCTAGTTTAAACTCAGCCTGGGTCCAGGGACTCAGGACTGGAGCTCCCACCCAGGCGTCGGAGGCCCAGTCAGGCCAGCAGGGAAGGGGCTGAGTGCAGAGACCTGCGAGGTGGGCTCACCTGTGGGTTCCCGGCTTCAGAGGCCGTCACTGCCTGGCTGGCAGATGGGGCCCAGTGGCCAGGGGTGCAGAAGGCAGGGACAGGCTGTCACCCGAGGTGTCCTGGATTCTGACTCCATGTCCATAAAGGCCACCCATTCAGAGAATGGGCATTTCCTTAGCACCTGACTTTGACCCGATGGCAAATCAGATAAGTCTTGAAAAATTGCTCAGCACACGCGTGAGGTGGGTGAGGCAAGAGGCATTGCGTGCCAGGCCAAGGGACCGGCGAGGATGGGGCCCTGGAGACCGCCCCTACAGGAGGCCCCTTGGCACGGCCACCTCAGCGGCACTCCGTCCCGCTCCCTCCTCCTGCCCCACATTTTACTGGCCACGCAGCCTTGGGGCAGAGCGCCTCAGAATGCATCCTGTAACTGCACACAGCTCCTCGGGCCACAGCACCAGGCCAGGCCCCGGGCTGCTGCCTCCTGACACGGCCTGGCTAGGCTCTGGGGTGACCGGTCGTCTGCATGTCAAGTCACCCAAGGGCAGTGGAGCTCCGAGGCCCCAGGCCCCACCCTGCAAGTTCAGTCCCCAAGGAAGGAATCTCTTTCTGGTGGTCCTGTCCTGCTGGAGCTCTCCGGGGTGGAGAGAAGGGGCTGTGGTGGGCACTGCACAGGCAGGGGCTCTCAGACCTGCTCCTGCCCTGCAGCGAGACAGCAGAGTGGCCTGGCCAGGGCGTCTCACGTCCGCATGTGGTCGAACCGTCCGCTGAGGCGCTCGCTGAGTGTTGAACTGGGCTTTAGGGCTGCGTTGGGGGGGGGTCCCTGCTCAAGCGCAGGCACCCGGCATTCATGAAGCCCCATCAGACCAGGGCTGGGGGCAGAGGCCCCACACCAGGTCAGGGGAGGTGCGCCGGGCTGACGGCTCCAGGGAACCTCACAGGGGTCTCCCAAGAGGAGCCCCGTCCTCAGGCTCCGTCAGCCAGGGCCCAGGGACCGTCGTGGGGTGGCCTGGCCCTCGCCAAGGGGAGGGTGGAGGTGGGGGGCCCAGGCCCAGGCAAACATCACCACAAGGGCAAAACCGCTGCTTATCAAAATATTTTATTTTAGGAGACCCCTCAAAAAAAGACCTTCCACATCTGACAGACGCCCAACAATACTCTTGGCCTTTTTTTTCCTTTTCTGTATTTTTTTTCCTTTTTAAATCAACTGAAACAATTTGATGCTTAAAATAAAAGACAGGAAGTATTTCCCAATCAGACTTCAGTCAAGAATATATATATTTTTTGATCCTGGGGCGGCGGGGACAGGCAGGACGCTCAGCAGCACTGATGTTCCCGGTGATGGTGGGGGTGGCACGTCGGGGCCCCACATGGCAGCGGGCACCCTGACGAGCAGAGGGAGGAAAAGAGGGTGGGGCTCACGTGGGCGCCCTGGACTCGTAATTGACGTAAAGTCGGCGCCGGTCTGGCAGGACTCCACTCCGGGAGGGGCCGGTTCAGTCTGGGGCTCAGCGTCCTCTTCATTCCGTGTGTGTGGCTTCTCTTCCAGCTGAGGAACTTTTTTTTTTCTTTTTCAATTTTTAAAAAGAATCACAGCCAAAATAAGACATAAACTGCAAAATCCAAAATGGCTGTGCTTACCCTATTTATAAAAACAGGAGCGTCTGTGCCCCGGGAGCAGAGCACGGGCCTACACCTTCCCGGGGATCTTGGCCCGCTTGCGGGCGATGGCGTCCTCCACGGCCTTCAGCTGCTTGAGCAGCTCCTCCCGCCGGGACAGCGTGCTGGCCTTCCCTGACTTGGTGCCGGCGGAGGCGGAGGCCGCGCTGGAGTCCGAGGCTTTGCCAGGCACACTGGTGACCTTGCCAGAGCTCTTGGACTGGGGTGACAATGGGCGCTTCCTGCAGGGGCCGGGAGGCCGTCAAGAGGGTGCGGAGGGCGGCCAGCCCAGGGGCCCGGACCCCAGAAGCTGCGCCCAGGTGGAGGGCACCCCTCCCCAGTGAATGGAGGCCCCCAAGGTGGGAGAGCACTGCCTCCTGACTGCAGCCCTGGTTCTGGCCGTGGGGTTGTGGCCTCCCCACACTCCCTCCCACTCCCCTGTCTGTGGTGCACAGACCGGGAGGGTGAGGGGGCGCAGTGTCCAGGCTCAGCTGGGGCCCCGCTAACTCATCCCCGGCTGCAGTCCTCATCTGCGCCCTACACTGTGGCGAGCCGAAACCCCACACTGCTGTGGGCCAAGGGCCAGGGGTGTGGGGGGGCGTTGTGCCTGTCCGCCTGGTGTCCCCTTCCACTCGGCCCTCAACCCAGAGCCGCAGGTGGCAGGGACTCCAAGCCCACTTCCTGGGAAAAGGAGATCTAGGCTCTACTTCCCATGCCCTGCCCTGCCCCTCTCCCGGCCCTGAGCCGTGTGTTCCAAGACCCACATGGGGGCAGAATAAGACATGAGCCGGGCCATACTCTTGCCTCTGGATCAGAGCCAAGAGCAACAACCCAGCGGCCTCTAGGCCTGCCCATCTGGTGGCAAAGAAGCCAATGTGGTTTGTGCGGGGCACAAGGTGGGGGGCACTCACCTGTCTGGCGGGGCCATGGGTGCCTTGGAATTCTGGCCCCTCTGCCGCTCTGGCTTCGGGGAGCTAAGCCTCCCACCTGACTTCCGGTCCCGAGAACCTGGGTGACACAGGGCGAAGGAAGACCAGGGTCCCAGTTACATGTGACGCCAGCAGCACAGGGGCTGGTGTGGGCCGGCAGGGATGGGGCGGCCTCACCGGGACCAGCGACCCCACCCCAGAGGATTGTGCCAGCTCAGTTCAGTGCCCTTGTTGTCACAGAAAGAGGAAAACGGCAGAGCCAGTAAGAAGGAGGGGAAGGGGAGAACTAACTACGTCAGGAAACACTGAAGCTGAGGCCCAGTGTGGGTGCTGGTTTCTGGAGCAACAGTCCGAACAGGCTGTGGGGCTCTCACCAGCCAACAGCAGGCAGACTAAACCCTCCTTCCCTGCCTCGAAGGAACTCGCTGTGATCCTCAAACAAGGAACAAAAAGGTGTGAGGGCTTGAAAAATACAAGCAAAGCAAAGAAACAGGAGTGTCTGCTGCAGCACCACCCTGCGAGCGTGGGGTCCTGCGTGAGGGCAGATGGGGCTTGGGACCACAGCTGGTGGGCCCAGGCGCTGTGCTTGGGGGCAGTGGCGCCCTCCTGCTCCTGACGGCCCGGGACCTGCACCCCACCTGCCCCTGCTCTGCTGGGCCCTCGCCCTCTGTCTTAGAAAGTAAAGACAGCTTGGCTGAGTCAGATTTTTGCTGGACTCGTGAGAGCCAGCCAGAAAGATGCTGGCTGGGGCTGGGCCAGTGCTTCTGCAGGGGTCGGCACTGCCTCCGCGGCACAGGCTCACGGGCTGGCCTGGAGTTTCCCAGAGGGCATGTGCTTTGAGAAATGGGATCCCAGCCGCACCGGGCTATGGAAAAAAAAAAAAAAACCAATGCCGCTTCTGCTAACTTCTATTTTGGAAAACAGTTATTTCCCATAAAAGATGTTATTTGTGTCAAAACCCAACAGTTCATCACTGTCTCCTTCCTTAGTTTGAGCCTCTCACAGACGGCGGCAGGCGTGGATGGACACGCCCCACCTTATCGGAAGCCCCCCAGGGCCTCAGCACTCCTCAGGGGTGGACGGGGTCCTGGCGCCTGTGCCCTGTCGCCCGGCTCGGGGCGGCTCACCTCGGTCCGGGGACAGGTTAGCCCGCTTGGCGGGAGGGGGGCTCTGCCGGTCCTTGTCTGAGGGCTCGTAGCGCTTCCTGCTCGCTTTGTCAGCAGCCTGCAGCGGCGGGGAGGGTGGCGGTGAGGATGGCCGAGGGAAGTGGGGCCCATGGGACGGGACCCCAGCAGACTCTGCCTCCTGCTTCCCCGTCCCTCAGGGCATTGTGGACACCAACTCAGAGAGACCAAGCCTGTGGCGCCCCGGCCCAGGGCTGCTGTGGCCAGACCCAGGGCAGGGAGCGCTCCCACCACCCCTGGCACTGTCTACTTGTGCCCATGCGCTACTGCCCATGAGGCTGCCCGCCAGGGCAGGACCAGCCAAGGGGTCCCTGGGGCCCAGCACTGCCACCCGCGGCCTCACCTTGTTGAGCAGGGTCAGCTTGATCTCTTTGTGGGCAATGAACGTGCCCTGCTGGGGCTGCCCGGGAGGTGCCTGCTGGGGGGCCGTGGGCTGCTGGGAGGATCTGCTGCCTGCGCTGGGCCTCGAGGGTTTGGGTGGCTGTGTGGACGGATCCCGTTTCCGCTTATCTGCTTTCACACCATCTTCCTTTTTAGATTTTCCTGCCAAAGAGAAACACCCCATCACAGCCTCTGTTCCGGTGAGGCGGCCTCCATGTGCCATTTGGGGGGGGCGGTGGGTAGCGTGTGGTCACTGCACATGGACACCAGCCGCACTGCCACGCACCCTCCTCTGGATCCATGATGCCCAAGACACAGACACGTACCTTTCTCCTTCTTGGTCTGGGCTGGGGTTGGGGACCGCGAGCTGGCTGAGGACACGGGGCTGGCCAGGTCCGCATACATGTCATCCGAGTCCACGCTGTGCGCTGAGCTGCTGCTCGACGTGGCACTGGACACCGAGGAGACGCTGCTCACGCTCAGGGACCTGGACACACACGCACGTCTGCGCCCCATGGCCCCGACCCCAGACTCCCTAGGTCCTGTTCCTGAGGGGTGTGCACCCACCAAGCCTGAAATTTGGGGAGCTTTGGGTGGTTCCCGGGTGCCGTATGGTGAGGGGACATCCATACAGCCGAGATGAGGCCCCTCACACTCTTGATGTCTGTGCTGTGTGCCGGGCAGGGACACGTGATGGAGTGTGACCCAGGGCTGGACACAGAACAGAGTCCTGGCCCAGGGGAAGATGACTGCCTGCATCCACACAGCTCAGGGTGGCACAGACACAGCGGCCGGGCCCCAGGCCGTCACAGCCCACGCTACACAAGGACTTGAGACAAACCGCCGCGCCAGCCTCTGCCGAATCCAGTGACCCGCCCTCCGAGAAGACACCCGTCACCGGGTCCCGAGGTGGGCAGACGCTGGAACGGGGAGGTAACAGTCCAGTTTTTTTAATGTTCAGTCTGTAACACATCCCAGACCTACTTACAAGGACACGGGCAAATGTATGAACTACCTGCTGCACGAAAATGAGAGGAAGCTGGATTCGAGGGACCTAAAGCCTGAGCCCAGACAGTCTTCTCTCTAAACAACTAAACAGCAGAGCTTTCTTCTATCTTTCACAGACTTTTCCCATCGGCTGTTCCCCACGCGCCTGTGCTGGACAGGCTGGGACAGGACCCAGCCCTCTGGCCGGGCTGTGAGCATCGGCCTGGCCTCTTCTTGTCGGGGCTGCTCCGGACCAGCGCCTGGGACCAGTGAGGCAGCCGCGGTGGGCCACAGGCGCCCGAGGGTGGAGGCCACTCACACCCAAGGAGGCCCCTCCTGGCCCGACGGGGGGCAGAGCTGATAATGACCTGGATCTGGAACTGGAGCCGCTGTAGCTGCTGCCGCTGCCGCTGCCACTGACAGTCCGCCTGCAACACAACCAGAGCCCCGCTCTGCTTCCACGGCCTTGGCACACGGCGTTCCTCAGAGCCAGCACACTCGCTGGCTCGGGACGAGTGCTCCACCGGCGACTGGCCACCAGCTGGGCCACGAGCAGGGCTGCTCTCTTCTAAGTACTTTCCCCCCAAGACGGGCACCTCCAGTCGGCTCCCCACCCCACCACCACCCTCCCATTGAGCTCCCAGGGAAACCGAGGCTTGGTGATTGAAGGGTCAAGCCTCGGCTGCCCGGGAGCCTCTCCCCAGCTCTGGAAGGGCCTGACATCAGTGTGCTTACCTCCTGGGGGGGGTCCTGGCCTGACGCTCCCTCCTCCTGGCTTCCCGAGGGTCTCCGGGCTTGGTGGGCTCAGGGACAGGAGCGGCAGTGGTTTTGGGGGCCTGTGGTGGGGCTGGAGCTGGGGCTGGCTTCTTCACCGATTTCTCCCTGTGACGTGAGGGGGAGGTCAGACCAGCCGGGCACATCTTAGGACGTGCAGTGCACGTACACGCTCCCTGTGAGACCCCACACCTCACGGAGCTCACGGCGTCATGCTACTTCCTCACCAAAGGCAGGGCTGGGAGGAAGATGGGCATCTGAAGAGCCCTGGAGGGTCACGGAGAGCCGGGCAAGCTCCCTCAGCAAGGGCCGCACCCCACGGCAGATGCGCACTCCTGGCCAGCCCGCGTGCAGCGGGGTCCTCGGGGGGGCCAGGCACACTCTCACACGGCACAGTCAGGAAAACGGCCACCTAAGCCGCCTGCAGTGTTCGGGTCCCCTGACCACTTGGTGTAGGTGGGTCACAGCAGGGCTGACACCAGCAGGAAACAGCGTCTTGGGCGGAAGTAAGCTGCTCAGCACAGCCTCAGGGCTGAGTCGAAGTCTGTGCTGACCAAGACACAGACGCACGGGCACCCACGTGACGCCACCCGCATAAAGCCTGCGTAGGGCGCAGCCCCGAGGGCTTGAGCGTCCGGGATGCTGGCAGCCCACCCGGAAGTTCAATTCAGACGGCTGCGGCGCCTGGGATGTCAAACGTCAGCACTGGTCACTCTATCAGTGACCCGCTCAGGGTTCTCTAGGCCTGAAGCCCGGAGGCCGACCCCCTCAGGACAGAGACCTGCAGCGGGGCTGCGCGAGACCCGTGCAGGGACGGCCACCATCAGGCTGGCCCTCGTGCTCGGCAGAGCTGCAGGAGTGGGGCCCACTGTCACCCCGGGGGATTGGGGGGGAGGCTGCACCTCGACACTGCTCACAGGTGTCGTAAAGTTTGTGTGCTAAGTTCTAGGCGATTCTGATTCCTCGTGTCGTCACATCTGTTGAAAAGGATCAAGGTGACCAACTCCAGGGGCAGCAAAGAAGGTGAAAGACGAGGAGGCTGGCAGGGCCGCTGCTGCCGTGCCCTCCCCGACCAGGCAGAGCACCGCTGGCCCATGATCCAAGGGGCTCCTACCTCCGGGAGCAGGCTGTCCCCACAGCCACGCAGGGCTGCTGAAGCACAGACACGGCACGTGGCCCACAGCCTCCAGAGCCCAACCCCGGCGCCCTGCCTACCTTCTGGGGCCCAACTGGCGGTGGCACTGGCGAGCACTTACCCTGCCTTGGTGGGAGGCGGAGCTGGTTCCCCCTTGGCTCTCACAGGTCTGTGCGGGGAGGGCGTCGGGGACGGGGATGGGGATGAGGAGAAAGACCGGGACCTGCAGAATGGACGGAGGCGTGAGGGGCCCGAGTGTGGCTCCCAGAGAAGGCCATTGCGGGCGGCCTCTCGTGTGCCTCAGCCAGTGTCTAGTCATCTTCTAAAACACACCCCCAGAGGGGAGAGGAGGTGCTGAGGGACAAACGGGAACCACGCGCCTGCGAGGCTCCAGCAGGCGCGCCAGCAACCTGGCCCGGCCGCGGGGATGAGGAGAACGGGGCCAGCGGTGGCCTCCGCAGCCCCGGGATGCGCCGCCACGTCGCACAGGGGGCTGCTTCCCAGGGCTCCAGGGCTCGCTGGGCTTTCCCCGCTTCGAGCCGCCTGCAGGGTCTGCAGCAGCAGCTGAAATCAGGGCGCCGCTGCGACTGCCACGGACGGAGCCGCACGGGAGAGACGCCCGTTCCCCCTCCTGCCCTCACGTCGCCTCACGCGGCCGCGCTGCCCACGGGGAGGCGGGAAGGCAGACCCGAGGCCCTCCCCGCAGGCTCAGGCGGGGCTGCCCTCGGAGAGCGTGGGGTGGGGCTGGTCCCGGGCATTAGCAGGGAGGTTAGGCAGGACTCAAGTGCACCCGACTCTGAGAGCACTGGGGACGCCTACGCGCAGACGGATGCGGTTCTCGAACGCAGGGCTGGGTCCCCGGGGACTTGCCAGCTGCTTCCCTCGGCAGGGACGGCCCGACCACGCTGGGACGCAGACCCCCCGGGGCTGCAACCCGGGCCCTGACCCCAGAGGCTGATACACACAGGGCCCGCTTCCTGGTCTTTCCCGGTCTCATCAACCGCTCACTCAGAAGGACGACCGCAGGTAAGCCCTGTCACACCCTGGAATTTCCAGAATCCCCAGATTTCTCAGCTTGGCTCCAGGCTTCTTCCCCATAGCTCACCAGCCTTGTTTCTCACGTGAGACCAGACACGGTTTCTCCTGACCTTGATGCTCTGATCAACATCTTTCCTGTCTTCCACCCTGCCTCCTACTGGCAGCCTTCCTGGATTGCCCCTGAACCCCTGGGCACTGTGTAAACACCAGGCAGGAAGGCTGTGAGGCCCTGGGCCCCAGCTGGCCCTCGAGACTTCCCTAGAAAGTGGCCCACCTGCCATCTGATCCTGCAAGACAGAGACATGGCCACCAGACTCAACCGCTTCAATGGTACCATCCTGCTGTCCCAACGCCCTCTACGCTGTCCTAGAGGGGTGCCACTGTGGGCCACAGCCTCGCAGGAGGACCCATCGCTTTACCCCAAGAGTGCTGGCGAGGTGCTCCCCAGGGAAGCAGGCGCGTGTGTTCTGTGTGCAGTTCTGTCCTGTGACAGGATGCGAACGCCTCCTGTCCACACCCCACCGCAGCCCTCTGGGGCAGTAGCACCCGATCCGGGACTTGGGGCCAGGGCCGAGGCAACAACGGAGCTGGAGGGGCGCAGCCCGGGCAGAAGCTCTGGAGTGTCTCCGGGCTGTCGTAGGGGAAACAGCCACACAAGCAGCCCCCCTCTGGCCTTGGGCCTCCCCTGGGTGGGGTCCCCACACGGCGTCTCAGGCTGGCAGGAGGCAGAAAGGGTGAGCAGGATAGGGATGTGGGTGGGAGTGGGGAAGGCGTGTGGCTCTAGGTCTGTGCCGGTGGAGTGCGTGCGGAGGCAGGGGTGTGGTGGGAAGGGCCAAAGCAGCCACTAGCGCGTCAGGACTTCTCCCCTCCTCACACTGACCAGGGCTCGTCCTCCCTCCCAAATAACAACCAGAAATTCTCTAAAATTCCCAGCAGTTTGCCTATTTTCAGGGGAGAAAATGTACACGTTCTGTGATCTTTCTAGAATGGAGCAGCAGCACTTTCTGCAAAGATGGAGATGTTCCGTACCTGAGCACGCCAACCAGGGCTGGTGCACCCTCCCACACCTCCCCTGTGCTGGGATGTGAACTGCCACATGTGGTCGGTGGCCCCCAGTGGACAGTGCAGGGCCGCGGGGGTCACAAGGGCTGGCGCTGACCCCATAGCTGCCTCCTTCATTTTAGCGCACACACCTCCTGAACCAGGCGAGGGCAGAGTGGCTCCTGGGCCCCCTGATGTGTGGCCCTGTGTCAACAACCCCAGCATCTGCTGCTGGTGACTCGGCCTCTTGTTGTGTATCCTCCAGAATTCACCACTCAACCCTGTAACCCAGCGACTGTTCTGCAAACGACTGAGGACCCAGAAGGGCCCTGTCAAGGCAGACCTCCCATCACGCAGGCAACTATGGATGAGCCCACGCTCCCTGCACCCGCAGCACCTCAGGGACGTACCTGGACCGGCTGCCTGAGAACGAGCTGTGTCTGGAAGAGCGGCTGGAGTAGGAGCTGTAGGACGAGGACCGGGATCGGGACCGGGACGAGCCAGAGCCAGAGTAGGATGAGGACCGCGAGGACGACCTGCAGCCCCGAGGGGACGAGAGAGGACAGAGGCCGGTCGTCCGCTGCCCATCCCACCCCCGGCGCCAGTCCTGCTGTCCTTTGCCCAGGCACAGGCCTGGAAGGCACAGCCACACACACAGACACACACCCACCCTCGGGCAGCTTGTGGACACACTGCAGGCCAGTCCCCTGGTTGTGGGAATGGTGTTTAGAAACCAAGATCTGGGTGGCAGGTGTGCTCACTCTTGCTGGTGATGGTTCCTCAGCCCTCAGTGGGTAGCGCCAGGACACCTGTGCCCACACGTGTAGGCGGGTGTGTCTGACGCGGGCAGGGAGTGAACACTTTGAGTCCACAGACACCTGCAGTTCCCGTCCAACTCGGCAGGCTCCTCTCGGCCCTCTTCTGGGCGAGACCCAGCCCTCATCACTCACGGCATTCCCGCTCATTTGTGCAGACCCTGTGTACTCCCAGATTTCAGAGCTGCTGACCCAAACCCGCAGGAGAAGAAGGCGGACTGACGAGATGCCAGGGTCATGCTGGTTCTGGCCTCCTACCTTGCAGCGTCTCTCCCCTGCCCAAATCTGGGGTCCGTTCTGGGTGGCCCGCACCCTGGCTGACCTTGCCGTTTATTCTGGGGGTATGTGAGCCTCACCAACGTGCTCAGCATCAGACCAGTTTGCACCAACACTGCCACTCAGCTACCCCACACCCCCGCTGAGCAGACAGACGCCCGCTCTGTCCCGCTGACACCATCTTCGGGCAGCGGCCGCCAGCGCTCCTCACCTGGAGGAATTGGAGGCAGAGGCCGACGAGGCTGACGTTTTCCGGCGCCGTCGTGCCCGGCTAGGGGAGACCGACACTCCGAGTTTCTTCTTGGGGGACTTGGACCGGCGCCAGGGGTCCTTCCACTCGTCAGCTCTCTTCACCTGGGGCCCCGTGGAGGCTGCCTCCTTCTTTGGCAGCTCAGCTTGACGGCTGAAATCACAGAAAGGTGAGTGGCCTCAGGCCACCTCCTGCCAGACAGCACTGCTGTTTGGTTAGAAAAACTGAGGAGACCTGGAGCTCAGTGGCCTGCCCAGGGGCACCGATGGACGGCAGAGCCCACCACGAACAAGATGGGCAGGCCTGCTCCACGAGAGGCGTCTTTCCATGGGAACACGGCCCCTGACCATGCTGGCACCAGTCCTGCCGGTGCCCGAGTCCCAACCTTCCCCGCGGCACATGCTCTGGGAGGGACAGGACAGGGCGGCCTTCTCTCTGGGGTGGCACCCAGTAGGTGCACAATCAGCGTTCAGCAAGTTCAAGGTGCTGAACAACTACTTGTTTTCAAAAGAGTTAAATACACAGTCCAAGCCTCTGACATCTCTTTTGTTCTCTGAAGTTCTCAAACTCACCCCAAGAACATTCCGATTAGACCCCGGGCCGGAGAGACTGGCGCGGCCCAGGGCGTCAGTCACCGCATGAAAGGTGTGTGCAGGCTGAGGGCCAGCGGGTCAGACCCTGCTGGGCCTCCCAACCAATCTGCCCCCACAGTGGCTGCCTCCGTGGTGGTCACCAGTGGGGCTGCACCCACCAAGGCCTGCGCAGGAAAGCCTCTGTGGTGCCCGCCCCCGCGCGCTGCGGAGGGGGAGCCCCCAGGCCCGAGGGTGCGAGCGGGGACTGGGCCCGGCAGCAGCTCGCAGCACAGCTCTGGGGACGAGGCTCTGCTCCGAGCCACGGTGGCACCCACCCCGCAACACCCCTGCTTTACAAGCCAGAGCACAGGGCCCCACAACAACCACACAGCTCAGCACCAAGGTACCTGCTGGCCTTGTGCCATATTGTTATCAATTAAAAATCACACACAAAGTAAAAAGGAAGTAAAAGCTTGTCATCTTGCTCTCCGGGGACAGCCGCCGTTTAGCACCTCCGCGTCTCCTTCCCGCCTTTTCTCACGTTCCTCGATGAACACATTGAGCACAGCTGGGCGCCCTCCAGGACTCGTGGGCCTCCCGACGGTGCAGCGCCCCACTGTCAGGGGCTACACCGTCCAGACATTGCTCTACTGCTAGCTGTTTCTAACTCTGTGTTTAGAAAACACAGAGATTAAAGCGACCCCTTATATATGTCTTTATGGACTTATTTTTAAGGGCCAACTTTTAAGATGTGGAATCAGTGTGTGGAAGGAAGTGAGCATTTTACAGGTTCTTGCTACTGTCGAATTTTTTCCCTGAGAGTGAAGCCGACTGACACTCAGCACAGCACGGGGCTGGTTTCCGTCCCTCTAACAACTCTGGGTGTCGCGCAGGGTCTGAGGGGAAGCCGCGCTCCCGCCCCGCCTCCGTTTCCTGAAAGGCTTGTGGGCGATGCCACTCTGGGGTAGGTATGTTCTGAGGGGCCGGGCTCTCCCGTTCCTGTCTTATCTCACGCAAGAGTCCCGTCTGTAGGCAAGACCCCAGAGAGTCACAATTGCCAGCGCCCCTCCCCCTCAGAGGCATCTGGGCGCAGCCTGGCCGCCCGACCGCAGGGCAGCTCCAGCTGCTCGGCCGCCCGGCTTGGGAGGAACAGTGTCCTGTGTTTACTCACCTCTTCTCTGACGGGTGTCGGCAAAAGATCACGGTTTTCTTTGTAAAAAATCCTGTTGCTTGGGGGTAGGTTTTTAGTTACTCTAAGTTCTCCACCACCACCATCTAGTTATGTTACATCACAACTCATAAAAATCAACGCCTACTGACATTTTCAGACCTATTCAATCAATCCACCAACTAGCAGGCTCCATGCCTACCATCTGTTAAGGGCCCCACACCAGGAGCAACACTCAACATTCAAAGTCACCCTAAGGACACACTAAGTGAGGCACAAAGTCCCTGACACTTCAGCCCTCAGCCCCGAGAGTCACGGCCCCTCCGCGCATAAGCGTGTCCTGCTGGAGGCGCTGTCCAGGTAGGAAGGAACCCTCCTGATGACTCCAGGTGTCCCAGCCAGCCACGCTGCTTTCACCTTTGCACTTCCTGAGCTGTTCTCGTTCTAAACATGCAACAGGAAATGGAACACCTGGGTCACTAGCCTCTTCATGAGTCATCAGAACGGCCCAGTTCTGTCGACCTGCTGTCCTTCCAGCACAGCACTGAGACCCCGCTGCCGCGGTGGTGGGCAGGACAGAGCCCTGGCCCCTGGCCCCATGACAGCCAGGGAACAAGCATCACTCGTGGCCACAGAGAGGCGGCCACAGCAGGCCTCCACCACCTTTGACAGCCAAGGTTTCCTCACTCACTCTGGGTCTCACAATGAACTGGTGGTCTTAAGAGCACCAGGACGAGGCCAGGAGACGACTCCTCTGGGCTGGGGCCGCGGGCGGACCCAGAGCTCCCATCACCCCTCGGGAGGGCTGGCACCAGCCTGGCGGTGACCCTGGTCAACAAGGGACCCCATTCAGCAAGTCTGTGTTCCCCAAAACGCAGCCAGTTGGGCTCCTGATTTTAATGAGTACAAAGAAAACCAGTTCTGTTTCTGACTCTGTTTCTGCTGTGATTTACTAGGACAAAGCACCCGTGCTTGCTGTGCAGTAAGGATGTAAAACTTCCTTTTAAGATGGATTTAAGGTTAAAAGGTGGAAACATTTTTAAAGTATATAAACGAATGGTACAAGTGGTCCTGATGTAGAAGACCACACGGGCGGTACAGGAAAAAAGTGGGGTTGGGGGGGTCACTGTGTGAAACAAGACGCTCCTGCAGACGCCCAGAGCTTGGTGTTAATGAGTTCGCTGAGCCCGGAAGGGCTCCCCCAGACGTGGGGCCCAAACCAGGAAGAAAAGGTTTCAAACTTGGAGGCAGAGTGCGACCCATCAGTTTTAGACGGCGGCTATTTGGGAAGGATGGCTGAGTGAACAGGCAACAGAGGTCACTGAACACCACTTGGGAACCCTGCTCCTACACTCCCGGGGAGGTGGGAAGAGGCAAGGTCGGGGCACTCCCAGGTCACTCAAAGGACCAGGCAGGAGCCCCATGCTGCCCACTGACCCCACGAAGGGCTCACTCGCTGCCACTGTCCTCACCGCCCCCAGCTCAGCACCCTTGGGGGCGGCAGAAGGTGTCCTGCACCAACCGGTAAGTTGAACACGACCCAGCAGGAGGGGATCAGTGACAGAGAACACCTCTGGCCTCGGCGCCCACGGCCTGGGTCTGTGGGCTGGCGCCTGGCGGCCGCAGAGGACCAAAACTGTCCCTCTGCTGTCTCACCCGACTCAGGAGAGCCTAAAGGGACTTGGAGTACCTGGGAGACAGACAAGCCAGCAACCACACTGCGACGTAAAGCCGCAGGGGCGCCACGCTGTCCCCACAGGCCTCCCACTGAAGCCTGGTGCGCAGGCCGCCACCTCACAATGGGAGGCTGGAGAAGGGCGGAGGAAACCTGCGTGAGTGGGACAGCTGGGAGGGAGGGCCTCGGTCGGCCAGGAACGCTGGCATCAAAGCTGGCAGACAGATTTGGAATTTGCATAAGCCCTTGTGAACAGAAAGGGGAAAACCCCGATCATCTCCGAGCAGAGCCTTGCAGCACACCAGTACAGAGCCTTATCTTCCTGACCCCTGTTCCTTTGTTCAAGGCCACAGGAGGCAGACTCCACGGAGCAAAGGTCAGCTGTGCTGGCCAGGCAGGCGCAGTCAGAGCAAACACGAGAAAGGGCCCTGGTCCCCGCACAGCACCAGGGCAGCGGCGTGAGGCAGCCACGGGGAGGGCGTCTGCAAACTCCACCCTGAGCAGCTGCCCAGTTTGGGGTTAAAGATAAGAAGAGATAAAAAGGAGGAAGGTTCTCTCCTGAAACGGAAGGGTGACACGTCCCACAGGGGGACAGGGAGCAGACCTGGCAGCATGGGGCTTCCCTCCGCCAGGCCCTCTCATGACTTCGCTGGGAGCGGACTTGCTTCTCCTTCCCACTGCTGCATCAGGTTGCCCACAGGTCCCCACGCCCAGTGGCCCTGGGCAGCCTTCATGACCTGTCAGCTGTGAGCAGTCCCTTCCAGTCCCCTGCACACCAGGGCTTCTCCCCAGGAGGCCACGAAGACCTGGGCGAGGGGCACCGGTGTGACAGACCTGTCCGTTTATTCCTTGGATTTGAAAACACATTTGTACTTTATCACAAGTGGCTACAGCTTAAAGAAATGTCACTGCCAACAAAGCTGACATGTAAGTGCCACCTACTAAGACTTTAACTTCCGGGTGAAGAGAAGAAAAAGCCTCAAGTGGTGGGCGGGGCCATCCAGGCGCTGTTCCCCTGGGAGGGCCCGACACCCCGAGAACCACCGCGGCCTCAGCCTTCTGCACCCCACAGCCGAGACTGAGCTCCCACCGGCTCAGCAGAGCTCCCTGATCCAGGACGGCTTCTGTGAGGCCTACCGCACGGCACTACTTAGAGCTGAGCAGGAGGGAGACCAGTGTTATCCTCTCATCTTTGTCAAACAGGCAACTTCTGGACAATTCAGTGGGTAAAGAGTCAAGAAGCTCAAAAACAGGATACACCTTTCCTTGAAAACGCCCTGTGCACAGTGACTTTCACAGAGCTGGGCAAGCCATGGCCAGGACAGATCAGAACGAAGATGAAAAAGATAAGATGAGGTTTATTAAGTTCCTAGGGAGTGAGTTCTTCGCTAACACATGAGTGAGTGTTTTAAAGCGGCACCTCACTGCTGGGGCTCCGACCTCGGTGACCACTGCCAGGAGCACTAAGTATGGGGGCAGAGCTCTGCTGCTGGGAGAGGAGGGGCCAGGCTCCGCAGCTGCCCAGGTGTGACTGTCCGACACACTTGGGGTCAGCGGAGGCGGCAACGCCACCATGGGGTCGAGATGGAGCCCAGCTCGTGGTGGTTAAATTCATGAAATCCCTGAATTCCACACAGAAGGTGTGCACATCACCAGATGGCACTGAAGGTGGTGGTGAGCCACTGCGGCTGGAGGTGAGGCCGAGGGAGGGGCAGCTGCACTCAAGGAAATGTGGAGGAAAAAAGTCTCCAAAAGCAGAGGGAAACCTAACACATATTTTTTGGCAAAGAGACAGCAGAGTCCCACAGACCCGCCAAAGCAGGCCTGAGTGACCATCACTCTCCTCTCCAGGGCAGCAGAAGGCCACACAGCAACCAGCCCTCCGCGGACCATTGGGAACAGTGGCTCCTCCCTGCTGAGGGGCACATGGCCCTCTGAAGAGGGCCCCCAACCTGCCAAGATCCCAGCATGTCTCCAAAAGGAGACCCCCAGGTTAGCACACTTGAGCAGGGCAACTTCCATGGCCCTGGAAGTGACAGTTCCCCAGGCTCCACACCAACAGGCACCCTGAGACGCCGGGCAAAGGCCAGGCTTGGACGAGGGTGAGGAAATGGGAAGCAAGTGCTCCCTTAGGAGGGTCAGCTAATCTCCAAGGAGGTGAGAAGTCTGCTGGACCAACCCCAAGAGGCACCGAACCTCACACTACCTCTGAACGCTTAGTAAGCAGCTTTAAAGATAACAGGCAGTCTGGACAATTCCTGCAGAAAGGCCCCACTTACTATTTATATCTGGAATGAGGTTCATTTGCCTGCGCTGAGGAACAGCCTGATCACTGCCCCAGCTCCACCCGGGAACGCACACCCACTGGCCTGGCTGTAAAGACAAGAGGGAATTCCCCCTATGACGCAGAAGCATTCCTCTACAGAACTGGCTGAAAGGTTCGACTCTAGCCTAAAAATAGCCCAGATCTAGGAGCAGGCAAAATGTCTCAAAAGGCGTAATTACGAAAGGAAAACCTGGACCAGGGAGTGATGTAGTTCCTACAGAAGCACGGCACCTAGCCCTGAGGTGTAGGGAGGAGCTGACATTCCACCTACTACCGGCCCGAGCGCGCCCAGCGCGGCAGGTGAGAGCGCGAGGTGGGGGGCACCTGCTGTCCCACCTGCACCGCGCAGCCAGCGCCACCATGCTGCCCGCTGCGCCTCCCTCACCCTCTCCCGGGGAAAAGGCGTGTTTCAGGAGCTCTTGCTAACTGCGGATGACGCGGGGGACCACCTGCACGCCCACTCCCAGCACGTCCGCTGGACCCTGCAAGTGCTGTTTCCGGCAGGGCGCTCATAGACCGATGGCAGACAGAGGTCTCCCCGGTGGCTCCTTCCGGACGCAGTTAAGCCCATCTCTTACTTCAGGTGAGCGTTCTCTCCGTCAGGCTGCTGATGAAAAAATCCCAACCCGTCAAAGGCTAAGTAAACAAACTCCACTATAAAAGGGCGACGGTATAAAGGGAGCACTGCGGGGAGTGAGCCGCCTCCTGCAGAAATGGTCACACCAGCTCTGCTGGTCAGAGGGAAGGAGGCAGGAGGCCCTGCTGGAAGCTCTGCCCTGGCAAGACCTGACCCTACAGGCTGGCGCTGGGGCTGGGGGGTGGGGTGGGGTGGGGTGGGGTGGGGCGGGTGGTGGGGTTCCAGCCAGGACAGCACATGGACTGCAAGACTCTCGAGACCAGCAAGACAGGCTGAACCCAGACTGAGGGACGAGAGCTCCTCTCTGCTGACGGCATGAGGTGCCGGGGATAGAGGCGCATAGGAGACAAACCAGGCCAGTGGCCGGCGGAGCAGACGGCCCGGTGTGGTGAGCAAAGCTGCACCCGATTTTAGGAAGAACGCAGGAAGTTGAGCTTCCGGAGCCCTGGCCTGCAAGTGCAGCCACGTTCTCAGTGACTCTCCTTCACTTGAAGATCTGTGGTTGTGCAGACACAGTGATCTGCAGCTTAGGGGGCCGAGCCAAGACATGCCACGGCCTTGAAGAAAACCCTCCATTGGAATTTGTATGTACTTCCCTCTAGAGAGGCCAGGCAGCCCTGGAACTGTGAACACAGGCCTCCGTCCCATGAGACAGACTGGTGCCTGGCTTACGCTGGCGCAAGTCTGAGTTTTTGACTTTATGATGGTGGAAAAGTCACATGCATTAAGCAGAAGCCGTTTTTCGAATTTTGTCCTTTCCTGGGCAGTGAGCTATAGCGCCTGCCAGCCATGTGACCAGGAGGGCAAACAACCAGTACGCTTAACAATCCTTCTGGACCCAGACAACCACTGTCTTGCACCTTCAGTACAGTATTCAGCAAATTGCACGAGAGGCTCCACACCTGATGATGCCCAGTACCTTAAGTGTATTAGATGCATTTTCCATGTACGATAGGTTTATTGGGATGTGATCCCTCGAAAGTTGGGGAGGATTTGCGGTGACACACAGAGACACAGCTAGCCTATCCTCCATCAGTCTCTAAAAACACACTTGTGGACAGAAGGGGGTCTGCAGCCAGAGTAAGCATGCTTATAAATCCCAAAACCACCGAAGTGGACGTGCTGATGTGACTCAGAAATCCACGCGTTTACCCGCAGGGACATTTAAGCTGTCACCTGTCCGACTAGGCATCTGGATACACATGGAAACAGAGCCAGTTCATGACTCTGGAAAGCAGAGCACCCATTTATGTCACCTGAGGTAAAAATGCAGGCTGCCACTAAAGCCAAAACTCACTGACGGCATCTGTCAAATGCTCATGAACGCCCTCAGGGCGGGGGATTCGATTCTACAAGGGAAAAAGATGAGGACGGACAAGTGAACACCAGGGGGCTGGGGATGATGAGAGCTGTGACGAAGGAGTGTGGGAACCTCTCTGAGCAGCGAGACAGCCCTGGAGGCAGAGGGAATGGCAGAGCAAAGGCTGGGGCCCACACAGGGACACACAGCCCGTGAGCAGTGAGGAGGCAGTGTGGCTGGCGGGTGTGAACAGAAAGGCACTGAGTCTCTTCCCCCTGGCAGTGCGCCCCCAGGACTGAGCCTAACTGGAGAGAAGGTGTATCTTAGGGGAAAGGGCTTCTATCAAAAAGGGTCTTCAAAGGGACCAGACCAGATCAAAATCCACTCAAATGAATGTATAATTTCAAGATAACTTAAAGAGTGACTACTATAAAATAAAAAGACTCATCGAAATAATCTTTTAAAAACTGAACTAAGAGTTTCACTTTGCCCAGTGCTAGGAAAAAATATAGCAACTTCAGCGAGGTCATTTCACTGCCATCCAGAGGACAGAGAGTCAACACTGGTGCTGACCACAAACTAAAACGGAAGCCTGCAGTCCTGACTTTCACTCTCAGAAACACAACGGCACACGGGACAGGAGCCTGTCAGACGAAAAGGACAATTAGGGATGAGAGCCTGGTTTCGTCAGAACTAACAAACGTGCCCAGCACAACTGCAGGATACAAAGTCAGCATAGAGACCAGCTGTGTTTTTAGACACTAACAACAAGTTATCTGAAAAAGAAATAAAACAATCCTATTTATAACAAAAATAATCAATGGCTTAGGAATAAATTTCCAAAGTGGTGAAAGACCAGTACACTGAAAATTGTAAGACGCTGATGAAACTGAAGACACAGGAAAAGGAAAGATATTCCACGCTCATGACCTGGAAGAACTAATACTGCTATGGGAGTATCGTCCGCACTACGCAGGCCAGCCGGCAGAGCCACCGCAATGACGCAGTCCCTACCCTGATCCCAGAGGCGCCTCTCACAGACACAGAGAGCGCAACCTTGAAGCCTGTGCAGAACCACGAGAGACCCCGCAGCAACAATCTGGCCTGCAAACGGGCGCGCGGCCTGTAAACTGTGTCTCAACAAAGTTGCAACACACACGCAACTTCCTCCAGTTCTACAATTTTCGAACGAGGACCCCCTGTCCCGGCCTAGTACTCAAATATGTTTGGGGCCGTCCTGACCGCGCGCCAGCCCGCGTCCGCGCCGGCAGCTCGCCCGGGGACCGCCGGCAGAACAGCGCGGTGCCAGGAGCCTCCTCCGGCTGCCGCAGCGCCGCGCAGCCCGGGGCGGACGGGAAGCGAGCCCCTACCTGGGCGGCTGCGGGGAGCGGGCCTTGGGCTTCTCCTTCTCCTTCTCGCGCTCCTTCTCCCGGTCGCGGTCGCGGTGCTGTCGGTCCTTCTCGTCCCGCTTGGCGCGCTCCCGCTCCCACTCCTCCTTCCTCCGCTGCCGCTCCTTGTCCCGCTCGCGCTCGCGCTCGCGCTCCCGCTGCCGCCGCTCCCGCTCCCGGTCTCGCTCCCGCTCGCGCTCCCGCTCGCGCTGCCGGTTCTCTCGCTCGCGCTCCCGTTCCCTTTCCTAGTTGAAAAGCCAAACATGGGCACACTTAGGACCGGAAGCGTGGAGAAAACGCAGAGGCGCCAGCGGAGGAGACCGGGACGGACCTGACGCCAACCCAGAGGGACTCCAGGCTGACCACGCCCAGGCCGCGTGCCCAGGCAGGCCTCCCTGGCCTGGCTCTTGTCGCGGGATGCACAGGACCGAGCCTCCACAAAGGCCGGTGGGGACCTGGGCACACGGGGGTGAGGGGGCACATGGCGGTAGGGACACCCCCACAGGTCCTGCTACCTTCAAGGCTGCCCTGACTGGGACCAGGCACCCAGAGCCCCGCAGCCCAGCCCCGCAGCCCTGCCCCGGCAAGAAGGCTGCTCCGCTGGGGAGGGGGGCATGGGAGGGTCAGCCAGGGGCCACCTCTGGCCATAAGCTCACCATGTGATTTGATGGGTGCCCCAGCCAGTCACCTCCCTTGGGTCCTGAAAACTCACGACTGTCACTTTATGCTTAGCACAAAACCCACTAGCCTGCTGCTGACTCATCTCTCCCCGGGGGCAGCTCCTCCCCATCACACTAAAAGCGTACCCTCAGGGACTCACAGGCTGAGGCACAGACCTGCCAGTCGCAGGACAGTCCTCCATTAGACCACCAGGCCTGGCTGGCAGTGGCCAGGTTATGGCAGCGCATGAGGGCAGCTCCGCCCCGTAAAGGTGCTCCCGAGGGGCCTGGAAGAGCCACGCGCTCAAGGAGGGGCACAGGCCCCGCAAATGGTGTCAAACAAGCCAATCGGCAGCTCCAGTGCAAAGACAGCTAGAGCACCGACCACTCTAAGGACGGCTCCGCTCCCGTCACGACAAAGGCAAGCCGTGGATCAGAACCAGCCCCCCTACACCGGTCCGTCTGGGCTTGAGATGGGTCCACGTGCCCACACAGGCCACAGACAAGAGAGGGTGGTCTCGCCGGCCGCGCGGCCGCGTACCCGGTAGCTGTGGTGCGGCTCGGCGTCCGAGTACTGCACCCGGAAGTTCTCGTACTGGCCGCTGCGCCAGAGCCGCTCTATCTCGTAGTCGTAGTAGGGGTCTGCGTACGGCTCCAGCCTGAAAGAGAGCAAGCAGAAGCCAGACTCGTCACTTAGGAACATGGATGCAAAAGTACTACGTGAGTAAGTACTACGCCTTAAAAAATAACACAGCATGGCTCATTGGGATTTATCCCAGGACTGCCAGGCTGAGTCAAGAGCAGAAAATTCATGAACACACTACATGGCAACACAGACCTACAGAGGCCAGTCACAGGACCACATCTAAGGGTGATGTGATGAAAGCTCAATACCCCTTCACAATGAGAACAGGAATGGCACTTTCTTCACATGACAAAGAACATGTATGCACTTTAGGACTCAAGCTGGCACCTCACTTACTACGGACAGGGGAAGCGTCTCCATTCAGGTCGCCCGGTGCCTCCTTCCAAGACAGCCCACCAGAGTGCTGCGGCACTGCCGTGACCAGACAGAGGAACCCGCGAGATTGTCTCATTTTGCAGGTTAAATGATGCTACACATGGAAAACCGAGACACCGCGGTAAAGCGAGTCAAATGGTGAGAAGAGCCCAGTACGGCAGAAAGAGAAAAATGAACACACAGCAACCAACACCCTCGTACACACAGACGATAACCGGTTAGGAGATGGATGGTAGAGAAAACCTCACTTCCAGTAGAGAGAAAAAAAATACTCAGCAAAATACATTCAACCAGAAATGTGTAGAACCTATTTGAGGAAAATTTAACACTCTTGAAAGACACGAGAGCACGTGTGAATACACAAGACGGTGTCTTCGGACAGGACGACTGGAAGTCACCAAAGCCAGCTCTCCCTGTGCTAGTTCACAGACTTAGGGCAGCCAGTAAAACACTGTCTTCATGCAGCTAAGACAACCGATCCTCACATGAAACCCAAGACATGCAAGGCCAGCCAAGGAAACGCTGGGAGAGACACCTTCCGAGGTGTCATGACGTCAGGGGAGGCTGGTGGGCACAGGGGGGCGGCCAGCAGGGAGTCTGGGGCAGGACCGCTGGGCAGCCCTGAGGAGGGCCGAGGGTGCATCTTCCCGCAGGGCCAGAAGCTGGCACACCCACCCAGACGGCCTGCACGGGGGAGCTCTGAGCCCAGCAGCGGAGGACAGGGAAGTGCACTCCCTGCAACAGACGACTGGAGGTTCTTTCGAGCATTTCTGGCTCCAGACCAACCCTCACGCCAGGTGAACGGGTGGGGAAAGCAGAGGTGCCCTCCGTGTGCCATGGTGCGCGTGGCCTTAGCTGGCTGCTTCCTGGGAAACCTCTCCTGTGCTGCCAGGGCCCAGTGGCGAGCCCAGCGCGGGCTCTGCCCAGGGACACAGCCCTTCATGCCCAACGGCCTGCACGCCCCGCAGACGGCACTCAGAGGGAACACGATCCCTGGGCAGATGTCCCCCGTGCCCTTGAGAGCAGAACCAGTACCACTCACCGCCCAGAGCACCCAGAAAGCACTCTCCCCAGTGGCGGTGAGCCATGTGCTCTCTCAAGGAGGGGCGTGGGGGTGAAAGGCCTCTCTCTCTGGGTGTATCTCCATCTCGGGAGACAGCTAACGGGGATGGGCTGAAGCATTTCCCCCCGCCACTGCCCCCAGAACCGAGCCTGGCTTCCTGGCAGCCCGTGGGCCAGGGTCTCGGGAGCAGGTGAGAACCGCTGCCGTGAAAGGCAGGCGGGCAGCAAGCCACTCCTCAGAGGACAGACGGGAAGGGCACGTCCACACACAGTTAGCCCCGGGCACGCGGCCGCAGTCCGGCCCATTTACTGACAAGTGCTGCTCCTGACAGGGCCACCGCCAATGACAGACTCCTCGCAGGGGACACCCCAAGTGTCCCAGGACGCTCGTCTCCTAGGTGGAGACCCCTGGCAGCACCCAGAAGCACCTCGCAGAGGCCTTACAAGATCGACAAGTCTGAAATAAGCGCCTGAGGTGGTGGAAAAGGGGAACCAGGCAGTGTCTGGCTATAAAAGCATTATTTTCACTAAGTGACCTTGTCAGGAATTCTGTTTAATTCGCCCAAGCCCCATTTCCCCAGCCTTCACAGTATCTCAGGACACCCCCTGCAGAGTTCCCGAACCAGTGCCCTTTCCCACGGCTCCCCCCGGCCTGCGCAGCTGCGAGGTGCCAGCACCACCGCACCAAGGCCTTCCACAACAACACTCAGAGCTCCCACCCTCAGAACTCAACGTCAGGCAAGAGGGCAGTGGGAGAAGCGACGGCCCCGCAAGCGACATCAGTGGCTCTCAAACTTTGTGGGCAGCACCTGAGTCTCCCAAGGGCTTGTTAAAAGCAGCAGCTGGCCTCCACTCCAGGACCTTCAGGCCGGGTGTGTCTCACGAGCCCCCACGGGCCACACCTGGAGAACTGCGGCCCCTCCCCTGTGCAGAAGGGCCTGAACTGGGTAAGGACGCCTGGGCACAAAACAGGCCATGCGCGGGGCCCCAGGAAGCGAGAGCTGCTGAGGCTTGGTCCTTCTGAGACTTACGCTGATGGCCCTGGAGCCCCGGCGTCCTTGGCCACCTTCCCACACACCCTGCAGAGCGCGTGCTGCCACCGGCTGTCCCTGTGAGGCCAGCCCGAGCAGCACTGCAGGGCTGGGGAGGCTGGGGTCTCCCCGTGGCGCCTCCCTGCCAGCCCTGCAAGCCCAGCCTCATCGCCTTCTTGGGAGGTGCCAGCACCCCTCCTGCGCCGCCCAAGCCGCAGCCCTTCTCCCAGCTCCCGCAGGGACGGTTCCAACCGCCTTCCTCCCCTCACCCTGGGGGGCAGCGGCCTCTCTGCCCCCGCAGTCACCTAGAAAGCACGTCTTTAGGTTAAACACTCCCTGTTAAAAGAGCCGGGCGGTCTCTGCTGAGTGGACCCTGACTGACACAGCCCTTGCCCTGAGGGTCGTCAGAACAGCTTTCCCGCCAGGCACATGCCAGGTCCTGTTCCCAGAGGTCTGGACTTGCCAGGCTAGGCGTGTCCTATCACAAAACACACAGCAGATGCTGAACAGACAACCAAACACAAGTGAAAACCTGGCTCTAAGGTGGTCTGGTCCTCGGAGGACCCTGCCTGGCGGAGAGGCTGTGGGTGAACACGGGCCGGGGCTGGAGCGCGGCGCCTGGATGGCCGTGGACCTGGGCTGCAGACAGTTCCGTCAGGCACAATCTCAAGGCCCCCACTCCAGCCAGGCTGAGAACAGTGTCAAGGATGGAACTTGAGGTTCCAAGGCCCCTCCCTTCACCACTCACAGTAACCGTACAGTCAGAGAGTGAGGTCCCAGACCGCATCCCGATGTGCTGGCTCCCAGGACGCGTACTGACACCCCCCCCGGGGGGGCAGCACCGTCACTCAAGTTTTACACGAGAAAAAGCTGAGACCTCAAGACTCAAGTCAAGCGAAATGCCCACAGTGACCGGCAGGTGCAGCCCTAACTGCAGCCGCACTACTGCACATGCAGAATTAGAAAACATCCGAGTTCAGCTCTCACGTCCTTGACCTCTAATCCTTCCACCTGAGCCACGACAGGTGTGGCCCTCCCGAGCTTCCTGCCCGCAGAGCGCCTGGCGGGGTGTGGCCTGGAATGCAAGGCCTTGAAACAACCTTGGGGGTCTGGGTCAGCACAACTGAATCTGGAAACACAGGCATGTATGTGTCCCTCTTCCTGAGCCTTTTACTGTCATTTCAGCCAGAAATCAGTGGTTTTTGTTTTCTGGTAGCAAACCCAAGTGCACAGAGTCACTGCAAGACTTAAGACGATGCTGAAACTGGCCGGTGACCAGAGCCCACACCACACTGGCCGCTCAGGAGAGACGTGGCCTGTAATGCCCCTTCCCGGCAGCTGGACTGGTTACACTACACATTTCCTCGAGATCTGACCCAGGTCTCCAACCACATCAACTTCTGCAACCGTGTTTTAAAAAGACCAGCAATAAAATGTCTGGAAGAAATGAGGAAGACGGCATTGACGATGAGGAGGGTCACACCTGTCACACTCCCAGATGTCAGTGACAAACTTTCCTGGGTCCTGGGGAGCTTGGGGAAGGGTGGGGAGGAGCCTTGTGTTACGGGGCTCCAGCTGTTAAAGAACAGCTGTAAAGACTCTCAGATATGATAGGAACCCAAATGGGTGGAAGCCCACCCCAGGCACATGTCCTCCACGGAAGCAAGACGAGGAGGAAAGTCAACTGCACAGTGTCTGAGATGGGTCGGGATGCCGCTCTCAGTGCAGGGAGAGGGACAGGGCTCGGCCCCTACACGCTAGGGGCCACGTGCTGCTGCTCTCAGAGCCCGAGCCCACACAGCAGGGGACAGCTGCGTTCTCTGTCAACGGGGAGGGGGGCCGAAGTGTTCCTTACGCTGTATCTCTGACATCTCTCGTGATGCGGTAATTCCAGTCTCGGAAAACTTCATTTTCTTTGTCAAACTCCCGTTCATCTTCGCCAATGGTCACTGTAAATCTTTTCTCTTCAAAATCAGGTTCCTGTTCTTTTCGAATGGTTGCTTTTTTTAAAACCTACCATTGTAAGAAGAAAGAAGCCAACACGAGTTACTGTTAGGAACACAGAGGGAGTCCTGTCCTGACTTGACCCATGAAGCCTGGGCTGGCGTGGCTGGAGGGCCTTGCAGGAGAGCACGCGTGGCTGATGCGAGCCCAAGCTCTGTGCCGGGGACGGACACGGGACCCACGCGCCTCTCGGGGGGACGGGAGCACGCCGTCCTCGCAGGCACAGCTGCAGCAGCGCTCGGGCAGAGGGGCGGAGCGGGGGCTCCCTACTACTAGTCCGGGTGCCGGAGCAGGGGCTCCAGACACGTGCCCTGGGAGGACAGAGCGGAGAGGTCGGTGAGCGCGTCCCGCAAGAGAGGCCCTGAGCCAGCCAGCCTCAGAGGAAAGCAGGGCCGGGGGCGGGCGGGGCTCTGCCCTAGCCCGTCATCCTGGTGGAGAGAGCAGGCCTGGAGGCCGTGAGCCTGGACCCCCAGGACCGGGAAGCAGCCTGGACTGGGGGTGGGACGAGGGGTGTTCTCTAGGGAGACAGGACCGCGTGCCAGATGCACGGGCCACTCTGGGGAACACTGTGTGCTCTCTAGGGAGCGGCCCAGTGCTGGCTGAGCCACATGCAGGCAGCAGGCCGGGCTCCTGACTGGGCCTCCCCAGCCTATGAGGCTCTGTCATGGCCCAGCAAGCCTCTGAGACAGGCAGATGTCGTTTTCCGCTCTCTACTTCTTCAGAGAAGTGACAGAAACACGCCCTCACTCCAGAGGCCTCACTGAGCTCTGACTGCCGTCCCAGGTCAAAGGCAGGCTTCTTTCGCACACGGGCCGCCACTACTGCCTGTCTGCGCAGGCTCTGTTACCTCCTTTGCGTGCCGGAGTCCTCGCTCCCAGGCGCTCTCGGTGGGGGGCTCTGGAGGGGGTGGAGGCAAAACTTCATCGACTCCCGGCCCACCCTGTTAAGGGACGAGAAGGGAGGAGTTAAGGGATCAAGCAAACTTCCAGACCTCTGAAGAACCAGAGGAGCAGAACACCAGCTAACACGACAGCGGCCACACTGCCCGCTGTCTCCTCCGGGCCTTGCTCTGCCCGACTCGGCTGCCCCGGGGCCAGGGCGCCCTCTGCTGGAGACAACCCGAGCACCGGGGGAGGGGGTGGCTCTGGGGCCCTGGCGCCACAGAGGTCCCTGAGACACAAGGCGTATGAATGTGCTTCATGTTGGAGATTCACAAACAGAGCTTAGATGTGATCTGCCAGCAACGAAAGAGGCGTTCACGCACCCAAGGGCTGGCAGGCATCAGAGGGTGCGGTCCGAGGGGCGGGGCGCCGTTGGGCGGGAAGGGCTCCGCCTTGGTGATGAGGGAGTAGTTGCCCTTGTCGTTGACTCCGGGGTGGATAAACCTGCAGTTCATCCCCCAGGTGCAGTTCCCTACGGAAACAAAAGGCAGGTCAGAAGGGGCCACGGCCCAAGCACTCCAGCACACAGGTCAGCTGCCCACCTGCTCTGCCTGCCGCAGCCTGTGGGGCAGGAGCAGGAGTAGCAGCCACGCGGGGGGCTCGGGATGTGCCAGGCTGCTGGTGGAACCCTCTCCACCCTACAAGGTGCGTGAGCCTGAGTGGGGACGGACCCAAAGACCGGCAACGTCCCATGAGCGCAGGGCAGCAGGCCTGCGAGGTCTGGGCCGACCTGCAAGGAGCACCTCCTAAAGGGGCCGGGTCCCTGCTCCGTAGTCACCATGTGCACAGTTCATTCTCCAGAAAAACAGCAGAATCTGAGAGCCTCCCAGCCAGCCAGGGCGGCCTGAGCTCTGGGCACTGCCCAGCACACAAATGGCCCGGCGAGGCTTGCAGGTGCGCCCACGGGGTCGTTGTTCTGGCTCAGAAGACACTCGTGCTGACACAGAAACCGACAAGCTCTGGGACCTGAGGCCAGCGGTCTGTGCCAGCTCTGAGTGTCTGCGCTTCCCCTATCAACCACGCCAGGGTGTTTCTAATACTTCAAAAAATGTGCCAGAGAGAAAACACATGGACGACTATAATAAACTGGGTGTTTACACTTTACAACAAATGATAAAAAGGTCAACTTTTAGCATTATTCAGCAACAGAACACCAAGATTATTAAAAAAAAAAACCCACTTGACTTTTTAGCACAGAAGGCAGGATGCCTAGTTTTAATTTAGTATGTGAGTGAATCACTGTTTTTAAAATTTAACTTTTTGAATAGGTAATATGTACACAAGTTCAAAAATAAATACGGCATACAATATCTAAGTAGTTTTAAAAAATATTTTCGGAGGGTGGGTATAGCTCAGTGGTGGAGTGCATGAGGTTCTGGGTTCAATCCCTGGTACCTCCTCTAAAAAATAAATAAACCTAATTACCACACACACACCCCAATTTTTTTTTCATTGGGTTAGCATGTAGTTAAATTTTAAATTACCTTTTAATATATATTCACTTTTAAACATGATACTCCACTTGAATATTTGTTTGTATAGTGTAAATTAAAGAGAAATAATCATTTGGTATTTAGGGAAAACGCTGTATCTTACCTTTTAAACATTACGAGTGTTTAAATTTGTATTAAAACCAACTTAAGGGGGAGGCTATAGCTCCATGGTAGAGTGCATGCTTAGCATGCATGAGGTCCTGGGTTCAATTCCCAGTACCTCCTCTAAAAATAAATAAACCTAATTACCGCCCCCTAAACCCCCCAAAACAAAACAAATTAAAAAAAACAACTTAATAATATACTGCTCTGAATTAAATATGAAATAAAGTATGCTTAAAATTACTTCTCTGGGAATGCAAAAATGACTGATCAACTTTTAAAATTACTAAAAGTGTCTGAGAGGTCACATATCTGTCAGAGGCTGGGAAATATACTGGGAAATATACTGGGCTGGGAAATATAGGGGGTTCAAAATCCCGGAGACCCAGAGGTTTTAAAGAAAAAAGACTGTGCAGTCAATACATCTCAATAACAAATTCCAAAACACTATGGGCTACTTCACCACTTGACTCTTAAACAAACTAGTTGAAAAAAATACCAAAAGCTCATTGTACAAAACTCGCAGGTTCAGTAAAGTATTAACAATATAAACCACAGCTTTTCTATAATTTTAAAATCTAAAATATATATGTAGGTGGTGGACAAATGAATGCTATTCTGTTCTTTTTGTATTTAAAACTTCCAAAACAAAACAAAAACCTCAGCTGTGAGCCCACCGATGAGGAAGAACTCTCACCACCCGCTGGCCGGGCAGGGGAGGAGGCGGAGCGGGTGGGTGCGAGGGTGAGTGAGGAGGGAGGGAGGCCCCTGCCCCAGGCTGTGCTAAGGACCACCTGCGCATTTGTCCTGACCCTGACCTCCCACTAGGGGGGAAGACTGCTCCAGGAAGGAGTGTGGCCGGCTGTACACACGAGGACAGGCGTCCCACAAATGCAGGCAAAAAGAGCAGCAAGAACAGTACAATCCCGTCAGCCTTTTAAAAAATGAATTTTTAACTGTGTAGAAAAAAGTCTGGAAGGACACACCCAAACGGTTACCACCTCGATTCTGTCAGTACATGCTACTTTCGTGATTCAAAAAAGCATCTGTTTGGGGAAAAAATTCTCCAGGAAATGGAAGCAAAAATACATTAACTCGTTTTAAAACTGCATCGTCTTCTGCTTCTAAATGAAACTTCACAAACACAAAACTGATGTGGACTGTGATCGAGGCTAGACAAATAAACAGACTTACAATTCTGTAAGGACGCTACACGGGGCGGATGCGAGCCTGGCGGGAGGGCAGGAGAGGAGGCGCGGCTTGCCTGGCGGGTGGGGGGCCAAGCCTCTTCCCCGCATGCACATGGGGCTTCAAAGGCACTGATTAGGTTCTGTTTCTTAACGGAAGTGGGGGGCACATCAGAAATCGCTTCTTTTATTATTCTTTATGTCTGTGTGGCTGTATTATTTTACATGTGAAATATTTCATAATAAAACTAATAAAAGGAGCACACATGAACAAAAGTACCCCAATACTCTAAGAGGCACTCGGTGGCCTCCCGTCTGCAGTGCCCACCAGCCGCAGTGTCGCCCTGCCAGGGGTTGACCCGTCTACCTGCCCATCAGGGCCCCGACCCACTTCTTCCTGCTTACACCACACACTCTGATGAGCCTTGCTTTTTTTCACTAAACAATATTCCTACAAAAAAGGAACCTGCGTGCTCAAAGGCAACAAACCCAAAGTCCATCAGTGAGACACACACAGTCCAAAGAAAGCTCACCTGGGTCTCTCAGCAGAAACTAAGGAACCCAACACAGAGGCGAGAGGAAAGGAAAGCACACCCCACACTGCAGCCCCAGGAGCCCACCTCGCTCACCGAGTGAAGCGTCAGGACAAGAGAAAGTGCCCGTGTCTGCGGGCACACGTGTGAGCGTGGGTGCGCGGTGGCTCCAGACACACGCCCAGAGCCTGCGGGTCTGACTGCCGGCCTGAAGGCACTTACACGCTGCACATCGCTGCACTCCCAGTGCATCCTACAGCAGCTGAGATAACTTTACAATATCTGCTTTCCGTGCAAAACACTTGCTTCACACTAACGTTTTAAACAAAGCCCTCCTTATTTAAATACTCCTTGGTCCTGTTTCCTGTTAGTCTGAATCACTCAGAGTAACAGATACAGGGACTGTCAAAATAAAGTTTAAAGTGCTTCATGGTTTTAAAAAGTACTTCCTGGGGAGGGTATAACTCAAGTGGTAGAGAGCGTGCTTGGCAAACACAAGGTCCTGGGTTCAGTCCCCAGTACCTCCTCTAAAAAAAAAATAAGTAAACCTAATCCCCCCACCAAAATTTTTTTTAAAATACTTCCTACAAGGAAAGTAGAATATATACAAATCTAATAAATAATGAAGGACCAACCCAAGATCTACAAATGCTCACTCTAACAGGCATAAAATCCAACGAACCACGACAAGTGAACCTCGAGTGACAGAGCAAAGGAGCTCAAGCACTTTCCCCTTTCACAGAGAACTGCGGCCAACGGGCAGGCACTGCGGGCATCTCCAGCAGGATCCTGACGCAGTTCAACTTCTTCAAGGAATGTGTTCACTGTGGCAGCCGAAATAATGAAAACAGTTTCTGGGCTGCTTCTTTTACAAAGACTTGAAACCAGCAGTTCTCATAACTTTTTGGTCTCAGGACCCCAAAGAGCCTTTGTAACGATTATATTTGATACTTACTGTGAAAATTAAAACTGAGAACATTTAAGGGCATGAAATATAACATATGTAACTAACGTTAACAATACTTGTTAACATAAGTGTTTTAGGAAAAGATACTTTAAAAACACTCAGGGATGAGCGGCATTATCTTCCTTTTTGCACGTCTCTTTAGTTTTGACGTGAGAATAGGACCCTCAAGCTGGCATCTGTGCTCCATTTGCTGTGATGGGCTGTGTGGTGAAGCAGGCGAGGAGAAGCCAGCCTCACCCAGAGGCACAGCTGGATAGGGTGGGGCGGACGGCCTTTTCAGCAGCCGGCGTGTTGTCTGAGGCTTCGTCATGGTCAGCCGCAGCCCTACCACTGAACTTCTCCGCCTCTTCTACTGAAGTCCACTGGTCCCTCGTGGCCTGGGAATGGCCTTCTCCCCAGGAATGATTTTGTAACACCATGTAACAGTCATTTGGAAAAGTCCTCAAACTCTGCGAAGCTGTCACAGTCTCCAAAATTCTGATTTCACTTGAGAGCCTGAACTTCACCAGCACAGACTGTCAGCTGGTCTCCTGGGCGTGTCCTGGAGGGACCTGGCCCCGAGGCGCGTCCTGGCTCCCATGAGACGCCCCAGCACCTCAGTGAGAGCAGAGGGGCTCCATGCACACTTGTAGTTTCATCACATGGAATATCAAAAGACGTGGTGAGGGGTCTGGCTGAGGTGACGGAAATATTCTAAAGCTGGGTTGAAGTGATGGAAGCACAACTTGGTGAATTAATAAAAATCATCGAATCGTACACTTAAAACGAGTGAATTTTATGGCATGTAAATGAGACCTCAAAAAGTTATTTAAAAGAAGACCTGTACTCCAAGGTAAAGTCTACCTGTGATTCTTCCTGCTCTACCACAGATACTGCCAAACGAGTTCTGCCACCAGTGTGGTCTGAGTCTAACGAGACCTCTGACCGCAGGGGCCCTGAGTCTCAAGGGGTCCACAGAGCACACTTTGAGATCTGCTGCACTGAGCACAAAAGAGAATGCAGGGGTTAAAAAATGTGCAATAAACCATCCCTCCCAAGAAGATACACAAATGGCCAAAAAGCACATGGAAAGATGCTCAGCACCACTAACCACAGGGAAACGACACCACCTCACACCCAGTACGACACTTCCCATGACAAAACCAGAAAACGCCAGGAGTTGACAAGGAGGAGAACCTGAAGCCTGGGTGTGGTGGTGGGGTGCAAATGGTGCACCACCATGGACAACAGTGGGGGGTTCCTCAAAACATTAAAAATACAACTACCACATGACCCAGCAACCCCACTTTTGGGTGTGTACTCAGCAGACTTGAAAGCAGAGTCTTGAACAGACACGTGTGCACCCACATTCGCAGGAGCATCACTCCTGACAGCTGACAGGCAGGAGCAAGCCCTGTGTCCATCGGCGGGTGACGGGTAAGCAGAAAGCGGCCCATCATACGGGGAGTACTATCGGTCTAAAAATGAAATCCTGACACCTGCTACAGCAGGATGAAACTTGAGGACACCATGCTGACTGAAAGAAGCCGATCACAAATGGACAAACCCTGCAAGACTGCACTTACAGCAGGCACCTAGAGAAGTCAGACACAAAGACAGAAAACAGAAGGGCAGGTGCCAAGGATGGTGGGGGCGGGTGCTGAGTCCACGTCTAATGGAGACAGCTGCAGTTTTCCAGGATGGAGAGTTGTGCAGGTGGGCGGTGACAGGAGCCACAATATGAAGGTGCTCAACGCCAATGAACCGGACATTTTAAAATGGGCAGGATGGTAAGTTTTATATTGTGTATTTTACCACAATTTTAAAATTAGGGGAAAGGGAAAGGGAGACTAGGAAGGAGCAGACGCAGGAGGCCGGCCCACAGAACGGGCAGTGCGCTGCCGACAGCCGGAAGATCGGAGACTCCAAGTAGCACCCCCTTTAAGAAAGTGCTGTTTGTGCCTCTTTGGATAGAACTTCACGTCTTGATGACTCAACCTGAACACATGAGAGGTGAAAATACGTCCTAAACAAAGCACTGGTGCTTTAAAATGTTCCACTTTGTACTCCCCAGTGTACTTTGTAGTCAATGGCCACGAACAGCACTGTGTCCATTCGGGCAAAGCAACAGTTAATCTGCAGATCATAACACGTAATAGAAATATAGCTAAAACACTTTTTAAAAACAAAATTTTCAAATTAAGATATAATTCATCTATCCTAAAAGACCCCCACTTAAGTGCACAATTAGTGGGTTTCAGTACTTTCACAAAGTTGTGCAATCATCACCTCTAATTCCAGAACATTCCATCACCCAAAAAGGAAACCTCGTACTCAACGGCTACCCCTTCCCTTCCAGCGCAGACAGTGACGACCTGCTCTGTCTCATGGCCCTGCCGGCCCTGGACGCTCACGGACGTGGACGTGCAACAGGGGCCTTTGAGATGGGCTTCCTTCAACGGGCACAGCCCCCCAGGGCTCCTCCACGTCATGGGGTCAGGCCTCCCACCGCACACATGGATCGTGCTCTGTCTCTCCCCTCACGAGCGAAGGGATGCCCGGATAGCGCCCACTCCGCAGCTGCTGCGGACACTCGCGCCCCAGCCTCCGGGAGGCCTAGGCTTCCGCTCCTCTCCCGACCACCAGGCAGGGGCCGCTGGGTCCGCGGCCGCTGCACACGGCACGCTGAGGGGACGGGCCCCAGGCAGCCGCACCACTGCTGGCTCCCAGCAGCAGGCGCGCGGCTGCCTTCTCCGCATCCTCACCAAACACAACAGACTTCGTTGTATTCCTAAAGTGACTCTCTTGCTGCTGGAGGGAACCGCAGTAGTTTTCTTTCTAGAACGTACTGTGCGCTCGTCGTGTCCTCAGGCTGGCTCTGCGGCCTTCCCGCGTGCACAGGGCACTGGCTACATAGGGAAACCACCATGTGGACATCTGACTCAGATGAGCCAGACTGTCCCCAGTGGCAGAAAGCAGCAGCATGGAAATAGCACAGCCAAGAGGACATGCCCCAAGGATGAGCTGCCCAGGGCCCCCAGCTCCCAGGCATCCTCACCACCAGGCCATCTTGGCACTCAGGACAGGCTCATTCCAGGGCCACCCACAGGATGGGGCTCCAGCGCCCAACGTCCCCGCCCTCCCCGGGCAGGCAGCCGCGCTCCGGTGAGCCTTGGCATGACCACTCTCTGTCCCTCAAAGCCTCCCCCTTCCTTCCGGCTTCACAGCAGGACTCTGGATCCAGAAGAAAGAAGTCTGGCCTCTGGAGCAGAGGGGCTTTGAGGTACTAAAGAGAGGGAACATCGTATATTTTGTACCTTTAACCTGGCCTCTGAATGGTATGGAATTTGGTATTGGTGGAGCAGTGGACAATGGTGTCACAACGTCTGGAAAAGAAGTACAGGAAGCTGTGGTGAACGTTAGGCCGCGTGGGGAGCCGGCTCAGCGGGTAGGTCGTCTAGGGTCAGGGCGAACCACGGGCAAGAGCAAACGCCTTCTGCCAGCGTGTGAGGAGGAGCTACGGCGACGTGCCCACCAGCGCTGCGCCCAGAGCGGCCCTGACACACAGGCTGCCGTCTCCACGCCAAGTCTCCAGGACTTTAATGCCCACTGCTCACCAGCCCTTGTCACAGTGCCACCTGTCACAACTACTTGACTCACTCTGTCCACTTTTCAGGACGGATGGCTGGCTTTCAAAGGCCATGCCTCAGCTATTTCGAGATCCACGCCAGATGAAAGATATGCTTCTGAGACATCTTGCAGGAAAGAGGGAATTGTCCTCACAGAGGTGGGAAAATGTCAAAACTGGCAGCTTGGGGCATGTGGCCTTCTAAAAAGGACCGTTTAGAAAGAGCTGACATTGCCTACAGTAAAGAGGAGGTCTGCGCTGAGCAGCAGGGCCAGGAGCCTTAGCAAGAGATAGGTGGGCTGGCCCGGCTCCGGAGTCCTGAAAGCAGCCTATGAAAGGGTCCACTGTCTGACATCAACGTGCCGCTGCTGCCGCCGCCACCACCATAGGCCCCGAGGACAGCCCTGAGCAGGCCCCAGGGCGCCCGACCAGACTGAACCAGCACCCGTCCTGGGAGAAGCCAGGCCACGTGGACGGGCCATGCCAAGGCTCTCACCCAGACAATTACCTTTCATGAAGAATCGGCAGGTGGGACGAGGCCTCACCTTCCTGTCACTGGGGTCCTTCACTTCACCCTCTTCCAGGTCATCATCCTGAAACAGAGGACAATGTGACTTGAAGAGAGACTTGTCTTAACAAAGGGAAGAGGCGGGAGGGGCATCTACCAACCAGCGTGCTTTCACCAAACCAGAAAGGGTGCGTTCCCGAGGTCCGGGTCCTGGCCACTCACCAGTTCACGTGCATTTCCCAAACCTCATCCACACAACGGGGATGTCTCAGAGCTCACCTCCAAGACTGAGGCACCACACCAAAGGATACTCCTACAAGTTCTGTTAGCAGTTCTGAGCAGGACATGGTTACCCTTCAGGTTTTCAATATTTTGTACAGTAAAACAAAATATTGTATGTCCTTTAAATTAGATGCCTCCCTCTAATTTAAAAGTCTAGGGGCAGGGAGGAGGAAAGTTAGGTGGCTCAGGCCAGTGAGTGGGCCCACCATTAGCTCAGACCTGGGCCCTTCTCTTCTTGTTCTTGGTCCAGAGTTCCTAACCCTGGCTCTAGAGTGACGCAGGAGACTTTAAAGACCAAAGCTTGAGTGGGTCTCTCCCCAGGGATTCCAAAGAGCAGCAGAGAGCTTAGACAAATGCTCTGCACAACCCACCCCTAGCCCCCACTGCCCCAGGGCCATCTGCACCCCAGAGTTGAGACCCTGCACCCCTGGGATCGCCCCTAGCAGACAAGCATCCAGCCACCTGACTGAAATCTGTCAGTATGTCCAGGATGGGGCCCCTCACTGCCCCTTCTCATCCTGTCCAAGGTACCCTAGTACAGTCGATGAAAGGGATCTCAAGCAGGGCGGACCCCACTCCCCCATCTTCCTCAGCACCGCCTCGTCTGAACTATCGCTCTGTCCCAGCTGGCCTGGGGACACTCCCTGACAGGGGTCCACACTTCTGAGCTCTCCACATTGCCGTGACCTTCTCAAGTCCAGCCTGGCCACATTCTAGCCTGGGATGAGGAACAGAGTGACTGTGTGTCAGCAGTCAGGATGCACAGGCAGGGCACCAGATTGGGGTGAAGAGCTGTTTCTGCAGGGATGTTACTCTCCATGTTCACAAGAGCAGAGAGCTGGGGAGCGGTCACCGGGGCTGCCGAGGGTGCCCTGGGATACTCCAAGGCCTAACAGACAAAACAAGCAATAAATCACCCAGCAGTAGAAGGTCCTCACCTGCCAACTAACTGTGTGTTTAGCACGATGGCGTTTCAGGTGATGACAAATAAAAGGAGTACCGGAATCTTAGAGAGTTTCTTGCAAACATAACTCAAGAAAGGGATCTCTGAAGCCAGACTGCCAGCACTTAGCTGTTCCATCAGGTCAGATGTGTGATTAATGGGTAGGAATTCTGACCTGGCGACCCTTGACGATGTGATCGAGAGCAGGGGCCCTAGCGGTCCAGTCAGAAGTAGGCCTGTGGGTCTACAGAAGGCCAGGCGACAAGGACACTGACGACTAGCCTGGGGGGAGAGCGCCAGGCCTGCCACAGTGTGCAAGCCTGGGAGGAACTCCAGCCCACTGGCAGCGTGCCGCTGGGGTGGGCACGAACCAGCATGTTCACCTTGAAGGTCCTTATTTATAGCAGACACGCAGTGGGGAGGCCTGAGTTTGAATCCTGCCTGTGTGACTGCAGATGCCCCGACCCCAAGCCTTGGTCTACCCAATGGGTTGTGCCAGGCTGAAGCCCACCACACGTGGAGCTTGGGCGCAGGGCCCCGTGTACACAGGAGCAGAGAGAGCTCACCCTGGCACAACCACCAGGTCCCACCAGAATCCCCTTGAACCCCAGATTCTGCACCTGCAAAATGGGGTAATAATACAGGCTGTAATCCCTCACTCAAAACCCCTGGAGCCAGACGTGGTTTGGTAATTCAGACGTGTTCCGGCTTTAGAAAGGGGTCTGGAGCAGCTGTCCCCGTCCTGCGGGGGACGAAGCCAACAGCTTGGCACCACTTAGTCCCTCAGGGGCTGCGCTGCACGGCCTCCTTCCTTGATGGAGGCGCAGGCAGTGGCTTCCTTGGCTTCCTCAAGGGGACAGATGCTGGGAAGCATCTGAGTGGCATCCAGCGGAGTGAGTGCAGTGACGTGTCCCCAGGAAGCCTGAGTGGTGCGGGAAGCCCTTTGGCAGAAGATACTATGTATCCAGACACAGAAAGAGCAGGTGCTTCTGAACAGGACAAAACACAAAGTACCACTGCAAGGAAAATGCTTCAAAGCACTTTTATGTGGGTGGACCCAGAGCTATCACTTCTGACCAGGCCACTGTCCTGCCATCTCTGAGAGGCCAGCATACAGTGTGAGAGTCACCGATGAAAGGAAGGGAACAAAACGTACTCCACCCTCTCCTGGGGGATGGCATACTCTCGGGGGCTGAAGTTCTGTTCACCAGATGACAAGTAAGATATAAAAACAGAAACCAAGGAATTGAGCAAAGGAGAGGATGGGGAGACCAGACAGTGGGGCTGGCGTCTGTAAAGGCAAATCAAAGACCCTTGAAGAACATTCGATCTACTCAGCAGCCTCCGAAGGAAGCAGTAGTTCTGGCGAGACGAACCGGAGGCGCTGGTCTAAGAGAGGAAGACCGCGCGCAGCGCAAGGCCACGGTGGTGGCTCCGGCGCTCTTCTGAGAGACACGCAGGGAGCAGAAACAAAACCACACGTTTCTAGTCCTCCTAAGTGTGGCATCCTGCATGGGCACGACTACTGATTAGACAGGGCTCACCGTGGTTCAGGCGTCAGGGTCCTCAGGTCCCCTCGACGCCCCCTCCACAAATAAGCCAGTGCTGCTAACAGCTGGCCCACCACCCTATTTGCAAAATCCCATCCCCACCGCACAAGGAAGTAGCATTTCCAGAAAGGCATCTGCTTCTGAGGGCAGCACACAAAAAACATATAAAGGTAACTCAAGGCCTGAGTTATAAACTGTGGTTTAGACAAAAAAATTTCAAGGGTTTATTGTACAAATTGATGTCATTATCACGGAAACTCTCAGCAGACTAGAAGAGTTGAGGAGGGTGGGGGTGACTCCCTCCCAAACCAGTTCACCTGTCCCAGTGACCCCCAATCTAACCCTAACCTACAAGGAAAAGTGCTTCTGAGTTAAGAGGAGAATAAATCACAGGGCCTTTTAGACTCTTCCACTCAGCTTGCTGTTCCCAGCAATTCTGGGCCTGATGCTATGGGCAGGAAATGGGCAGACAGGCAGGAGGGGCTGCTGGGCACGGAGAAGCTCAGAGGCTTCCGTGAATGTACATCTTCGAGGTATACACTAAACTACACATTTCCTCCTCACAAAAACATCCAGGTAGTTCACCTCTGATACCTGGAAGGTGACAGGGAAAAAGCCCTCTGGGATGGGTACTTCCCACTAGGACCAGAAGCTACCTGGCAGGGACTTGAACTAAAGGGGACTAGACCAAAGCCTGCTGGAAGGAAGCAGGCTGTTCATGGACCCAAGCACACACCTCTAGTTCCCTCTCCATCTTGGGAAAGAAAGATACAAGTGTATGCTTGTGGATACACGGGATCCTGACAGGGAAGGAAGGGCCAGAACCGGGACAGAGAGAGCAGGAAGACGGCCCAGCAGCAGTGATTCAGACGCCAGCTGACGCGTGTCTACGCCGGGCTCTGCCAACGCAGGCTCAGGCTGGTGCTGGTCACCCACGCGCAGTGCCAGACTGCCCTCTGTTCGGAAGGCTCTCCAGTGCAGACGTCCCGCCCACCACCATGCCTCATCTCGATGGCACTCAACTTGGCATGCCCCAGAGCACTGCCTCCAAGGTGCCAGGTGCTAGGGATGGAGGGAGCCAGCCACACAGGGGCCGGACTCGGGAACTCGTGTTCTTGGAGGAGCAGGTGCGGGGAAGCAGCAGAGACACACGCACTAATGGCCTGGTTACTTCAGACTGTGTGTGGAAGCACCACAACGGTGCCCAGGCAGATCTAACAGGAGAGCCAGGGGCGGTAGGCAGGAGGCCTACAGAAAGGAGGTGACACTGAGGCCAGTAATTACAGGGTGTGGAGGAGCCCGCAGTCACAGGCACGGGCAAGAGCAAAAATAACCCAGAGGAGCTCCTGGAAGGCAGGTGCGCTCCTGCGAAGGCCAAAGTCTCCATTCACAGTGCCCAGCCCCGTGCAGGCCCACCGGTCCCCAAGGATGGGGGACAGTTACACCCCCAGTGCGTCACAGTGAGCCTGGCACACCGCGGGGCCCGCAGAGCTGAGTGGAGCTGTTCCAGTTGGGCTGTGGGGGCCTCACTGGAGGTGCCAGGCAGGCACAAGTCCGTTCGACTGGCCAACCAGGCGGGGTCGGTGGGCAAGGGGGCTCCAATGCTGCCCCGGGGGAGACCAACAAAGCTGGACGCGGCAGGAACGCCACGGCGCAGCGAGGCTCAGGTCCCTGCGACTGAACACTGGCAGCAGAGGAGGCGAAGTCTGCTACCATGCGTTCAGCAGCGGAAGCAAGCAGCATCTGCAGCTGGGCCTTCCTAACGGGACACACGGCGCCCAGAACCGCCGGCCACGGCGCCCCCCGCTGCCGGGACCCCTCACCTTCCTAGTGGCTTTTCTCTCCGTAAACTGAAAAATCAAACTCACAGGTGACCTCAACCAGTGACTTCACCTTCCACTCCCAAATTCCACCCAAACTGATTCACTGGAGTCTCTCGGCATCTCTTTCCCTCTGGCAACCCTGCTGCCAGGGTTAACTTTCTAAAGGGAGCTTGGAAAGGAGCTGGAGCTGGCAAAACCTGAGGACAGTTGCATGATCAGGTCTCGACAATACCACTTTCAATAAGATAATATTAAGCAAAGGCTATTAATACGTGAGACCACCTCCTAAACTTAAGTTATGAGAGTATCTAAACCCCTAAGCTTTAACTACACACGCATGCCCCACAAATTCTGTCCCTGTGAACCGACAAGCACGTCTTTTAAGACCAGGCACACGCGTGGCTGTGCGGCACTGCCTCACCTTCCAGGACAGAGCTGCCCGTGAAGCTGCAGCTGCGCGCCTGGACAGCAACCTCTCCCTCCTTAACACAGGGCCCTCCTGAGGGGTACTCCTCAGGCCCACCTCTCTCCACAATGACTCTCAACCAGGATCGCCCCCCAGGATGCTTAACACTCCAGATCCTTTCCCTCTGCTCTGCCTCCCTCTCCCCTCCTTTGAGTACAAGCTTTACTCAGTAGGGCTTCAGGCTCTGCCCCCCAAACTCAACCTCTTAAACGATGGTGATTAAAGTTCTTTCAACAGGATCATCTGTCATAAAAACCCAAACAACCCACATCTAAGATGATCATTACCAGTTACCTTCTCCTTACCCTGAAGGCCAGGTGAATGTAAGTAAGTTCTAAGGATGTGACAGCTTGGTCAAAACCCAAGGTGTTCTGATGCGCAACCCCATTTTATCCAGTGAGGGCCTTTTTAGGGATACTTCCATAGAAGCTGGGGCCCGCATCAGACAAGAGGCCATGGGGCAAAGAAAAAAATGAATAAAAGAACAGACGAAACTGGAAGGAAGGAGTTTTTCAGCCTCAAGAAAATAACAAGAACTGAAACCCACAGAGGTTCTAGTTGACTGCTAACTCAAGTACTACTCTGAGACAGTGAAGACAAAGGGTGAAAACTACTGCCTGTTAAAAAACTCCAGAATTTTAATACGACCAGACGGATGAGCGAGGAGGGCCTGTGGAACTCCCGCCAGCTACCGACTGGCAGTTTCTCAATCCAGCCTATTTCTCCTGGATTTTTAGCACTGCCTGACCCCCACGGCAAGTGCTCCCAGGACAGCCCTCCCCTGCCCCACAGCCCTCCAGCGCGCTCCTCCCTGCCCCTGTCCCCACACTCACGTCGATCTCCCCGTCATCGATCTCCCCGTCGTCATCCTCTTTCTTCCTCTCCTTGGCAGCCTCCAGGGGCTCCCTGTCCTCCACACCAGGGGCACCTGCCTTCCCCTCCTCCCCGGGGGCCCCGTCCCCCCTCTCGTCATCATCCTCGGGCCCGGCCTTCTCGCCGTCGTCCTCCTGCAGGGCGGGGGCCGGCTCCTCGGGGACCTCCTCATCGTAGTCCAGCTCATGCTCGTCCAGCTCCCTGGTGACCGACGAGGCCTCGTCCCTCAGGTCACTGGTGCAGTCTTCCTCCCCGCCGTCCCCCTCCTCCACAGGCGGGGGGCTGGCCAGGCCCCCGCTCAGCTCCTGAGCCTCAGAGTCCTGGTCCTCCTCGTCAGAGTGACTCTCTTCTTCCTCCTGGCTCAGTCCCGGGGCACCGTGGTCCTCATCCTCCAAATCAGAAGCCTTCCCCCCAGCTCCGTCCAAGTCCTGGTCAGACCCACTTTCCCTCAAAATGTCATCGTCCGAGAGCCCCTGCTGCTCCTCTTCTTCGTCCTCCGGAGAGCGAGGGTCCCGTTCAGGGCTCTCGGCCACATCCATCGGTACTCACACTTCTGCAAAAGACAGAGACACAGAGTCACAGCATTTAGCAGAATGGAAGGGAAATCTCGCTCTGGTTTCCCTGGCCCCACACTCACTCCTGACACACAGTCTGCTGGGCCCTGCACAGCTCCTCCAGATCGCACTGCATAGACCACCGCTGCTGGTCACCGCACACAAGGCCTCCACGAGGCGGGACCAGCCGGGAAGAGGCCCGCCTGCCCGCTTTCACAGAGCAGCCCGACGGCTAACAGAAAGTGAGAAATAAGATGTGAACTGCAAGGGCCAGCTTTCTGGATCCCTAGAATGAATTAATTACTTCTGCAATTCAGGAAAACTTGCATTATGCATGAGCTGGTCACACTGAAGGCACGAGCCTGGCCATTGTTCTGAAGAGTCTGAAGGAGAAACCGGGCCCATCTTCAGGAGTTCCCGGGATGCGGGCTGTCTCCCGTTCCTGAACACGCTTCTCCAAGTATGGCCCTGATGGCCACGTCAGAACCACTTGGGATGATCTTTAGAAATGCAGACACTGGGCCTCCCACACACCTGTGTACTGAGGCTGCCAAGGGATGCCCAGAGGCCTCAGTGCACCGTGATTCTGGTAGGATAGTTGAGAATCACCGTTCCAGGACAGGCACGCCGTGGGAAAGGACTCTGGCAGAAAACTTTACATATTTAAGTAGTTTCTTTTTAAAAAGCAAACAAACAAAAAATTTGTCATTTTAGGTTTCATTTCTAGTTTCACTATCTAGACTTAATTACAAAGTAACTGTTTTCTGCTCTTCCCACCTCAGTGTGCAAAGACAGGATGCTGTTCCATTAGTTTTAAATGCAGGCTGCAGAAGTGGGGTAGGAGCGTGTGCGCCTGAAATCAAATTGCCCATAAGTAAACTTTTACCATCCACCATTGCGAGGTGTAGCAAGTAACTGTCTAACCAGTGTGAAGCAACAACAACAGTAAAGGATTCAGTGTTCACCTGATTCTTCAAAATTTTTGATTTAAAATAATGAGTGCCACACTCATACTACTCGGTGCCTCAGTGAGATGTGGAAACACACACGTTTGTGTACTATATAAATAATATAAAGTTATTGTATACATTTATATAAATAAAGATTAAAAATATATCTTTTAAACTTATACTTTCAAAAGAACCTGTGTTTAAAGATGAACATACCAAGAGTTGGTATTTGAATCCACAGTTACATTTTTTTTTGCTGTTAATGGAAATTATTTAAATTCAGCACACACTAGGACAAATCACTTAAAATCCATCATTTATAAGTAAACCAAATGGTTAGCAGTAGTAGACATTTACAAGCCATTCAAAGTCACTTAAAAGCAGACAGTTTTGAAAAGGATTCGCTTTTCAGTTTTCTCATTACCCTATGCAGAGGTAGGACTACTGGAAAGAATCATTACAAACTTGGCCCCAAAGAGGTGTATTTTGCTGCCCCATAGCTTCCTGGCCTCCTTGTCACCACACATGTCACTCCCGCAGCCCAGGGCGATGAGCAAGGGGAGAGTACTACCGAGACAGGGCCGGCTAATGAGGGTTCACAGCCTCAACTCTCACGGACGGCCACGGGGCACCGCAGCACCGGTGCAGATGGGTCCTGGGCTGTGTCACGCCAGACGCAGGAACTCTCACAGAAGGGCAGGGGCTTCTGCTGCCCGGTTGCTTAGGCTGGCAACTGGGACCCTGTGGCCCGGCGGTCACGCCAAAATGCACCGAGCCCCATCACACCACTGCTGGGGACCTGGCAGGTTTAATCCTCAGTGTGCAGTCTAAAGGAAACCCCAGAAACCAAGTTACCTCTTCAGTCAATCAACTGGTAAAAAAAAATTAAGTGTCCCCTTAAACTAGTTTAAAACCCACACAACTGACACTCAAAACTCGTAGCACACCACCTGCTCACAGCACAGAGGCTCGATCCCGGTAACTTGATAACAGCCCCTTCCTGGGGCCCAGGTGCCAACAGGTTTGCACTTGGGTTTCACCGTTATGATTAGGTCCAACCAAAAGGCGCTTTCTCTCCTGGCAAACTGGAATTTAAATTCTAGGGTAAGAAGTGGAAGAAAAAGATCGCCTAACTTCAAATACGTGAGCTCACAGCTGTGGGCCAGCAAAGCAGGCAGTCCATCTGGCAGCTGCCGCGTCTTTGTGGGACAGAGGGGCAGTGCAGCGTGGGGCTCCCGAGCGAGAACCAGAGTCCCAGCTCTCCTGCCTCCCAGCCTTTGGGTCTTGGACGAATGACGCAAACTAGCCAGACCCCAGCTTCTTCATTTGAAGTATGCGGACAGCAGCAGCCGTGTTACGTCCTCGCGCCCATTCGATGAGATGAGCCCTGTAACACGCTCAGCACGTGCTCCACACAGTTCACATGGGATTAACATGCACACAAGTATCGGTAACCCTCAACTTGTGAAACCCACACCCTTTCCCCTCATCAGACTGAGTTCAACTCTCCTGCGGTGCCTGGGAGCAATTCACCCAACAAACCCCAGAACCTAAACGTGCAAGACTATGTCACTAAAACAACCTCTGCAATGAAGTCAACAGGCCCCACATCTGCTGAGAGACTTGTCCTCTGCCAGACACCTGACCCACTCCGTCACAACAACCTTCCAAATAAGTGACGTTCCCCCCAAGAGAGAAGGAAACCTAGGCCACATGGCCACTGGGCGCGGTCCCGGGACTGCATCTCAGAGCTGCTGCCAGAGCGTGTGCCCAGACCCAGAGCTGGATCTACGCGTGAACGGGCTCCTGCTACCTGCTAGGACCCAACCCCAACTGACCGCCACTGTTTCTATAAAATGGGACCTGAATTCCAAACTGACTTTGCAAATTCTTTTCTGGACCACAGTCCTTACATAAACTGGGGGCTTCTACTGAATCAGGAGAGTCTGCCTGCTGTCCTCTCCTCCCTTCTGAAGGTCTGTGCTGAGCCATCCAGCTTCCTACCACAGCCTTTCCAGAACCAAAACCACACACTTTCAGAGATGGAAAAGTGTATGAACTATGTAGACTATTGGTAAAAAGGAGTGATGACCACATGGGAATTGAACTTGGGATGCCAGTCACTAACTTTTTTATTTTAAACCTGTCTGAAGTTTGAACCTTAGGCACTTAAACTAAAGATGAATCAAACAAAAGAAAGCCCCCAAAGGTGCACACCTCTATACTGACACCACAGGAAACGCTGACTCAAATGAAAATCCAAGGCCGCTGTACTGTGCATGGAAAAGAAGTACCCTGAGAGCCTGTTTGTGCCCCCAGTTTGAATGATGGAAACCATGTCAGCAGTCCAAGCACAAGAAAACTTCCCTGCTCTCAAGGGCAGGTTTCAGCATTGACCAGAAAAGAAGATGGAGGAGCGCACAGTCCCGAGTATACCTGCTCCCGTCAAGGGGGCGGGGGACTGGCGCTGTCAAAGGTGCTCAGCCTTTCAGGGAGCATTGGTGGCTTTGAGAATCTGATGACTGGGATGGTTCCTCTCCCAAGAAAAACCTGGAGGTACACCATTTATCTTCCACTTCAGAGAGTTTAAAACTTGAGGTCCACCGTCACCCCCAGATAAAGAACTCTTACCCTTAGCATGTTGTACGTTACTCTATTACATACCCATACTCACCACACTGTACATGACTATCTGTTTGCAAAAGTCTGTAGAGACGCCCCCCTGCCCCTCACGAAGTACCTGTGTGGAAGGGCTCAGACTCACTTGCGTTCCGCGAGCTCAGCAAACGGCTGGCACTTAGTAGCAGAACTACCACATCCATAACTTATTGTCTAAACTCGGGGACGGGTTTGCGACTGAAAGGGGCCACTGTTACCAACCACAACAGGCATGAAAATGGGCTGTCCCGGGCACACCAGAACACACAGGCACCTACAGGAGGCCTTGACAATTTCCTGAGGAAAGGAGTCACATCTCTTTTCTCTATGGGACCTCCTGGGATTTTACAATCTGAGGCCACGCATAGGTGAATATCTCACAGAGGAAACATGTCAGAGAATCTACCTGCTTATCAGAAGCAACCTGAGTCACACTGGCTGCAAACAAGAGGAGTGTCACCGGGGGTCAGGAGATGGTTTCTGTTCCAGGACTCACTCTGGGCAAGTTAATTGGCTCTCTGGGCATCAGCATCCTGCTCTGAGGTGAATTCAATCTGACACACATCTGAGTACATGCTCCCTGTCAGGTGCCAGGAAAAACATGTGGTCTGTTAAGTGCACACAACAAAATGTGGGGGTCCTCTGAGCACGTCTTCACCAGCTCCCAGGCTCACGATTTTTACTCAGTTTGTTCTTCTCACACAATCACCCTGTAACCCAGCATTCTTGGCCAAGTTTAAAACTCTTTAGTCCTTTGATCCACAAGATAGTGAACTTGCCTGGAGAAGAAACTAACACATGTCCGTCATCATGTCTCTAAAGCATACTATGTTTGGCAGACAGCGGCCGGTAAATGCCTCCTGAACAGATGACAAAGCCTCAGTACTTGATAAACCACCTGCTGCACACCAGGAAGAAATGTGAAATAAGCGCCTGGCTTTCAGAAGACCGCCCTACCCTCAGACCCAGAGCGCGTGCCGTCTCATTTCCCAGCAGGCATTCTGGGAGGCACCCTGACTCCCACGGCACTGCTACAGTACAGAACATTTGGGAACTTCTCTTTCCAAGTGACCTTTAGAACCTGCAGAACACTGCCCTGGCACTCTCAGTGGCAGCAAACCTTCCTCCTCTCGAGGCGGGTCACTTTGAGAAACTGCAGGAGGCTGTTCAGAGCCTGGTCTACTAAGTAGGGTGAGTTCCCAAGCCAGATGAGATGATTCTTGGTCAAACATGGGGTGAGACTTGCTTCCTCAGATGGCTTACATATTTACCTCCTAAACCTCCTAGGACTTCTAAAGAGGTTCTGGCAGAGGAGCACCAATGAAATACAAGCATCACCTTCCAGGGTAACAACTTCTGACAGAGCAGTCCCTACGTCAGCGCCCAAGAGCTGGTACATCTGGTTAGAATTCGGATTTGTAACTTCATAGATTTACAACATCCAGAGGAAGTCAAAGTTGGTGACAGAAAGCACCCCAAACTGACCAGGCCTGACACCAAACAACTCCTTGGGGAGGAAGCACTCACCTTAAGATGACCTGTAAAAAAGGGGGAAAACTTCTGCTCTCTGGAATTGATTCCACAGAGCTTTCTTACAATGTTTGATGGTTTCCCATCCAAAACTCAGAAGAGTTCCAGCCTCTGAGACACATCTGACTGGTTTCCAGAGCTGGCTGGGCTCCACACATGTGCTCAGACTGTAAAATCCTCAGGCAGAGACTTCCCTGCCAGGGAAGTGGGAATCAGCCTGGCTCCAGGCTCACCCTGAGAATCCCAACCTCTGCTCTGGGAAAGGACTGCTCCACAGGCAACATGAAAGAGATGAGCCTCAAAATAGAAACAATGAGAGCCATTGCTATGCTTCTAACACTCTCTTCTCCCATTCTTCCCAACGGATCTGAAGACCGACCTACTCTTTCAGAGGTGGAGCTGAACAGCTCATTTAAGATGATTAGCCACTCTACCCGGCAAACTCAGCTGTTACATAAAGTATTCAGGAAAACTTAAGTTTTAGCAGGAGCAGGGCTGGAAGTCCTGAAATCTTCTCCCAGCAAGGACCCGGCAGCCTCTGGGCTCTTAACCAAAGGGGTAAGGAAGTCACTCTGGAGAGTGGCGCGCGTCTTAGGCCACAGCCAACGTCCAACTTGTGGCCGCCAGGAAGCCGAGGGAGCAAGTTGCAGGAGGCTAGGAAAGCTCAAAGCTCCCGAAGAGCCTATCCCCAGCTCGGAGAACGAATCCACGCGCCTCCCTCTGCCGCCCCACGTCTTTGTAGGCGGCAAAGAGCGCTACGCGAATGTCCCGGAAGAGGAATGACAGCTTTGAGAGAATCAACCCCACGGCAGGACGCGGAGGTAGCCGCCGGGCGCTTGGGCTGAGGAGATTTCAGGGACCCTGGCCAGGTCGTCGCGGACGGGAAGCGGGATCGTGCCTGGGTCGGCCTCCCCTTCCAGGGGCTCAAGAGCCACGCTTCGGCCGGTGGGCAGCCTGGAGCGCTCCCCGGAGGCGGAGGCGGCAAGGCTCCGGGGCCTCGGCTCCGCGCCGCCGCCACGCTCCCCGCTCGGCCGCCTCGGCCTCCTCCTCCCGCCGACCCGGCCTCCCAGCCGCCGCCACCGCTTACCTCAGCGCGAGGACGGGGAGGGGGGCCACGGCTCCGCGGGGGTTGGGGCGGTGCGGGGAAGACGTCCCTCGGTCCTTCCGCTCCTCACAGGCTCCGACTTGAGGCGCGACGCGGGCGGAACAAACGGGCTCCACTACCCTCGGGGGCCGGCCATTGTGCGACGTCATCAGGCCGCGACGGTTGTCCTGCGGCCCGGCGGGCTTCCTTGACTCGCCCCGCCCTCCGCCTGCTTCCTTCCGGCCTCCTCGCTGCCGCCTCCGCGAGGCCCCGCCCCCGCGGCGCGCGCCCGCCCGAGCCCGCCACGGCGTAGGCGCGCCTTCGGCCCCGCCCCCCGGGGGGCGGGTCTCTGAGCGCGCGCACCGCCCGATGAGCCGCGGGGAGGGCTGCCCGCGCCACGCGGCCACGTGACGGGCGAGCGCGGGTTCGCGCCAGGCGACTGGCGCTGCGGGCGGGACCCCGCGATCCCGGGGCTCCGAGCTCATCTCTCCGGCGAGCCTGAGGAGCTCCCGCGCCACGGGGCGTGCGCGCCCAGCAAAGAGTTAATCCTGTTCGAGAAATGAGCTTAAAGATCAATGATGAAGCATTTTAAACTGTTCCCGTGGGATTGGCTAGCTCCTCACTCTATTCCACGTATCAGTTCAACACAAACTGACTGTTTTCGAGATACTGAGGTTTAAGTCTCAAAGCCTAAGCATTTTAGACTGTTTCCGGGCGACTAAATAGCTCTTACTTTATCAAATACAATCAGTTCAACACAAAATCTTATCATTTTTTTGAGATGCTGAGTTTAAATGTCAGAGCTTAAACATTTTTAACTGTCGCCAATGTTAAGAAACAATAGGCCCAAAGCGGAGTCACTAACTCCACCAAGACTTAACAGCTCATCTGATGGAAGTTTCAGCCTCTCCCAGGGGTGGAAACTGAAACCCCATCATCCTGGAACTTTCTGGTCAGCACCAAGGAGGTGATCTGCCTAAGAGCCCCTGCCTGCTGTCCCCCCGGGGAAGGTGACTTTGTCTGAACAATGGCCCTCCTAGCGCCTGTGAGAACCTCGGCTTTGCACAGCTCCTAGAGGCCTTTCCACGTGCTAGGTGGGATGCTTTCTGGTTCATAAATTGTTGAATAAAGCTAATTAGATCTTCAGATTAACTCAGCTGAATTTATTTTACACAGCTTTCTTAAAAAATAACCAGCGCAGCATAAAGCTTAATCATTTTTGAGATACTGAGTTTAAATATCAAAGCTTAAAGCGTTTTTGAGTTAAAATTTTAAAAAACATTTTTTACACAATTTTAAGTTATTTGCCATTTAGTTATTACAAAATATTGGCTATATTCCCCATGTCGTACAATACATCCTTGAGCCTGTCTTACACTCCGAAGCTTAACATTTTAAACCATTTCTGTGGGAATAAACAACTCCGCATCTTGCTAAACGTGATCAGCTTAACACAAAGTCACCTTTCCTTGACCAGAAGGACGTCCTGTGGCATTTGGGGCGTGTTTGAAGCCTTCACGGCCTCACAGAACCGTCCCACAGAGGCTCAGAATCTCCCTGCTGGAGGAGGGACCCACACTAGAGGGACCCGGGCTTGGTCGAACACCTTGCTTTCCTTGCCTTAAAACTCTTGGTCATTTTTGAACAAGGGCCCGTGTTTTCATCTTGCACTGGACCCTGCAAATTCTGTGGCTGGCCCTGGGGGTACCTAGGGGTTTGAGAGCCCCATCTCTCTGCTCCAGAGAGCCCGCAGTGAGCACAAAGAAGATCCCCTCCTCAGGGCAGCCCGCCCCATCCAGCCCACTAAGGCAAGTGTCTGCACACAGAGGAGTTGACTGGGCTCCCGCATACTTGCCCGTGTTATCCGTATGAGCAAGGGAAGAAATGAGCGCGTAGACAGAGCTAACCCATGACCCGGCCATGCCACCCCCAGAGCAATGAAACCCTGTACGGGAACGTTCCAGCAGTGTTATTGACAACAGCCGCGGAGTGAAAACAGCCTGGATGTCCTTCAGCAGACGGTGAATCAACAGACTGTGGTCCGTGCATGAAGCAGAATGCTGTTCAGCCCTATGAAAGGGCGACGTCTGTAAAAGAGGAGACACCAGATGCCAGCCCCGGTGGGACACAGAAGGGGGAGGGGCTCTCAGCAGAGCCCGGCCACGCTGGCACCCTGACCCCGGACTCCCACCCACCACAGCCATGAGAAGTTAGTGTGAGTTGTTTAAGCTCCCCGGTGCTTTCTGCTGGTCCCTGCGGTCTTCCCCAGGCGGGCACTTCCCCTTAAGCCCCAGCTGTTGAGCCTCGTCTCCTCAGCTCAGCAAGGCTGTGCCTCCTGCTTCTGTCCCCAAGGCCAGAGTGGTGTGGGGCTCACTTTGTCCCCTGCCTTCCCCAGGGCTTTCCCAGCCGGCCCCCAAGTGCTTCAACGTGTGTGTCTTGATGGTTTTGCCCAGCTTTTGTGGTTGTCGTTAACACAGGTGAGCTCGACACAAGGGCTTTTGACTGAAAGCCGCGCTTGGGAAGTGAGTATGCAGGACGAATCCACCAGAGGACTCACCTCTCCAAGCGGCCCAATGCCCACCAGCCTCCACTGCTGTCTGCGGCTGTCACCAGAGGGCGCGCCAGCCCAGGGTTCTGGGGCCCCGGGCCGGGTGGGCCTCACGCTTCTGGACTTCCACAAGCCATCTGTCCCTGCACTTGCTCCCGGTCGAGTGGTGAGGGGCACGGGAGGGCACCAGCTCGTGCACACACACACCCCTTCATCCAAACTGCCACTCACATCACAGCCCCTACCCAGATGCAGTGAGAGGCTGCAGAGGGGTGGGCTCCACCGTTAGGGGTGTTGACCCCCGTGGGACGCCTGTCCCCTCCAGGCTCCATCCCGACCTCCGAGGGGTCCCAGCACTGATCCCACCCGGCCTCCTTCCCTCCCTGGAGACGTTCGGGGCCACTCTTACGCCCCGCAGAGCAGTGGCCACCTGCCTCCGCTTGTCTGACGAGGTCTGCAGGCCCCCAGGAGGCTGGGGAGGGACTCCCAGGACCCCTCACTGGAGGTTTTGGGCTTCATGTGTTTTTGCCGCCCTGGCACTCGGCAGCGCCTCCACACGCTGGTTCTGGTGAGTGAATGAATGAGTGAATGGATGTGGAACTAAGGGGCGAAGGGCAGCCCAGCTCCCCCCTCGCAGCCTTTAGCAGCAGCCGGAGACTTCTTCCCACGGTGACAGCTTGCACACGGCACTTTCACACCCTGACACCCTCCTGCACCTTGGCCACCAGTAGAGCCCACGGGGCCCATGTGCCACGCCGAGGTGCAACCAACAGCTTCCTGTCTCGGAAAACAAGTTGCCTGTGGTGCTCAGGCTCCAAGACAGCCGCTAGGAACCCCACCCGCCTGCCGCAGGGTTCGCGGCCTTGGGGACCGAGTGTGGGAAGGACCCCGTGATGCAGGTGGCCCTTCTGTGGGGCATCTCCGCACACTTTCTAACTGCAGAATCAATCCACATTTACTAATGCAGACATAGAAAATAAGGTGGCCCAGGATCTGGGTGTGTCCCTGTCCTCTCGGTGACTCTGCGGTTGCAGGGACAGGAGTGGCTGTCCAGCCTGTGGTCGAGGACACCTACTTTGTAGAAGGAGGGATCTGGGTTCAAAGCCCAGCTCTGTCGTTGACTAGCTGTGTGCTTTGAGAAGCTTCCTTGCCTCTGTGAGACTCTGCTTTCTGTTCTGAAAATTGGCAACAGTAACAGTGGCCTCCAGGAGGGGAGGGCTGTGACTGCCACGAGAGGCCGAGGGCTGTGCCCCACGCGGGCCACTTGCTAAGCTCCTGGTGGACGGTTGCTGTGAGACTTGAACACATTTCGCAAACGAGAAAGAGCACTTACCCGCCAGTCAGAGCCCGCCGTTAGCTCGTCGCGCTGCGAACGTCTTTCTGTGTCGATTGATTGCTCCTACGACGTCAGTTTTAATGGCTAGACTTTCTGCTGTGGGGACACAGCACCGAGTCCTTTCCTCTCTGAGTGGACAGCTAAATCGTCAGAGAGCTGTCTCACTAGGAACGAAAGTGGCGGAGGAGGCTGGCTGCACCTGGGGCACCAGGGGGTGGGGACGCAAGAAACTCTGTGCGATGGGGACTGTCCACAGGCAAGTTAGTACGTGAGAACTCAAGGTGGAGGAGGCACTCCCTATGTAGGTGCTGGTCAGCGATGCCTTTTCCCCTCTGGCCGTCTTTTCTGTCTGAGAGAGGAGGAGGGCCTGGAGGACGAGGGAAGTGTGAGATCAAAGACGGGTACTAGTCCCAGCTGGGTGGCTTCAGCACCAGCCAGGAGGACCGCAGTTGGGGGCTGTCCTGGGAGCTGAATTCCTGGGGGAGGGCCATCCTAGAGGAGGCAGGAGAGGAGCCAGAGGTGGGCTGGGCGTGGCAGCAGCAGAAGGGGAGAGACAGGGCAACCCTCTGTCCACCAGGCACCGCTGAGCCCCTCAGGCCCTCCCAGTGCTCCGGGGAGCCCTGTGGGGGCTGGGGTGCTTGTTGGGGGCAGTGGAGACCACAGCCTGCCAAGTGTGCCGTCTCTTCTGTCACCCTTTGCCCTCCCCACCGGTCCTCCCCCTTCTCCACTCATCTTTGTGGTCCTGAGTCCAGCCAGGTCCCGGAAATCCTACTTTCTGGATCAAGCTGATGAAAATGCACTCAGCCAGGACTCTTGGACAGGAGTGTCCACAGCAGTGGTGGCTGTGATTCCCCCAAGCTGAGACCCCCCCCAAGTCCATCGACAGCCTGTAGTGCATGGACACACTGCGGTCCAGTCCTCTAGGGGAGAGTCACACAGCTGAGGGAACGGTGAGCTACTGCACCCACGGCCAGGGTGACTCTCCACCTGCTGACCTCAGTGGAGTGAGCAGGACGCCATCACGTGTGGATCTGGTTACAGAGGCTCCCGGATGGCACAGCAGTGGAAGCCAGCCAGGGTGGGGGTGGTAACTGCGTGCACACTTTATTCACCAACCTTCCTTCATGTTCTGTGTGCCTTTCTCTGAATGTATTCTGTTCCAAAATAAAAATGTAAAAATCAGAAAGACAGCAGGTGTTGGCCTTCCTGGGAGAGAAAGCCACTACAACACGCGTTCAAGGGCCTGCTCCTAGATATTCAATTCAGTGGTCAGGAACCTGCATGCTTACGGGTCCCTCCCGGGTCCTGGGGTGCATGCCTGTGACACACAGCCTGGCCTGGAATCTGCGTTTTAAATGCCTCTGAGGAGCCAGGCCCCTGGCCATTTGGGGGAGACAATTTGGGGACATTCCTGCTGAGGGGCCCCTTCAGGGTCTCTTCCCAAAGGCTAGCCCTCATGGGTACACAGCAGCCCCACCCCAGCAGGAAGGGTGGGGCAGCCCTGCTCCCTGGAGCCTCGAGGCCCGGGCCCCTTCTCTTGAGCCGCCACACACGTCCTGAGCCCCGTCTCCCTGCTGGCACGTGCTGCGGAGGCGCTTGGAGTCCCTTCCCCTCCAGATCGCGGTGGAGTGTCCTCGGAGCGGCCCCCACACCAGAGTCCCTTCCAGATTCCAGACACCCAGCAGCCACCAGGTAATCCCAGCCTGGCCACTCATGGGTAGGGGGACTGGTCCGCACCCTCCCCACCTTTGCCCTGGGTCTCTGCCCCCTCCCGTCCGGCCCGGAGGGCTCGGCTGGCTAGCCCGGTCCTTCCCAGCCTGCCGAACTCGTGGCCTGGGGGAGGCAGGGGGTGCTGCGGTCCTGGGCCTTCTTCTCACGGGGCATCCTGCTGGGGCAGCTGCATCGGCAGGCGCTGGGCCCCGCGGTGTGGGCGGAGGGGCGTGGCGGAGCGGGGAGAAGCTGCGGGGCCCCGTGTCTGGGTGTGCGAGCTCCCGGCACGTATGTACATACGTGTGCGGCCTTGCAGCTGCAGGACCAAGAGCCTTGCCTGTGGGATCGCCTTTCCTCTCTCTCTGTCTCCCTCTGGGAGGAGGAAGAAGGCATTGAGGCTTCGCCAGTAAGTTCTCAGTGCTGCCAAGTTTCTCCTGGGGGCTGGGCTGGGAGACAATGGTCCCAGCTGCCTGCCTGGTGGAACGTCTTGTGGAGAAAGGCTCGCATGCAGGCAGGAGGGAAGAGGGAGGTGGGGAGGGGAGGGTCCCAGAGATGCCAAGGGGCAGGGATGGGTGAGCGCCCCCCCTGCTGCAAGGGGCTTGCACAGCAGGTAGGGAGGCTGCTGGGTTCTGTTCCCCGGGCCATGGGCCTCCAGCAGCAGAAGGGAATTGGAGCCCTTGGAGGGAATTGGAGTTCACAGCGGCTGCTGGGACCCTGGGGCAATTGTCTCCTCCAGCTAAACAGGAGGGTGGCTCATTTTCAGGAGAGTGAGGGGCCACAGGCCACGTGGACCAAGTGTGGGGAGTGCCTGCAGGCGCTGTGGGCACAGGTGTGTGGTGTGTTCTGCATCCTAGTGCACCTGGGCGTGTGAGTGTGGACGGTGCGTGTCTGTGGTTACAGCAGACACCCGTGTTGTGGGGGTGTGGGCGAGTTGTGATGTGCATTTATGTGTGTGCGTTTGGGTCCCTGCGTGTGGGTACAGGTGTGTGTGGGGTGCCCACCTGTGTGTCGGGGTCTGCATGTGTCTGTGCACGGCTGGGTGTGTTGGGTGTGCTGTGCAGGGAGGGGGGTGTGGGTTTGTGAGTGGTGTGTTTCCACATGTTGGTGTGCACAGGGAGTTGTGCTATGTGTGTATTATGGCATGTTGTGTTTTGTGTGTATTGTGTGTGTGTTGTGTGTGTGCACAGGTGTGTGGTCTGTGTCCTGGGGCCACCGCTTCTCTCCCAGCCCTGCCCTGACTCGTGGGAGCTGCAGGGGGCGCCGCTTCCGCCGCGCTGCAGGGGCCTCGGCTCTGCTCGGGACCTGGGTCCGTGCAGCTGATGGGGGGCGTGGCTGCGGAGGTGGGAGTCCAGGCTCTGAGGGAGCTGGCATGTGGTCCTTCTGGCCAGTGACACCAGCAGGGTCAGAGGGCAGAGGGGTGGGTTGTGCGTGGTGTGGGACCGCGCGGGAACCACGACAGGTGGGAGGCTGGCTGGCTCTTCCCGGATCAGGAGCAGAGCCTGTAGGGGCCGAGGCCTGGGGCTCCCGGGGCCCCCGGGCACTTCCGTCTCACTCAGTTCACACAGCTGCCGGCAGCTGGGGAAACAGGCCCCGCATGACTGAAGCCTTAATGTTACCAGTAATAGCAGACATGGGCCCAGAACCAGCCTCCAGGCCCAGAACTTTCCAGGCCCCGCCGTTTCGTGGGAATCTCGCCACGTCCCCGAGAAGCCGGTGCCTCAGTTCTCCCGTTTCACAGCTGAGCTAGCTGGGCTTGGAGATGCTGTGCGGCATCCTAACGACAAAGGGCAGCTGGGCCAGGGCTCGCCGGGCGTTCTTCCGGGTTCAGCCTCCCCGCGAGCTCACGGCTTAGGTCCGACCGTTGTCTGTGTTTACGCACCAGGAGACTGAGGCTTGAAGAGTGGCTGACTCGCAGACACTATTTACAGCAGAGCCCAGAACGGGCACTCCTGGTCCTCTCTCAACCTGACTGAGCAGTCCCGTCCCAAGTGCCGGGTTCCTGCGTGTCCCCGGGGCCAGGCTCTCAGAGCAGGCCGGTGTTCACGGAGGCCCGGCCGCGGGCAGTGGATGCCTCCTGGAGCCCCTCCCCCTCCAGTGCCTGCACAGCCAACACAGAAATCAGGAAGAGGCCGGGAAACACCCAGCAAGGTGCCCCTGGCTTGCAGGGACACTGTCCCAAGCCCTGTCGTGTACAAGGTGGCCTCGGTCTTCCTGTTGCTCCTCGTGTGTGCTGTGGGCATTGCGGGCAATGCCGTGGTGGTCCTGGTGGTGCTGACCACATAGGACATACACACACCCACCGACTGCTACCTGGCTCGCCTGGCCCTGGCTGACCTTGCCGTACTGGTGGCTGCAGGGCTGCCCATCGTCTCCCACAGCTTGGCTGGGCAGTGGGTCTGTGGCTACACTGGCTTCCTGGGCATCAGTGCCTCCTCTTGCTCCGTCCTGGAGTTCACCGTGGAGAGATCGGCGCTCCCGGCCCCTCCTGCATGCCAGGGCTTCCTGGCCGTGATCCTTGGTAAACTGAGGCTGCTCCCCATTTATGGGGGGGAGCCTGTGGGACCCTGGAGTAAACTGGCATCCAGGGTGGGCGAGGGGGCAGGCACCAGGAAGCAGGTTGTCGTCTCACCACAGCTGCTGACTTGCTGCTGGATGCCAAGGCACCCTGCACTTCTCTGGGCTCAGTTTCCCTGCCCGGAATGTGGGCAGTGGACTGGGCACCCTCTCGGGGCTCTTCTGGCTCTGATCTGTACCCCCGAGAGGCAGACAAGCTCTGCTCTTCCGATTCACCTTCTGCCCTCTCCTCTCAAGACTGGCTCCTTGTGTTCTGCAGCCTGAGTCTCCCTCAGCATGGCCACCTCGCTTCCCAGATGGTCATGGCCCTCCAGGTCCCTATAAAAGGGCCAGTTCAACCATCGAGGCCACATTTGGTCCCCAGCGGGGAATCTGATTGGCCGAGCGGGGTCAGTGTCCCCACCGTGGCCCAATCACATGGGCAGGTGGGTGGGTCACATGACCCTGTGGCCCGCAGGTACATCGCCATCTGCCACCGGATGAGGGCACATACCGTGTGCACCTTGGCGCAGGCCAAGCGCATCATGGCAGGCGTCTAGGGGGCCACGTCCACCTACTGCCTGCTCTGGTTCTTCTTGGTGGACCTCGATGTGGACGGGGACCGGGGCCTGTGGTGCAGCTACACGGTGTCCCGCGGCCTTTGCCTGCCCATCTACCTGCTGGACTTCACGGTCTTCTTTGTCACGCCCCTGCTAGTGGCCACCGCCCTCTACGGGCTCATGGCAAGGATCTTATTCCGTGGTTCCCCCCGCCCACTTGCCCCAGCACAGGTGCCAGCATGCGGGCAGAGAGGCCCGGTGGGAGGCAGGAGCCTGGGAGAGGCAGCCCCGCAGGCCTGGTGGGGACGTGACCGGCAGCTGCCCCCGGGCCAGAGGCTTCCCTTCTCCCAGGAAGCAGGTACGAGGTCTCCTGGGATGGGAGGGGCCGGTTTGCCAGAGATGGGGGACGTGGGAGAGGTGTGGGTGCAGGCACAGCACCCGCCCCCCGCACTGGACGTCCCCCTCACAGACATCCCCCCAACCCCCACCAGAATGGGTGCAGGTGGGGCCATTTGGGACAGTGGTGAGCACGAGCAGGCTGCAGGAGAAGCTGGTTCATGGTGTGCGTGCTGTGTGCTCCTTCCCCCTGAGCCCCTGATTTCTCGTCCTTCAAGTGGAGGTGACAACAGCACACTGGGGGGCAGGCCGGTGCAGGGGAGGCAACCAGAGTGCCAGCAGCGGTGCTGTCCACCCGGGCCTCACTGCGGCATCAGGGTCCCAGGGCCCTGTTCCCAGCATCCGGTCTTTGCTCGCTGGGAACCTGAGAGGCCTGGGGGGCAGGGTGCACAAGAGGCTCAGGGCATGGGTATTTACCACCGGAGGTGGGACTGTTTCACGAGCGTATCAACCAGCACAGCCTTGAATGCCGGCCCTGGGTCTCTGCACGGGAAACGTTTAGCACAGCGCCCAGTGGACACGCAGCAGTCGTGTGATTATCTCAGTAACGATCTCATCTCTTACTCAGCAGCCTCGTCCTGGGGCAGCAGCCATGGCTGTGGCTCTGGTGGCATCTGCTTGGCCACCAGCCATGCGGTGGGCCCAGCACCAGTGGCTCCACAGCCCCGCCAGCCCACAGGTCACCGAGGTGCGAGTGGTGGTCGTGCTGCTCTCTGCCATCCTGTGGACGCTCAGCCCCCTGGGGGCCCAGCCTCTCCAGGACCCCTGGGTCCTCCTCTTCTGCCGCACCTGAGTCTACACCAACAGCCCCATCAGCCCCATCAGCCCCATCAGCCCCATCACCTACTGCCTCAGGTCCCAGAAGTCCAGGGCGGTCATGCGGGTGCCAAGGAGAGGAGCCCGGAGGCGCCCAGCCTGCCTCACCACCACCAGCCACGGTGGGTTCTGAGAGACCCCCCCCCGGAAGATGCAGATGGGCAAGAGTGGGGTCGCGGGCCCTCAGGCAGCTGGGCGCCCACCCCAGCAGCAGGGGCCTGGTTTCAGCATCGTCTGAGGGCTGCCCTCCTCCTGCCTGGCTCCTCCTGCCGCCCTTGGTCTGCTCCCTGCTGGGTCCTGTCTGCTGGCGGCTGGCAGGGCCAGGAGAGGGGCAGACACCCCTTTGCCAGTGGCTCTTAGCTCCCAGCTCCCCAGGGACTTCTGTCCCCGCGAGCTAGGACCTGAGGGTGTCCTGGCCAGGGGGGTTCCATAAGGGTAGTGCTCCCGCCTCCAGAAGCGCGGGAGGTGAGGAACGGGAGGCTGGGGGTACCCTAGCCTCCATCGGTGTAGAATTATGACCTTCCACTGCTCCTACGTACCACTTCAAGCACTTTTTCCCAGGTATTACAGGAATGTGCTTCCAGTCTCTGGTGACACCCTGTCAGTCTGGCTGTGGGCAGAGCTGGCATGTGGCATTTTCTAAGGTGGATGGTGCCACACAGAAAGGGCACCCAGCTCCAACCACCGACACCCAGAGACACCTCATGCTGCACCCCCACTGGCTTGGAGGTCTTCTCCAACTGGCCACGCACATGTGCTAAGGACAGCCGGTACCTAAGCCTCCTGCCTCCTTCCCTTTGCGTTCAGCCTGGGTCACAGTCGTCAACAGAGCAGAGTGCTGTGTTTCTTCCAGCACCTCAGCCAGAAGTAGGAAGCCGTTCCTGAGCCCCTCGCCCCCAAGCGTCAAGCTCTGCTCCCGTGAGGCCGGCTTTGACCAGTGCCCCCTTCATCCAGGGCCCACGGGGGAGTTCAGGGTGTGGGCAGGCTTCCACCTCCATCTCTTATCTGGGTGGACACTGCAGCCAAAGGCACTGACAATTCAGGGGGCAGGTGGCAGAAAGTGCCCCCACCCAGCAGCGAGATGTGTTTCTGGGCCAGCTTGGGGGGTGCCCATGGCTCTCAGAACTGCAGGCCCGTTTCCTCCCCTCACTGCCCAGGGACCAGGCTCCCTGTGGAAGTGGGTTCAAAATGGCGGCTGGGACCCAGATCAGCAGTCGTCACCTCTGCTGTGACTTCAAGCGCTAGCAGAGCCTGGGCAGAGGGCCTCATGGGGGCAGCCAGGACCCGGCAGCGCTGGCTCCTGGGTCAAGGGCCCAACAGGCGGCCTGCTGTGTGCTGGCTGGTCCAGCCCCACGCGGGTCGGGGAAAGCGGTGCCTTGACCCGGCCTGGCTGTGGCGCCCAAGCTGGATGCACTGATGCTTGGCCCTCCATAGGTGCACGTGGCTGTCAATCCTCCTGAGCCACCAGTGAGGGGAGAGTGCATGGGTAAGTGGGCATGGCCACTGTACGTGACAGTGCCAGGACAGCGGCCACCTAAGGTGACCAGGGGCCCTGCTGGCCTGTCCACTGGACCCTCCTCCTGGTGGTCCCTACTGACGGTTAGGGGCCCCAGGCCCGGGAAAAGCCCAGTGCACGCAGGACTCACGTTTACCCCAGTGATGACCTGGTCGGGGGGACCTCCACCTGTCCCCCTTTTGCGATGAGGACCCTGAGCCCAGAGACCTTCAGGTGCAGTCACCTGTCCCCCTGTGGGCGCACCTCTGCGATCAGGACAAAGGCTTGGGGCCCTGACCCATCCGCATGCCCTTTGAGATTATTTTCCCCTTGGGCTCCTGTGATGCTCATTAAAGCAGATTTTCCGTGGACACTTGGGAGGAAGTCTGGTGTCCAGAGGTGGCCCAAAGGTGGCCTGCGCAGTGGGGCACCTGTGTGGGGCGGAGGCAGGCGGGAATGAGGGAGTAGGCGGGGCGACAGAGGGGCTGGGTGCAGTGGGCACCTGGGCGTTAGCGTCTCCTGCGGCCGCTGAGGGCCCGGGCCAGGCCTTGGCGTTAGGGGGCCCGGGCCAGGCCTTTGCGTTAGGGGGCCCGCCCTGGCTTCGCTGCTGACGGCTCCAAGCCTTGCAGCCGCGGCCACGCTGGGCAGCGTTCGCTGCTGACTCTGCCCCGCGCCGCACGCTGGCCTGGTCCCTTCTTAACGGCCTCCTGGCGCTGAGGTTACCTCTCCAACCAAACCAAGGCCCAGGCTAGGCTTCGGGTCTCCGCCTGGCATTTCTCGGTACCCCTCCCCCCAACCACCCACGCAGGGCTTGGGAGCCCCCGCCTCCAGTGAAGACAGGGCGGAGGGAGGCTGCTCCCACCAGGGTTCTGGCTGCATTGCCCTGCCGGTTTTGCTGCCTGAACTGTCCCTTTTCCTTTTCTTTCATTGTGTGTGTGCGCGCAGGAACATCTCGTCAACAGGGAGGTTAACTGTTTTACTGTGCCTTATCCAGAACATAGATGACCGTCGGAAAGAAGTTAATTTGGGCACCGCTACCCCCAACCCGCAACAAATGATAAAAGGGAACTTCTGAGGGTTGGAGAGCTCCCCGCTGCTGCTCTGACACCCAGGAGTGAGCCCTCGGCCCCTCGATTTATTTTACGTGCTGCTCTCAGGAGCTTTGCTGGGTGGTCCAGGGTCCCCAGACCTGGTCTGCAGCAGCCTCTCCCTCTGTTTCTGTGTTACTTCTCGAGAGCGAAGCCCCTCCCTTGCTCTACGTCCTGGTTCTCAGGACAGTGGCTCCCACGTGACACCCCCGGGGAGCATGTCAGAACTACCAGTGCGGGGAGGCAGGGTGGGCCAAGCCCAGAGGTCTGGGTGCTTGAGCTGGAGGGGCCAGGGGCTCCTCAGAGGGAGCAGTGCCCTGGGGAGGGACACAAACGCGTGACAACCAACTCCACGCTTAGGGGAATGGCAGGGTGGGGGCACCTGGGCGGGGGACATCCCAGCCACCTGGCTGGGCACCCCCACCCCTTACCTGGGACAGCGCCTGTGACAGGCGGTGCTCCCCATTTACAGCAACAAGGACTGGGCGGTCTGCTCCAGATTCCCACCCCAAGCGGCTAAAAGTGAACGCGCTCGTATGCAACGACGCACACCAGTGGTCCTCTGCCATGGGCCCAGAGATCCCCCCGACCTGAGTGAAACACCCCTGCTGTGCCTAAGAGGTGGAGCCGTCCTGGACGCTTGACCATCGGAGCTGTCGCTGCCACGTGGAGGTGATGCAGCAGCCAGGGTGCGTGCTTCCCAGGAGCAGGCCCACAGTGCTCAGAGAGCGTGCGCAGAGCCACGGGGCCCCGGGGACCGCCTGCGGGTGTCTGGTGTTGGCTCAGCGCCATCCAGAGCTCCCCATCAGCCTGGCTGTCTGATGAGTGTGTGTGGCCCCAGGGTAAATGCCCTTGGGTGTGGCTGCCAAGGGGACAGCACCTGGTGCTGGCTCGTCTGCGGTGAGCAGTGAACCCTGGTGCCTCTTCTCCTGAGCTGTGTCCGCCACTTCCTCCCTCTCTCGCAGGAGGCCGGTGGGGGCAGGAGCAGCCGCGTGCCCCGGCTCTGCGCTGGGTCCCGGGGCAGTGGACTCCTCTAGGAGATGCCAGAGCAGCCAGGGTCCCTGGGGAGCTCCCCTCTGAGCCTGTGCTCCCAGAAAACGGAATTGGGAGCCCCACAAACTTCCTATTTTCCGAACACCCTGAGAGACGGCATCCTGCGAAGACTTCCCTGAATGATGTGGAGGAAGCCCCATCTATGTTCCTCGGGACTCTGTGAGACCCCTGATCCCCCTGGGTGACCTGTGACCAGGCTGGACGCTGACCTCCAGGGCCCTGTTTTTTGTCTCATTGTTGAGTAGCTGCGAATAGAGCTGTTTGTCCCCCAACACCAGCTAGACCGAGAAACAGTCCTGCTCAGCTGACTGAGAGTCCCCTGATTGCCAAACAGGCCCAGCCGTAGCCCGGCCCGTCGCCTGCAGACCACCTGCCTGCCACCTGTCTCCCCTCCCCACAGAAGCCCAGGGCAGAAGCCCCTGCCAGGACGCCCCGCCGGCCCTGGGTCTGCGGCTTGGCTGTCACTGTGGGCCGGGGGGGGGGGCCCAGGGCAGCCTGCGTGTTTCCTGTGACCCTCCCCCACCGCCGTGGGGCCTACAGGTGCGCTCTCTCGGGGTCCACTCAGTTGCTCGCCTTCTGTCTCCTCCCCGAGGCAGCCGGGCAGGCCCCGGGCGCAGAGCTTGCTCTCCCCGACTCGCCTGCGTGTGTCGTGCGTCGGGCGCCCTCGGCGCGTGGCCGGCCCGGCAGTGTCCCAGCTGTCACGGGGCTGAGCGGAGCCGCTGGCGCTTGGAGGACGGCCCAGGGCGGCCCGAAGCCTCCGCGCGCACCGCTGGGCGGCCGTGGAGGTGAGCCCTTCTTCGCGGTTCTTGAGCTGTGTGTGCAGACACGAAGCCCGCTTTGCGGTTGTCTGAAGCCGCCCTGGCCGTTCCGGGGAAGCGGCCGCCGTGCAGCTGAGGAGACAGCTTGGCCTTGGGTGGCGCCTGTGGGGGCCGGTCGCCATCTTGGGGCATCGCGTCCTCATAACCAGCCATTTGGGCTTGGTCCCGGGGCAGCGCACCTCATAGCTATGGCCTTCACTGGGAGCCTCCTTCTCCAGGAAGCCCTGGGGGCCGCCCCCAGCTGGTGGCACCCGTTCCCAACCCCCTTCTCCTCTCCAAACCCCTCCTCTCCCCATCTCTCCCCTCCCCACACCCTAAGACGTCCCCCCGGGGCTCAGCGTTGACTTAGTGACCACACTTCACACGGGTCTCCAGCACTCGTGGGCTAGTGGCGCGTGTGCAGTCAGGCAGCTGGTGGGTGTGGGCCGTCCAGCATGAGCCGTCTCGCCCGGGGCAGTGGGTATGACCGGGGGCCCCGGTGCCAGGCGGAGCTAGGCAGCGGTCAGCCCTGAGACCCAGGCACAGGGAGGAGAGACCACTGGGTCAGCAGCCCTGGGGTCCTCTGGCCCTGACCCTGTCAGCCCCCTCACATTCGTGCTCTGGTTGTGGAGGACCAGAGGGCACCGGGAGTCACATATTAGAGAAATTGTAGAGAAAAACGCCAGGGAACCATCTCCACCAGGGAGGCTGCTTAACGACATGCAAATGTGTGTGGACACAGGTACCTTTAACAGGGTGGGGCTGGCCTGGGCAGGCTGGGTTCTGGAACATTCTCAGACCACCAGGTGCCTGCCCTTCCCATTGCAGGCACAGCACTTTGTCTTCCTCTGACCCCAGGCAGCTTCAGAGCGTCACCCAGGGCGCCTGGGGCTGGCCCTTCCGGGTCTCATGTTTCCGGGAGGCTCCTGTCCCCCTGAACCCACAGTCTGCTCTCGCGGGGGTTGCATCTCCCTCTGTGAGGACTGGGCGCCCACTCCGGCTCTCCCGCCCGCACGTGACAGGAGATGGGGCTCCCGGCCCAGGCCACAGGGCAGCCGCTGGCTCTGCAGGGTGGAAGGGAGGGGGCACCAGGTGGAGCGGCTGGCCGGGCGCCGGGTTGCAGGTGTTCTGATGCGCGTGTCGGGACCCTGGCTTGGAAGGGATTTGGTGATGGAGCAGGAATTGTCCGGGAGGTGCAGTGCTGCCACCTGGCACCCTGGGGAGGGATCCCACCCTGGTGGTCATTGGAGGGGGCCTGGTGCCCGCCTGACCTGTAGCCCGTCCTGTGGTGGAGGTGGGGTGCAGTCTGCTGGTGCGGGGGCCCTGGAGCCTGGGGTTGTGGGCTCCCAGCAGAGGAGGGAATGGGACCAGCAGGCACGGGGAGAGGCGCTGTGCGTAAGAGCAGGAGCGCTAAGCCTGCCAGGGCCTGGCTGCTGTTGTCTGTCCACCCATCTGAGAGAGCTGGGAGCAGGAGCGTCTTGTTGAGCTGGGAGCAGGGAGGATGGTGCAAAGCCCACAGCATCGCGGGTGTGTGTCCCTGAAGCCTGGAGGGCAGTGAGGAGATGAGGCGGGGGAACAGAGCCGTCTGCACACCCGGGCTCCATCCTGTGGAACCCGCCAAGATGCTGTGGGCACTGTCCTCCATGTCCTTCCTCCAGGGACAGGTACACTTGCCCCAGACTCCTGCCCTGTCACGTGTGGGCTGTCCGGAGAGTTAACTGGGCCCCCAGGCGAGTGGGGTGGGGGCTGAGGGGACGGAGCACAGGCCAGTGAGAAGAAGCGCAGAACGGGTGCATCTGCCCCGGATGGTGGTGCAGTGAGAACACAAGGCAGGCGAAGGAGCAGCAGTGTCCTGGGTGGGAGACTGTGGGGGCTGCAGGCCGAGGCTCAGGGTCGCCAGCTGGGGGCAGGTGGGGGCACCAGGCCGGCTGAGCCGCAGGAGAAGCTTGACCCCGGGGTGGGGCTCTGCCGGCCAGGTAGCACGTGACGGGCCCCTGCGAGGTCACTGCTTCCTGGGGAGATGACCCCGCTGCGTCTCCTGCCCCTGGGGCAGGGGTCTGCCCTGGGCGTCATCCTAGGGCCTAGGACAGGAGGCAGGAGAGGCCGCACTGCGGGGGCGGGGGGCTGACTGGGCTCACATCTGCCCCTGGGGTCCTGAGCTGTCTCCGCCCACAGCCCACTAGGACAGGCAGACGCCCTGCCGGGGGTGGGTCAGCCGGGCTCAGCCTGGGCACACGGTGGAACGGGGACCTTAAGAAGGAGTGGGGGCGGGACCCATGCGACACTGTGGAAGGCCTCGGGAAGGCGCTGAGTGAAGGAAGCCAGGTGCGAAGGGCCCGTGTGGTGGGATTCCACTCAGGAAACGTCCAGAACAGGCGAGTCCCAGAGGCGGCAGGTGAGAGGTTGCAGGGGTGGTTGGGTTTGGGGGAGGTGGGGTACGAGTACGGATGGTTCGGGTTTCCTCAGGGGCGATGCCTGGGGCTGAAGCAGAGAAGGGGGTGGCTGCAGGTCACCATGACCACGCTGAATGCCACTGAACTGTCACGTGAACTTTATTTTACCTCGATTAAAATAAAGGGGTGGGGAGAGTGGGCGGGGAGTCTAGGGGACTGAACCCGCCCGCTCCGGGGCTCAGCTACGCGAGGTCCTGGCGCTGGAGTCCTGCCTCCTGCCTGCCCTCGGAGGGTTTAGTGCCTCCAGCTTGTCTTGCTGGGAACAAACTGGGATGTTCGGGGACCCCGGTCCCCTGGGCTAGAACTGGTTTGGGGAGGTTGCGGTGTAACAAGCGTCTGAGGTCCGCAGACGGCTCTCTGCAGGTCAGCCCCAGGCAGCGCCTCCCCTCTGAGCTTGGGCCCCGACTCCCGTCTCCTGGGAGCCCGGCTGCGGAGGACGGGCACGCGGCAGCCTGCAGTGGTTGTCAGCCAGGTCCAGGCCGGAGGGACGGCTGCCCCTGCTTCCCTGGGGTGAGATGCCCCACGGGCTGCAGGACTTTCCTGGCCTGCAGCCTGCCACCCACCTTGCCCAAGGCTGGTGGTGGAGAGAGGTGGTCCCCAGGCCCGCCTTCTGCTGCTGCAGCCCCTCCCAGGGTGCTCCCCCAGAGGCCCCAGCTTCTGCGTCCCGACTCATCGCTGCAGGGACTGTCCTCACCTGCCCCCCCAGAAAGGAGGAGCCCCAGCCCCAGGCCTGCAGCCGCCCGGGGGGGCCCCGGTGCCCACGCCTCACTCAGGGCTCAGGACCCAGGCTCCCTGGCCCAGTGGGGGCTGGCCATGTCTGGCTGCATTCACCTGTCTGGGGGCAGAGTGGACTTGCGGGGGCCCTAGTCCTGGGGTGCGGGGGGTACCCCAAGGTGGACCACACTCCACGGCAGGAGATGGAGGGGCACAGGGGTTCCCACGTTTGAGGGGAGTTTGGGTTGAGGGCCTTGGAGGGGCGGCAGGTGTGTGGGAGTCCTGGGAGGCTAAGAGGGCAAGAGTGGAGGTGGTGGGGCACAGCTGGGGCTCGGCAAGCATGGGGCTCTGGTTGGGCAGAGCTGGCTGCCCACCTCGGGAGGAGGGGGGCCGCTCATGCTTCCTCTGCCGGGTATGGCCCACTGGGCAAGGCTGTGCGGGGGGCAGTGGGCTCTGACCGGAGGCGCCCCGCCCCCGCCTGGCACGCCCCCTCCCCCCAGGCACCAGAAGGTCCCAGAAGTTCTGCTGCTGTTTAACTGAGGGTCCGCCCAAGACGAAATCCCTGACGGTCTGACACAGAGTGAAGTGATTTGCCACTTTCTTGACTGAGCCCTGTTAAAAATCAGAGCCCCGGCTTGGCGAGGGCTTCGGGGAGAGCACACTTTCGGCGGGGGTGGGGGTGGGGGGCAGGGGCAGACGAGCAGGACTGACGTCATGAGGGAGACACGGGCAAGGAGACAGGAGCTGTGAGTGGGTGGGCTCCAGGCTGCCACCGTCACAGGGCGGGCTGTCCTCCCGGATCCGGGTCAGGTGGAGTTTGGTTGCCCCTGTGGGGACGCAGTGGGAACACGGGGGTTTGTTGGGGTTCTTAGGGTTGGGATCAGGAGGGGCCTGTTTTGGTGGTGAGTTGTGCGCCCAACGTGGAAGGGACACGAGCCTGGCCATGGAGGGGGTGGTTGCTGCAGCCTGGCGGGGTGCCTGCCAGCCGGGCGCTATGAGGCTGGGAGGGTCTTCTGTCGCAGGTGTACCCAGTCTCCGGGGAGAGGGCAGGGCTGACTGGTGGGTTCGCGTGTGGGGGGCGATGGGAGGCTCTCCCCAGCACACTGTCGGGTGGCGTGTTGGCTGAGGGGCAGAGCAGGCCGGCGTCAGGGCGTGGGGACCAGAGTCGCAGGGCGGCTGTGTAAGGCAGGAGGACGCCCGTGTCACAGCTCGAAGAGAGTCAGGTTGGTGGGTTCTGAGGAAGCATGTGGAGTCTAAGAAGAGCTAACGGAAGAAGTCGGGTCTGGGAGAGTTTTAGCTCTAGAGCCAGTTCAGTTCAACGCCGTTTTAGCAGGGCATTGCCCCCCCCACCGGAGGACTGGGGCCTGTGAGGGGTACGGACCTTCCGGGAGGTGTCCGGGGCTCTGATGGGCTGTTGGGGGATCTGGGAGCTGAAGGCTGGGCCGCTGTCTGTGGGCTGGCTGGGAGTCCGAGTCGGGGGGACGATGTGTTGTCACAAGACTGAAGAAACAGCCTGGGCCTTTTCTGATGCGGATGGGAAAGCCTCAGTCCAGCCAGCAAAGCAGTCAACTAAGGTCAGAAGATAGTTCAATCTTTTGTCGGGAGGCATGTGGGTGAAAGCCAGCCACCGGCCTTGTCCACGGAGCTGTCCTTGTGCTTGGTGTGTAGGAGCCGCTGGCGGCCTAGCGGCTCCTCAGGGGGTGTTCTGGAACAAGTGCAGGCAAGAGCGACGCGCGGTAAGGTGGTTTAAAGTGGGGGACAGGAAATGCAGGGTTGCTGTCTGGTGGGGGGTGACCGGAGGGCAGCTGAGAGTGGATTTGCCCTAGGATCTGGCTTCCTTGTGATTTGGGGAGCACGATTTCGGGAATGAGCACGAACCATGCCCGAACTGGAGGGCAGCCCTGACTTGGACGTGCGTGTTGCTCACCGCGGGTGTGTGTGGGCTCGGTTGGTGGAAAGGCGGGGAGGAGTTGGGGTGTGTTCTGGGGCTCGACGGCCTCCCTGCGGCCCGCTCTGCATTGGCTCTACAGGGGCGCTGCCTCAGGCTGCGTCGTTTTCTGGGGCTGGGCGTCCTTTGCAAAGGGGCGTAGCTTCGGCCACTGGAAGGAAGGCTGCCTCTGAGAGTCTGTGAGTCAGTTTTCCGTTAGAGACGGGGTTCCGTGTGTGTGGAGTCCCCTTCCTGCCACATGGCGGCGTGGGTGCGAATGGCACGGGACGCACATTTAGGGTGGGTGTGGATATTTCCTTGCTCACCTTTGGTAACGTGAGGGCTCTGGTAAGTGTGATGAGTTCAGCTTGCTGTGAGGTAGGGCGAGGGGCCGGGGGCTTAGCTTTGAGGACGGTGTCCTGTGTAATGACGGCATAGCCTGCTTGGGGACGAAGGTCCTGGAAAGAGCTCCCATCGATAAACCAGGTAGGGGCCTCAGGAAGGGGAGGTCAGAGAGGTGAGAGAAGAGACAGGGAGGGGAGTCTAGCACCTTGAGGCGTGAGTGGCTGGTTGTAAGGGATCCGAGTGAGTTGGTACAAGGTGGTGGGGTTAAGAGGGTACAGTGCTGCAGGGACAGGGAGGGTCCTGGAAGAACGTGGCGTGTATTTGTTGTAAGCAAGAGGGAGAGAGGTCGAGAAGGGCGCGATGGCCGCGTAGGTCTGTGAACTGCGTGAGGAGGACACAAGGAGGGGCTGGCGAAGAGGGAACATTCTGGCTTCGGCTGCCAGGGCTGCAGCGGCACCGAGGGTTTTCGGGCATGGGGACCATCCGGCCACGACGACAGGCCACTGCGCAGGGAGTCTCTCCGAGTGTCTGGCCCAGGACACCAGGGCAGGCTCTGAGTGGCAGTCAGGTGGAGGTGAAAAGGCTTTGTAGGGCTGGGGGGCCCTCGGGTGGGTGCATGCGTTCGGGCCCGCTTTAGTGTTTTGATTGGGCCAGAAATGGGTGTGGTCGGGTCCAGGGGTTCTTGCGGCTCTCCCTCCGCGGCCTGGGAGAGGGGTTCTGTAGGAGGCTGAAGCTGGGGGTCCAGATTCTGAAGTAGCTGGCCAGGCCGAAGAAGGAGAGGAGTTCGGGTCTTGAGCTTGGAAGAGGCGACGTGTCAATGAGGGCTTTCCGTTCTTCGGGAATGGCCTGGAGTGACGGGGTAATGGCGAGCCCAGGATGAGTGACCTGTGGCCGGGACACTGGAGCTTTGGTGGAGGTCACTCGGTACTTGCGGTCGGCGAGGAAGTTTAGTGGTTGGGTAGTATGGGAAATGGAGCGTTCCTTTGAGGGACTGCATAGAAGTAAGCGGTCCACGTATCGTAAGAGAAGGCGAGGGGACGGATCAGGGAGGGAGAGACCAGGGCTTAAGGCTTGGCCAAATAAGCGGGGACTGTCCAGGTCAGCTGTGCTGACCGGGTGGTGTCTGGATCGGGACAGGTAAAGGAGAACGGCTCCGGGGAGGAGGGACTCAGGGGACTGTGAAGAAGGCGTCCTTGAGGTCAAGGACAGGGAAGCGAGTGGCCTGAGGAGGGACATGTGAGAGGAGGTACAGGGACTAGGCACGGTGGGTGGATGGCGACATAGCTTGGTTGGGCCAAACGGTGGGTCCCATTCATCTTTTATGGCGAGAATAGGGGTGCTGTGAGCGACTGTCGGCCGAAGGGGCCCGGCTCTCAGACGACGAGCGATTATGCCTTTAGGCCCTGAGTCCTTGGAGGCCAGAGGGAGCTGTGTCTGACAGACTGTGGTTGAGGGTCTAGGAGGGAGATCGAGGTGGGGGTGTGGTGGGAGGTGACCACGGGCTGTGATGCACCCCGGGTGACCAGGGTCGCCTCAGGAAGAAGGAGAGACCGAGCAGGCATGCTTGAGTTGGGGTGTTTCTTGACAGCAGAGGAGATCAAAGTGGGAGGGGTAAAGATGGATCGCCCCCCATGAGCGTTCGGAGGGCCTCTCAGCCCAGAGTGGAGGCTGGGCAAGCGGGGTCACTAGGAGGGCGTGGGTGAGCTGGGCTGGGCGTAGGGAGCGGAGGAGGGCTGGTTTGCCCTGGTCGTGAAGAAGTGCCGTCAGCGCCCACAGCAGAGGTGGAGGACCTGTGCGACGTCCTTGGGATTCTGGTAAAACAGGATAGGTGGCCCGTGTCCACCAGGCATGATGCAGGTTTACCAGACACCGTCAGAGTTACCCGCGGCTCATTGTGAGGGGTGGGGGTGGGGCAATGGACCCCGGGGCTTGTCGGTCTTCAGTGGCCCGGCCGAGGAGCTGAGTCACGGCAGAGTGGACAGGGATCGGGGTGTGCTCAGGCCAGAGGGGTACTGCCGAGGACGGTCCAGTTTCCAGTGTCCCTTTTGCTTGCAGGGCGGGCAGGGCCCTGGTGGGGGCCTAGGGCTGGGGCAGCGCTTGCCCGACGGGCAGTTTTGCCGCGCCTGAGGCAGGCGCCGGGGGCCCCCAGGTCCTTTGTCTTTGGGAAGACGCTGCCCCTTCTTGTGGGGCCTTCGCCAGCACCTGGCGTTTGGCCTGACCGCGCTTTCCCTTTAAGGCTTTTCCCTCCTCCTCTCTGCTGCTGGAGACCTTGAAGGCCACTTTTATGAGGTCTCGCTGAGGGGTTTGCGGACCGCCTTCTGGTTTTTGTGGGTTTTTCCTGATGTCTGGGCGGACTGGGATGTGAAATGTAGATGAAGGTAAGCGCGGCCCTCCCTGGAATCGGGGTCGGGGCCGGTATAATTTGCGTGGCCTCAGCAAGACGAGGAAGGAAGAGGGCAGGGTTTTCGTCCAGACCTTGGGTGATCTCCTCGCCCTTTTCATAATTAACGGCTCTCAGGGCCGCCTTTCCCACGCCTGTCAGGAGGCAGGTAACGGGATGGGCACGCCCTGGGCGGCCTAGGGAGGCTGCCTGACAGTCTCAGTCGGGGTCTGTCTTGGGGACCGCTGCCGCCGCCGGGGTGATTGTTGGGGCATTGCTGGCGGAGAGTGGCAGCATGGCCCTCAGCTGACACCCAGATACGCCCCGGTCCTCGCGGGAGACGTGAGGGAAGTGAATGTCACGCCAGGCCAGGCCACAGGGCCGGGTGAGATACAGCAGTTCTTTTCTGGAAGGTGACAGGGTCTGCCGAGTACGACCCGCATCGTTTTCAATGGTTGAGAGGTCGGAGAGGGAAAGGGGACACGGACTCAGAGGATGCCATCGGTGCCGGCCACCTCACGGAGGGGTTGTGGAGTCGGGCTGACGGTTGGGTGCGAGATCTCATGTGTGGGGGGGGAGGGGGGCCTCGGCGGAGAGGGTCGGGGTTGTGGAGAGAAGGAGGGGGTTTGTCTTTGCAGCTGAATTCGAATGAGGAAGGATTGGTGGGGGTGAGAGGATTTTCGGGGTCGGCTTTTGTTTTGGGGAGCTGGGGCTGCCGAGGAGGGGGTTCACGTAGGAGGGGGTCTGGTGGGGAGAGCAGGACCGGCAGAGGGAGCGACGAGATCGGAGGCACCAAAAGGCTTGGAGATGGGGGCCCCTGACCACTTCCCATGGCACTGGAGGAAATTGTCGACATCTTTGAGAATGTGCAAATCAAAAGTGCCATTTTTGGGCCATTGGCTGCCATTGTCAAGTTTATATTGTGGCCATGCAGTACTGCCAAGGAAGGCGAGAAGTCTGGGTTTGACCACCTCCTGAAGGTGGAGGTCTCGAATGTGTTGAATCAGCCTAAAGAAGTGTCCTGGGGGCCTTAGGAGGGGCCTGCCCATCGCAGGTGAGCAGTGAGAGAACCCCAGACGGCAGGGAGAGCCCGGCGTCCCCGGCGCTGTCACAGGCTGTCAGCAGACAGAGGCGAGAGCGAAAACGAGGGTGTCCCCAGAGAACCCCGACTGTCGACCGCCCAGTGGTAACCTGGAATGGACTCCTGCCCAGTCGCGGCTTCAGTCAGAGGGAGGAGAGGAGGGGTCCTGGACCCGGGGAGGGGCTCTCAAGTGTTACTTATCGGACAGAAGAGGCCGAGTCACGGACTGCTGCCTGGGGCTGTGCTGCGGTCCATGTGTCACACTTGCCTTGGCCTTTGTGCCTCTCGTGCAGCTGCGGTCAGAACAGGATCTTGGGGTGCACACTCAGAGCCGCTGGTGTAAAAGCACAGGAGGTGTGTGCCCCCTTCTCCCCCCGCCCCCGCTCCCCTGCCGGCCTCTGCAGGGGCCGCTGCCTTCATCTCCCCAGGAGGTGGCTGGAGGGGGGCCGGGCAGCAGCGCCGGTGAAATCCCTTTACCGCGGTTCTCAAACATCCGCCAGGCGAGCTCGCGCTGCTCTCCCCAGGGTGCCCTGGGGCTGCGCTCTGTCCAGTGCAGATGTGAGACATCGCTCAGGGAAGCCCCAGAGAGAGGGCTGAGTCTGGGTGTGTCCAGGTCCGGACCTGGCACACCGGCTGTGCTGGGGGATTCTCAAAATCCGGGGCTCAGTCCTCTGCCACTCTGGCCAGTCTGCCCTGCCCGCTGGTCTTGCTCTCTGCACGAGCCTGTCCCTCTGGGATCCGGGGCCAATCTCAGCATCACTGGATGAGCACCTTGATTCTCCTTTGCCCCAGGGAGAAACAGGCTCAGGTTCTGGGGCTTAGGACGTGGACAGCTTTGGGCCATCACGCTGCCCTCATGCTGTCTGAGCACAAACGGGCACCCTTGTGAACCCACAGTTAGGCGGCACCTGCGTGCTGCATGGCCTCCTGGCATCCTTGTTGAGAGTTCTCGGTGCTGGCTCACAGAGCCAGCCTGTGTCACCCTGAGTGTTGACATGTGATTTCCAGGGAGCTCGGAGCACCTCGGTTTCAAGCAGGACCTGATGAGGTGGCGGGTCCAGCTTTGCCTGCACCTCACCATGACACATGGTGTTCTGTCAGCTGCAGGCGGCCTGTGGGGACGCCGGGATCTCGCACGTTCACATTGTTAAGTGGCAGAGACCTGCCTGTCGGGGGTGTCCCTGCAGAGGCCTTGGGCGCGGGGAAGGTGACATCCAGGGAACCCAGAGAAACCAGCAGAGGGATGTGTCCCAGCCCCCGCCGGGGAACTCCTGTAAGGGTGCTCTTCCTGTGAGATCGCACCGTCAGTGCACCGTCTGCACACGAGAGGCAGGGTGCATGCGTGTGGGTGTGCAAGCGAGTGTGTCTGGCTAGAAGCTTTCCTTCTGCCCAGCATCAAGTCACAGACCCGGGAGACACCCAGCTGTGGACAGAGGACAGGGGCCGCAGGTGTGTTTCGGGTCTCGATCTCCTGCCAAGCCCTCGCCCCGCGCCCTGTTTTCCGCCCGGCTGAGACAGGCAGCTAGAGATCTGGCCACCTGGGGATGGGGGCTCATCCAGGCAGGCAGGGAGCAGCCTGGAGGCACAGCGTCAGGAAGGGTCCCCCGCCTCCTGGGGGTGCTGCCTGGAGCCTCTGTGGGATTGACACCGGGTGTGGCTCCCACTCGCAAGTCCCTGGGTAACTAACGTGATGGGACCCTGTGAAATCTTGGCCAGTTTTCCCAGCGTGTGCCCTTCAGGGTTGGGAGCCGGCAGCGCTCTGCGCGGGGTGCCTTCTGTGTTGGTGGTGGAGCTACAGCACGCACCCCCCACCTTGCTGTTCTCACAGCGTGGCCTGGGCTTAGCCGGCCAGGGCTTCCAAGGGCTCATCCGATGAAGGCTGAAGGCAGAATGGTGTTGGGGTGGAGTGTCTGGAACACCGGGTGGTGAAGCACGCATCCTGAGGGGGGAGGCGTGGTCTCGTCGTCCCAGCCAGGCTCCCAGTGGCTGAGATCCGTCCCAGCTGACAAAGGTCCTGTGTCAAGTCTGTCTCTGTTAGGTTAGAACGGCTCAAACAGTGTCTGAGCACCTGCTGTGCAGGTGTGTCTCAAACTTGCCAGGGAAGAATCTGCTGGGAGCTGATCGACACAGATTCCCAGGCTCCTTCACCAGCTCGGGTGGTGCTGGTGCTGCCGTCTTGGAAAAGTGCTCTTGGCAACCGGGACCACCCACATCCCAGAGAACCACAGTGGTGGGGAGGCTGTCCCCTAGAGGGAAAGCGGCCAGTCTTGGCTGCCCAGGAGCAGACACCCTGGGTCCACTTCTCTAAGCTGCTCCCATGGAGGGCCCCAGGCGAGGGCAGGTCTGTGTGCAAGGCTGGGCCCTGGGTGGGGGGAACCCTGGTCAGAGATCCGAGGTGGCTGAAGCGGCTGAGTGCCTGGCAGGGCAGGGCTGTCTGTGCACCAGGCTGCAATGCTCCTAGCAGTGGCTGGAGCGGTGGGAAGCCACGCCCCTCCCTGAGCCTGTTGTGCCTCCCTGGAGGACAGTGGTGGGAGGGTGGAAGCTGACCTCCAGGGTGGCGGCAGAAGCATCATTCCCAGCACCTAAGGCCAGCTGTGGGATACCCGCAGGAGGTCGGCACCGAGCTTATTGCCGCCTGGTGCCCGCCAGGGCCCTGCCGGGGGCCACTGCCTGCTCCCATGCACCCTGCACCCGGGGCCTGACCGTCAGGCCCCTCCTGCGCTGGCCAGTTATCTCTGCTGCTCCTCCCCTTCTGTGAAGACCAACGTGCCTCCGAACTCTGCCAGGCCGCCTACTAGCACATAGCCCTCCTCCGTGTTCTCACTCCTTCCCTTTGCAGCTGTGATCCCGCCACCTCCCACCACTACCTGCCCCACCTCCCTTCTGCCTCCTCAGGAGACAGGGTGGGCAGCTTGGCCGGCCTGAAGCACCTGTCCCCTGGTCTGCTGCTGACCCCTGGTGCCAGGAATGACCACCAGCGCTTCCTAGAGCCAGGTGTTCCCAGGGGTGTGCAGGGCTGCTGGCAGCAACGACCTGTGGGAGATCTGCACCCAGGACTCTGGGGTTGGGTGGCGGGTGGCCTTGAACATGGACTGTGTGACCTGTGTGCTGAGGACCTGGGACACGGTGTCACCTGGTCAGAGCTGGCCCCGGAGAGGTGCAGCTGGCACAGCATGGGGGGCAGTCAAAGGCAGGAGACCAGTGGAGAACGGGATGGAGGAAGGCGGGGGGAGGGGGCAGCAGATGGGCAGGGTGGGCTTCAGGGGGGCGGCTGTAGACGAGGGGGTTTGGGGGAGAGGAGGTCACCCGTTGTCTCTGCTAGTCCTCTCACTCCCTTGTGACGTCAGTGACCACGTGCCACTCCCTGGGGCCAGGCCATGGATCAGGTGTCCAGGAGGCAGTGGTCAAGGCTGCGAGGTCCATGGGGGAGGGGCAAGAGGTAAGAGAAACTAGATCCCTGGAGGGAGCGCCCTTACAGGAGGAACAGCCAGGTGGTAGGACGGGGGGGTTGGGGCAGGTCTCCAGACAGGCCACCTGGCCGGGGAGCAGACTGTGCCAAGGTGCCTACAGGAGCAGCAAGAAGCCCAGAAGGCCTGCAGCAGGGTGGGGCGCCACCTGGGCTCCCAGCCACCCAGCCAGGCAGCAGCCAGGGCCTCTGGCAGGGTGCGGCCGGGGCGGGGGAGCAGCGGCAGGCGTCCCCGCAGGCAACCAGACGTGCTGGCAGGTTTGGAAGCGGTGGTGGAGAGAGAACCAAGGGGACCTGGGAGCCAGACGGTGGACGGCGGGTGGGCAGAGACGGGTCTGGCGAAATCACAAGTTGCTTCTGATGGTGAGGTGTGCATACGTGAGGGTGCTGCACTGTCACCCACTCCAGGGGCAGATGGTTGATGGTGACATCTGCGCAGACATAGGGAGAAGACGCAGGGGCGAAGGGGGCTGGCTAGGTCTTGGCTTGAGGAGGCGGCAGGGTGTGTGGGAGACGGGGTCCGAGGAGGGCGAAGGGATGCTGGGGGCTGTGGGTGGGCGAGCCCAGCACAGGGGACCTTGAACTGGGCGAGGACAGTAGGTGCCTGCCCTGCATCAGTGGGGGTGTCGGGGGATGGGACAGAGCCCAGTTCCAGGGCCCGGGACCTCCCTGGCACAGGGCTCGGCCTGGCCAGCAGTTCAGGCCTGAGGAGAGGGTCAGGGGTCAGCTCAGGCTCTGGAGCTGCGCTCTCAGAAGGGGCTCCAGGATGGTGGAGCCCCTCCTCCCCCACTAAGGGCATGGAAACTGAAGCCCTTTTCAGTGCAGCACTGCCTCCCACTGGCGTTTGCAGGGATGGGGTGTGCAGGATGCCTGCCTCCCCTTCCAGCATCTGTGCTCACCAGCAGCCAGGGACGGACATGCACTTTGCCTTAGGTTTAACGTTTTGAGAACAGAGCGATGTCGGCCTTTGGTGGCCAGACTCGGGGGTGGAAACTCGAACTCTCCACGCAAATTAATGCAGAACAATGCAAACGAGGAGCAGGACTGAGGGGTCCGTAAGCCTCCCAGTCCCAACCCAGGAGGGCAGAGTCAGGGACGGTCCTTACCAGGAAGGCAGCTCAGCTCCCTGGGGCCCTGGCCTGTCCGGTGGCCCTGCCTGGTCACGGCCTGGTACTTAGGGCCAGCGGAAGGGAGTGTCAGATGGGCCTGAGGACTGTGCTTGTCCAAACCCAGGCTCCCTGGCCTCACCTCTGAGGGCTGGGTGGGAGGGAGCTTGCCTTGAGCTGGAGAGTGAGTCTGGCTACGTGGCAGGAAGCACCTCTGGTATTTGGGGGCAGAGAAAGTCGGTCAGATTGCACTTTAATCTGCAGTAAGGTTCTAGGTAAGATTATATTTGGAAAAGACGCTACTTCAAGCTAAGGGACACCAGGCTGGACGGTGCCCACCGCCACCTTGTTGCCAAGTGGCAAGACCACAAGTTGTGGCTTGGTCGTGACTTATGCTGCCCCCGCAGGGCAGACTGGGGGTGTGTGACATTAGTCCTTGTGCCCACTGCCACCCCCACTCTAGGACAGGCTCCCCCTCGCCCTAGGGGTCGCTGTGGGCCCTGGTGCCCCTCCCTGGTCCACTCTCTTTCCTGGGGCCTGTCTGCTGTTTCGCCCTTCTTCCCCCATCAGCTGGGGCAACCACAGGGCTGCATCCTCCCCCGTGATGCTCCCATTCCCGGAATCCTTGGTGGCCTGTGGCTGTACAGGTGACATCGAGGCCCCAGACCCACGCAGACAGGAGAACTGTAGGCTGGTTAGGACCCAGCTCTTCCCTTTGGTGTCTGGTGATCAAACCAGAGCTTCTGGCTGCGTCCTGGGGTGGTGGGAGCAGTGGACCTAGAAGGGCCGTGCCTGCTCTTCCTGTGCCCCCAAAGGGGCCCAGGGCAGTGCCATCAGCCTGGAGTTGGGCTTCTGACTCCTGTCTGCAGTGGCCTGTGTGTTCTTGGTGGTGGTGCTGGCCATGCGTGCGCCTACCCTGCAGGGCCCCTTTGCTTAGAGAACTAGGCTGCTCCACCACTGTGCTCATCAAACTGAACTTCTTTATTAAGTGCCAAAGGTCCAAGCGGGGTCTGCCCCCTGCAGCCCCTGTGCTGAAGCCTGTGCTTGGAGCGTTTCCCAGGAGCAAGGGTGCCCGGGCCCGTGGCGGCCCCTAGAGAGCAGGCGCGCAGGTTCCACCCTCCGCGCGCGGCGCTCACTTCACGTGCTCGGCCGCGTGCGAGGAGCAATAATACTTCTTGTGGGCGATGAAGGTGGACAGACTGCTGAACTTGATGTTGCACAGGCGGCAGTACCTGTGGTTGCCGTTGGGCACGGGGGCCGCTGACCCCTGGCTGGGGGTCTGCACACCCTTGTCCGAGTGGGAGGGGGGCGCCGGCACAGCTTCAGGGGACGGGGCCGGCGGCGGGCCGGGCCGTGGGCTGCCGGCGGGCGGCTCCCGCAGGTCCTGGCCGTTGAGGCCGTCGCGCTGGGCGGCGGGCGAGGGCGTCCGGGCCTCGGCGCCGGGGCCGGCCGGGGGCTTGCCCAGCAGCAGGCCGTGCGCCAGGCGGAAGTGCTCAATGAGGTCGCCGCGGACTACGCCGTTCGGGGGGCAGTAGGGGCACACGACGGCGGGCGGGTCCTCGGGGGAGGCGCGCAGGCGGCGCAGGGCGGCGGGGCACGAGAACTTCTTGTGCGCCAGGTAGGCCTCTAGGCTGTGGAAGCTCACGCGGCAGGCCGTGCACTCGTGGTAGTCGGCCAGGGCCGGCAGGCCCGGCGCGGGGCCCGGGGTGGCGGCGGCTGGCGTCTGGCGCCGCGGCTTTTTGCTCAGGTCGATGGGGCCTTCGGCAGGATCGGAGCAGCTTCCACCTCCACCTCCGCCTCCACTTCCGCTTCCGGGCCGCGGCGCCGGCGCCGCGGGCGACGTGGGGGCGGGGCCGGGCGGCGTGGAGGAGGGGCCGGGCGCAGCGGGAGGGGCGGGGCCGGCCGGCGACGGGGCGGGGCCGGCCGCGTGCAGCTCGTAGAGCTTGCGGCGCCTGCGCGTTCGCACCGGCGGCGCGGCGGGCGCGGGGGACCCGGGGGTCCCAGCAGGTGCCGGCCGGCGCGGCGGTGGGTCGTGGCGCGAGGCGCAGTAGTAGCGCTTATGCACCGTGTAGGTCTCGTGGCGGCTGAATCGGATGTTGCAGGCCTCGCACAGCGTCCGGCGGGGGTCGTCGTCCTCGTCCGCCCCGCTGCCCGGGCTCAGGCTGCCTTCGCTGCCCCGGCCGCAGGCCTCGGCCTCGGCCTCGGGCGTGACCGCGCTCCTGGCCTCGTCCTCGCGCGTCCCGGGGCCCGGCGACGAGCACGGTGCGTCGGCCTCGGCAGGCGGCGGGGCTGGGGGCGCGCGCGGCGGGGCGGGGGCCGCCTTGGGCCTGCGGGCGGGGGGCCCGTCGTCGGGCGGGCGGCGGCCGGAGCAGTAGAGGCGCTTGTGCACGTAAAAGTTGTTGATGTTGTTGAAGGTGATGTCGCACTCGAAGCACGTGGCGCCCTTGGGAGCCCCCGCGAAGAGGCCAGCCGGAGCGCCCACCCCCGCGCCCGCCTGCAGCCGGCTGTGCACCAGCTCAGACATCTTGGCCAGGATCTCGGAGGCCGGGGGCGCCGCGGGCAACTGCGGCAGAAAGAGCGCGCCGGGCCCCGGGCTGGAGCCGGGTGTGGGGCTGGACAGCTCCGCCTTGACGCGCACCGGGCTGGGGCTGGGCGGCGATGGCGTGCGCGACGGGGCCGGGGGCCCTGGCTCCGCCTCGGGCTCTTCTGCCGCCTCCACCTTGATGCTCCTGGGGGTCGCGGGGGGCTCGCCGCTGCTCCCGTTCTGGGGGGCCGCTCTGGCCTCTCCGTTGGTGGCCTCGGCCAGCGCCTTCCTGTCCAGTCCAGGCGATGGGGCAGTAGCTAGGCCCAGGTCAGCAGAGGCCAAAGGACCGTGCAATGCCGTGTGCTGCTGGAAGCCGGCCAGGCTGTCTGCAGGAAGACCCCAGGGGCCACACTTCAGGGCTGGAGCAGGACCTGCCTGGGCCAGACCTGAGGGCGGGGGAGGGCAGGAAGGGATTGCTGCGCTGGGCAAAGGCTGTGGCTGCCAAGGCCGAGACTGACACCAACCCCCTCTCACGGACTAGCCTGCCTCCCCCTCCCCGGTCCTCAGGGGGCCCCCGGGGCTCACCTGGGGGGAGCTTGGCAGTGGGGTGCCCGGCCCCTGGTGAGTAGATCTCAGCCTTAGAGCCCGGCTGGCAGACCATGTGGTTGGTCACCAGGTGGCTGTAGAGGATGTCCCTTGTGGTGGAGATGAAGCCACAGCTGTGACAGACCCCTGCAGGCAGGCTGTGGTATCAGGACCCTGGGTGGGTGGGCCCCAGAGACGCCCCCTGTCTGACCCCTTCCTGGCTCCCACCTACCGGTCAGTGTGTCTGTGTGCACCTTGAGGTGCCGCTCACAGTTGGCCTTGGTGGTGAAGGCAGATAGGCAGATGAGACACACGAAGGGGCGCTCTCCTGGAACACAGGGCCCATTGAGGGGGTGGGTCCCAAGCCCAGCTGGCCGGGGGCCGCGGCAGGCCATGCGGAGGGCCCTAAACTCAGCCTCCTTGGCCCTTGTTCCCAGGATCTGGCAGGGGCCCAGCCCCAAGCTGGCTGTCCAGGTGGTTGTGGATGGGCCAGGTGCCCTGGGCAGGTGGGAGGACCCCCTCCCAGCACATCCCCGGCTGGTGGGCAACCCCGGGACAGGTGTGTCGAGCCCACATGGTTTTGGTGGGGGTGTGGGGCCTCACCGCTGTGGCTACGCATGTGGATCTCCAGGGAGCTGGCACTGGGACAGCTTTTGCGACATTGGGGGAAGGGGCAGATGCGCTCGTTGGGGTAAGTCTCCTTGGGCTTCTCGTCGGGGACGGCTGTGGCGGGGGATCCGGAGCCCGGGCGGCTGGCACAGTAGTAGAGGAGGTGGGCTTGCAAGTTCCGCTCGCTCCGGTACCAGATGCCGCAGTCCTTGCAGGGGAAGACGTCTTCTGTGGGGGCGAGAGGCAGGCATAGCCTGAAGGGGGCACCCTGGCAGCAGAGGCGGCTGCCTACGACCTGGGGCAGGGCAGTGGGCCCCCTGCAACACGAGGGCTGTGTCTTCTCCCTTATCCCTGGATAGCCCTGCATTCCCTCTCTAGGATGCCACGGGGACAGGTGGGTGGGGTCTGAGCAGCCCCTAGGATGGCCCCCGTGCTGTCTCCCCACAGGCTTTGTGGGGTGCCCACAGAAGGACACACTAGTGGACGCCCAGGGGAACGAGGCTGGGGTCCATGTCGTGATTCTCTATGACCGGGTCAAGGTGAGCGTGTGCACGTGAACGTGCACTGGCCGTGGATGTGAGGGATGGCGTGGAGCTGGCTGCCCGTGGAGAAGACAAGCGTGTGCACACGAAACGGCGTATGGGTGGCCAGGTGCACGTGTCCCCAAGTCCTGGGGCAGGAGGATAAGAGGTGAACGTGGCTCTGGGCAGGCAGAGGATGGAGAGCCTCCCTGAGCCCCCTTACGCCTGATGGCTCCTTGTGTTACTGATAAGGGTCAACATTTGCTGAATGGAGCACATTTGCCCAAGCAGGCTGCCTCTGACTTTTCAGTTTACAGGATTTAGGGTTGCGGGGTCAGATTGCCAGAGGTGAGGATTTCTCTGATGGGGGCTCACTCGCCCTCTGGTTCTCAGCAGAAGGCTAAAGGATGCTCTGTTGTCTGCCCCTGCTCCGTGGGGCTGAACCCAGGGCCTGCAGAGGCCTCGCCCTGTGTCTTGACCTTGACGTGGACTTGGGCCTGGGACTCCTTAATTGTGTTCTAACTTATGCAGGTTCTCATCCCGCTGGTCCGCAGTTACTCAAGGGGTGGTCCTCCTCCACTGGGGGGCTGCCAGGTCTCCGGCTTCTGCCTCCTTCACGGAGCCTAGTACCTGTCTGTCAGGTGAGGTGGCCACCCCTCACGCTCCTCTGCCTGCTGTTTTTCTGGCTCAGACCTCCCCTACTGTGTTGTTTACTTCTGGTTTTCAAGTTCCCTTTTATTTGAGGGCCTCGAGGCAGCTCTGTTCTCTACCAGCTGGGGCCTTGAGGTGGGATCTGGATCCCAGGGGCCAGTGGGGGGTTTCTGTTCATAGCTGCGAGGTCAGCGCTGCAGCCAGCAGCACAGGGCGGGGCCCGGAGCCTCAGCTGCAGGCCTGAAACTTAAGATGCCACGGTCCCACCCGCCCTGAGCTGACCTCAGGCTGACCACCGGCTAGGGCCTGGGGTCCTGCACGGACGCCGTGAGGTTGGTGTTACCTTTACTCCTTTCACGGGGAGAAAACTCAGGCCCAGAGTGGTGGTGTGTCAGGAGTTAACCTGGGTCTGATCAAGCTGATTAACTAAGCTTGAGGGTCTTAAGGCCCTTCTGGGCCACCAGTTGGGGCGGGCCCATGCGGGTTAGGGGTCAATGTCAACAAGACGTCTAGCCCACGAGGACTTCTCAGGTGAAACGCTCTTGGGATGTTGTGGCTCCGAAGTCTCAGACAAAGGGGAGGGAACTTAAGGCCCGGTGAGGCTGCTGGGGCCGGGGCTCCCGGCAGCCCCCAGATGGGCGTGGGGGCAGCCACCACAGGTGGCCTGAGACACCCTTCTGTCTGCGCTTGTCCCCACCCCCTTCCATCTCGGCTGCAACTGTTTGGGTCATGGTAGCCTCCATGCTGACCAGTCCAGGGGTCACATCTCTGCCCTTGGTGTCTACACAGCTGGGCTATGGCAGACTCCTCCCTCAGCTCCCGGATCTGGTGTCTGCAGGTCCCGTCTCTCTGGGGGCCTTGTCCTGCCCAGAGCTGCCCTGGCTCTGACTGCACTCTGAGCCCCAGCACATGTCTCCAGTCGCTGCCTGGGCTCCGCTCTAGTGCCTGGCAGGCGTCTCGGGTCAGAAGGTCGGAGCAGGCTCTCCCTGACTTCCTGCCAGCGACAGGATGGACCAGTGTCCACTCGCACAGCTATGCCAAAGCCCTGGGCCTCGTGCTGCTGCCCCCGCCCCCCAGTGGAGCCCTGTTGGCTCCAGTGCCCCTCTGGCCTCTGCCTTGGTGCCCCCACCTGGTTCAAGCCGTCATCACATTTGACTTGCTTCAAAAGGTCACTTTTCTTCCAATTTTGCAACCCTATGGTCACCACCTAGCAGCTGGGTGATACTAAAACTAAACCGGATCATACCCTTTGCTGCTTGAAAACCCTTGGTGGGGTCATTTCTCTGAGAAGTCCCAGCCCTGGCTGGTCTGCCCTGGCCACAGTGACCACTGTGCAGGACCTGGCATGCAGATCTCAGCTGGCTGTCCTGTCCAGTGGCTTTCCTGAGCACCCGACTGAAGTACCCCTGGCCACTGCCCACGGTGATGGATGGAGCCATACCTGCTCCCGCCTCTGCACCTCGGGGACCCAGGGCCTCACCACCTGGTTGAATATGCACATTACACAATTTTTGGGGAACAAGCGAGTTCTGTCTGATTCTCAGACCCGCTGAGGCTCCTTGTGAGTGAGTCCCCACCCCAGCTGTCCACCCCCCACCCCTGGTGGCTTTGCCCCAGGGGCACTTGGCCCGTGCTTCACACCTCATAGGTGGAGGTGGCACTGGTGTCTAGTGGATGAGGGCAGGGCTGCTCTGGGCACCCCCATGGTGCGTGTGTCAGACATCGAGATGAGAAACCTGCTTCCCACCCTCCCCGGGAGGCACCGGGCAGCCGTGTGCTGGGCCTTCCCCTGCATCCTGCCCCGGCAATGTGTGCAGACCGACCATATGGCCCCTCCTGGGGCCCCCACATCTCTGTTCAGGTCCCAGTGGTGACAGATCTTTGCAGATCCTGAGCTGGGTACCCCCTGCAGCCCTGTGCCTGGGCTGTACTGGCCCCCCGGGAGTGGAGGTGGGGGAGACACGGCAGGTTACTCACTGTTGACGACCGCCGTGGCGAGGATGGACGCCATGCCGGCCTGCTGGGGCAGGAGCTGGATGTCGGTGTGGGAGGGGGCCGGGCCCTCGGGCTCCACGGGTTCCTTCTTCACAGGGTGGCTGGGGGCTCCGTGGGGCTCAGCCATGAGGCGCACACACAACTGTCCACCTGCTGGCACCGGCTTGGTGACCCTGCACCAGAGGGCTTCACCTGTGGTGTAAGGGCATCCGTGATGGAACAGCCACTAGCACCAGCCACCACTGCCACTCATCTGCGAAGACCCCCCACCCAACCATCCATCTACCCTCTGGAACCCCTCCACACTGCCTCATCTTAGAGATAAGGGTTTTTAAGGCTGGCGTGGGGGACGGGCCAGGGAGAGGCCACACCTGGGTTTGCAGCTGTGGCCCGCTGGTTTCCATGGTGCACCCTGCGGCAACTAGGTGGTTCCTCGGGCCTGCTTGCCTTGTGCCCATCTGAGCAGGAGGGCCCTTTTCCAGGAGAGGGGCTGCAGAGCGGCTAGGGAGGGCCTAGTAGCCGCTTGCCTGGCTTTAGAAGGGCCTCCCCACTCCTTGCATCTCAGCTGGCGTGGCTGTTCCCAAGGCGGCCTGCAGAGGGCAGCCTTGGCCAACAGGACCCAGGCTGAACTGCCCACAGGTCCGTCCACCTCCAGTGTCCGGCACCGAGGCTGCCAGGAGACTTCCCCGAGAGGTGCAGGCCTCGCCTGGGCACTGCAGGGACCCTCGTCCTGGCTGGTTAGGTGAGCCTCACTGGCCAGGCCAGAACACTGACTGGGCCACGTCCCAGCCAGGCGGACAGACCCCCCCCCAGCTGATGACCTGCTGCCAACGTCAGGCCCTGCAGTACCTTCTGGCTGCTCTCCGGGTCCTTAGAGCACCCCTCGGTGAGGAGGAGGGGCCGGGGTCCTCTCCCCTACGGAGGGAGAGACAGGCACATGGGCGCCATGCTGGCCCAGGCCTCTGGGGGCGATGGCAGGGCAGGTGGGAAGCCCGGGTCCTGGCTGTGCACCTGCAGCGTGCCAGGATGTAGGCCCCCAGATGGGAGGGGTGGGTGTTGGAGCAGCAGCCTAGCTTGGCTCCCTCCCACCCTAGTGGCCTTTGGCTTTGTCCCAAAACAAGAATGCCCCAGGACACTTGGCCCAATGTGCTTGCGAGGAGATGGTGAGGGTGGTGCCCCTAGAACATCCCCTGAAAATGGAGCCCCCACAGGGGAGTGAGGAGGACTTCCTGTGGGCAGTGGGCGCACGGCCCTCCCAGGTACCCACACTGCAGGGCATGCCCCCTGCTTGGCTGTAGAAGCTATCATGGGTCTGTCTACATCCTCCCCTGGGCCCTGAGCCTCCTTGTCTGTAGTTGGGGGGTCCCTGTAGCCCTGACACCCTGGTCCTCACACGCTGGGAAGGCCATGCTGTGATTTCCTCAGGAGTCAAACCACTGCCTTGGTGTGGACACTGCCCCTGTCCCCATCTGTGTGGCTTAAGCTTTCAACTGAGGAGGTGAGGGGTGGTGAGGACCCCTCTGCTCTCCCTCCTCCCTCCTGGAAGGTGCAGGGATGCAGTGGGGACGTGGGGACATAAGGACATGGGGACGTAGGGGCAGGAGGGCCCAGCTGAATGCCCTGGGCCTGACCAGCTCTTTCCTAGACCTCGTGAAATGCCCTGAAAGGTGCAGGGACCTGTCCTGGGCCCCATAGCCAGATTTGAACATGGCCCTCCTGATCACTCCCTGAGGGGCCAGACTATACCCCCAGCCTAGCCCGCCAGACCCCACCAGCCTGGGTTCCTCGGTGCCCTGGGGAGTCTCCCAGAGGCCCTGAGGGCAGACTGGCTTCCTCGGATGCCTGTCCCCCCTCCCGTGGGCAGATGTCCATCCAGCCCCAGACTGGCATTGATCAGGGCCCTGGGGGAGTGCTGGCTATGGGAGCCAGCCCCTCAACTCGGCCCGGACAGGCCACTTTCTCTTTAAGGGCCACCCCAGGGACAGCCAGCGCCCCCCACATTCCGGAAGGCCATGAGGAAGCGCCAGGATACCAACCCTTCCTGTGGATCTCTGAGTTGGCTTCGGCCTCTGTCAGGGCACGGGGCAGCTTCTTCAGCCAGCAGGTCTCATCCTCCAGCAGCAGGGTCAGGGCCGGGCTCTGGGGGACGGGGGGGGGCAGTCAGCAAGGACTCAGTCGTGCCCTTGGAACACAGCAGGGAAGTGGGGTCCATGTGGGGGAAGCCTGAGGGCCTGCCTGGTGGGGTGGCCAGTCCAGGCTGCAGGCCTGAGTCTTGTCAGGCACTGTGCTGGCAACAGAAGCCAGGGTGTCTTCCACGGATTAAGTGCTCGGTTCTCATGGAGCTTAAGGCCCAGAGAGGTCAAGCAGCTTGCCTGAGGTCACACAGCCAGTGAGCAGCAGAGGGGATTTGCACCCAGATCTCTCTTCGCTCCTTGCTGCCCTGTCCCTGGTGGGCCGCTCGGTGCTGTGGTGCAGCCCATGGGGTGCCCGGACCTGGGCAGGGCACAGGCTCCTCCCACACACACCCCTAGAGGCCCCTAGAATGAACTCTGTGGGTTGCAGCCAGGATCAGCCCAGATGGGTACTTGCATGTCCTCCCCAACAGTGCGGCCCCTCTCCCTGCTGCAGGTCCCCCTTTGTCCAATGCATCCTGGGGCTGGCGCACCTCAAGGAACACCTGCCTGGGCCCAGCAGTCCTCTGAGGTCCCCAGAATCAGCATCTGGCCTCCCTGTGACTCCCAAGACCCGTGTTCGCATGCAGGGTCAGCCCCTCACCCACCTGCCTCGCTGGTGGCCTGGAAAGTGGGCAGTGTCCTCCCATCTCACAGGTGAGGAGGCTGAGGGGAGAGGGGCAGCTCCCTTGGGGTTGCTGGAAGAACGTGGAGGGCGGTGGCCTGATTTCCGGATCCCTGGCCCCCACCAGGCAGCAGAGGAAACACGCCCCCTGTCCCAACATAGCCTGGTGCTGGGAGGGGGCCAGCCCTCGTCACATCAAGGGGACGAGGCACAGAGCCTGGCCCTGTGTGGCCCCAGGAGTTTGGGGTGACCACTGCCACCCCTCAGGCCCAGCCCCAGGGCTGGATGGGTTCTGGATGGCGCCTCTGCCTGGAGGTCCCCACCCTCAGCTGCTGGGCACTGTGGGAAGGCACAGTGCGTTCGTGTCCGAGTATTTTTTTTGTTTTAAGCAAATAAATGCCTTTTATTCAAACCTTGTATATCAGGAACTCTAACAGAAGAGCCAGGGTCACTTGGGGTCACCTAGGGGGGCGAGAGTTGTGCACCCCAGGGACACACATGGCAGTCAGCCAGGACGCTACCATGGTGGGTCGGCTGGGGCAGGCAGTATGTTTCAGGGCGCTCTCTGATGGGTCCAGTCCAAGCCCATGGCGTTACTGGGTTTTGCCTGCAGGGAGCATGTGGGCTCCAGAGCCGGGCATCAGCTCCAGCCCAGGCTTGGCCTCCCTGACTGTGACTTTGGGTAGGGCACTGCCCCTTGACCTGCAGCGGCCTCAGTGCTCCCTGTGTCCTGTCCTCATCCCGTGGCAGACTGGGGCACCCTGGCCAGCGGACCAGCTGCACAGCTCGGTCACGGATCGGTCAAGTGGAGAAGAGCCAGCAAGGGGGTCGTGGGAGCAGAGCCCTGTGGTGCCAGCACCGTGCCTGCCTCCCTGCCCTCCGCATCTCTGCACACAGTGATGCCCCAAGCCCGTGTGCTCCCTCGAATGTCCTGGAGCTGCCACTTGCTCCTGGGGGAGGTCATGTCCCTCTCCGTGACTCAGTTTCCCCCAGGGCACTGAGAGGTAGCAATCTGGGTGAAGCCATGCCTTTGATCTGTGCCCACCTGGCACATGACCTGCACAAGAGAAACAGGAGTTTCGTCCCCTCGCTTCTCCACTCCCTTTGGCCAGCAGAAAACAGAGGGCAGTGGCTGTGTCTTTGGGCCCAGGAGGCTGGTGTCCACTGGGGCACCAGGCCAGCCATCGCCAGATGTCCACTTGGGACAAGTGTCTCCACCAAGGAGGCTGCACGGGGCAGGCTGGTGGCTGGTGGCACCTGCTTTCACAGACAGCCGGCGATTCTGACAGCTGCAGAGCTGGGGGTCCTCACCAGCTGGGGACAAGCTGGGGGCCAAAGTGGAACCAGCAAGGCTGGTGCAGCAGCCAGTGACCAGTGGCTCCCCCAACCCTGCTGGCCGGGGTAGCCGACCAGCAGCTCTCAGCCAGGCAGAGGTGGGGGCCTCCCCGAGTCCCTAATGAATATTAATGAGTGGAGGAGAGAGAAAAAATTAATCTGCCTGATCCTCCGATGGGTGCTGCGGTAACGATATGAAATCTAATTATTCGTCCCAATATTTCTAAACCCTCAAACCGAGACTGACAGCCTCCCGGTCGGTTTAATGCTTATCACTCCCGGGAGCGGCCTGTTCGCGGCGTGATAAAAGCGCCCGCGCACAGCACTGCTGACGCTGCAGAACCCCTCGTCTCCGCGCACGCCCGCCTGAGCGCAGGGGAGACGGCCGGCCGCGCTCCCCCAGCTCTGTGCCTCCTGCAGGGAACGGCCCGTCGCCGGGGGGTTGCCCCAGGCAGGCGGGCTGGGTGCCTGTGAGGACAGCCGAGGAGGAGGGGACGTGGGGACCTGGGGGGGCTTGCACCCTGCACCCCGGGCGGGAAACAGGAGATCCAGGCTTCGACGCCTTAGCCCTTCACCCTCGTTCCCTCAGCCCTGAACACTGGGAGGGGCCTCCCCCTCCCACTTAAAAGGGGAAGGCTGAGACCACCATCTCCAGCCTCCCAACCTGCGCTTGGCTCTAGGGGTGCAGGGGCCAGCACCCCACAGGGAGGGGAGCCGGCCCCGCCCAGCCTGCCGCTGCCCTGTCCCCGGGGCGCAGCACGCACAAGCCAGCTCTGGTCCTGGGCAGCTGGACCACAATGCGTCGGGCTGCTGCAGCCCACCCCCTGCCCCAGGAGCCTGCCTGGGGACTGAGGGCAGATTTCAGACTCTGCTCCCCTGGTGGAGAGGCTGCCAAGTTATTTACTTTCTCCCCTGCCCAGCCCCAGTACCGAGCAGCCCTGGAACAGAAGCCCTGTTCTCTGGTGCTGGAGGCGCCAGGCCAAGGTGGGCCCCCTTCCCGGCTCTGCCATGGGCAGCGGGGTGCGAGCCTGGCCCTTCTGCCGAAACTATTAAAGATGTGTGGCCGCCAGGCACCTTTCCTCCATGGTGCCCCCCAGGCTCATGGCCGGTCTGGGTCCAGCTTGCCCTGGACAGGCCATGTCCAGGCTCGGTAAGAAACTCGGCTGCCTGCCTGGCCTGCAGCACTTGGGGTCGCCATCCCTCCCGACTGCAGGCAGCCCCACCCAGCCCTGGGGTAGCAGGCGGGCACTTTAAATTCTCTGGGTGCATCTGAGAACCCTTGTTGTTCCCCCAACAAAGAGGTCAGTGTCTGGATTCTGTGCCTGCCGATAACCATCAGAAACCCTATCTCCGCCGCATCCGCTGTGACAGCCGCATCTGAGGCTGTTCCCAAACTCTGTTGTGCATTGCACGAAGCAGCATCGCAGGGAGAGGGTGGCCCAGGGCGCCAGACAGCCCTGCAGAAGCCCTCCCCCAGGTCACTGCAGGCACGTCCACAAGAGGTCAGGACTGGGGCTGGGGCGGGCTCTGATCCAGGCCCCACCCATCTGTCCGTCAGCCCATCCTGAGACGCCCCCACCTGCCTCCCACTGACCATTGCGGGAGACAACCACCCCCGCCCCATCTCCCTGAGACCCTGGGAAGAACCCATTTCCCAGGCAAGGAGACTGAGGCCCACAGAGGTGGTGACACCCAAGGCCACCGGAAGCGGCTGCATGCCCACAGGCCGAGAAGCCAGGCCTGAGAGACCTTTGCTGCATCTCTGCAGACTCCCTGTTCCCTCCATCCACTCATTCATGCATTCATTCCCTCCCTCATTTGGTGAACAGCCCCGAGGGCCTGCTGTGTGCCAGCTGCGGGGGCAGTGTGAACAGAACGTGGGCAGAGCTGTGTGGACAGCGGGGCGTGAGGACACCCGGGGAGGACGTGGCCCCAGCCCCTTTCCCTTGGCTCAAAGCAGGGGCCACCGAAGGATGGGCCTCCTCAGTTCTCAGCTGGGGTCTTTCTGGAGTGGACTCCGGGACCCCAAGAGGCCAGTCTGAGTTGACGCTGTGGCCAGAGCCCCTCCACACCCGCAGGGCCTCCTCAATCCTGCGGCACCCCAGCCCCTCCGGCTGCAGGGAGGAGACAGGTGTGGACAGGAAGGGGGCCAGGGACCCAGGGAGGCCAGTGGCGGGTCTCCTGTCTGGGGCTTGTCCCCAGGAGGGAGTCCACCTCTCAGAGAGCCCCATGCTACCCTCTTCTTGGCCATGGGGCTCCAGCCAAGCCCAGACCTGACCATCCCCCAGGGACTGACCTCGGCTGGGCCTGGCCCTGCACACCTGTTAGCTCTGCAGAGCGGGCTGAACGTGGCCCACAAAGATGTGTCCACCTGGAGCCTGGGAACGTGACCGTGTTTGCAAAAAGTCTTTGCAGGTGTGATTAAATGAAGGCTAAGCCAGGTGAAACCACCCCGGGTAGCCAGGTGGGCACTGAATCCAATGACAAGTGTCCTGAGAGGAGGGGGAACACAGGCAGAGGCTGGACTGATTCGTCTCCAAGCCAAGGAGCTCACCAGGGCCCAGAAGCCAGACACAGGCCTGGAACGCAATGTCCCCCGGAGACCCCAGGAGGAGCCACTCTGCCAATACCAGGACTAGGAGAATGTGACTGCGTCAGATGCCCATGTGGGGTCCTCTGTGTCAGCAGCCATACGTGCTAGCCCTCTCTGCCTCAGTTTCCCCATCTGTGTAATGGGGCAGTCGGAACAGCCCCTCACAGCCAAGGTGGGTCAACAGAGTGTCAGTGTGCAGCTCTCGCCCAGGGCCCACTGGGGAAAGACTGCTGTGGTCCTTGGGACAGTTGGTCTGGGCCAGGCCACACCCCAGTTATGTGGGAGGGGAGGGGGCACAGCTGCAGGGCCTTGCCCGTGGGGCCATGGGACCCAGTGGGCTACTGGGTCCCCTGGGTGGGGGACACGGGCTGCAAGAGGCACCTGGGGGCTGGCAGAGCCGGTGAGCAAGGAGGCAGGGGCACGGGCAGGACTGGCCGGCAGACCTGGTCCAGGGCTGGTACCCAGGCCTGACGGCACTGTCAGGGCACATCCACACGTGCTGGGCAGGAACTTCGAGGCTGGACGGCTACGGCCAGCAGCAGGCACCCTAGCACATGGGGAGCAGGACCCCCCGACGTGGGACGCACAAACGTCCCAGCAGGCGAGAGAAGCAGGACACAGAGGGCTCACAGTGCCACCCCGCCCCGTCTGGCAAAGGAGGGCCCGCAGCACCCATCCTGGGCTGGGTGTCTCTGCCGCCCTCTGGCCAGGGCTCAGCCTGCCATGAGGTTTGGCTCCACCAGGCAATGATCGCAGACACCAGCCTTTGGGGCATCCTGCTTGGAGGGCCTCTCGGAGCCCCTGGTGCCCAGGAGGGGGCTGGGGAGGCCCACCGAAGCCCCTCCCGCCACGCTGAGCCCTGGGCGAAGGCTCGCCTGAGGCCCCATGTTGGCCTCCCAGGCAGGGGCGTGCCAGCCAGGGGTCCCTCCCAGCTCTCACTGCTGTCACGGCGGCTTCGTGGCTAAAGGGTGAGCCACAGGGGACGACAGGACAGCCAGGTGGAACAAGGCTGGGGGCCCGTTTGCACACTTGTTCACTCATTGGCTCGTCTGTCCGCCCACCCGTTCATCACACATCCGCTCCCTGCCCCCGACATCCACCCTGAGCACTTCTCTTGTATCTGAGCACAAGGTTTAGAGCTGGCTGGGTTTCCAGCAGCGGAGGCCACAGCTGGATCCAGGGCGGGGGGCCTGCCCCAGGTCAAAGCACACTGGTGCCAGAACCCACTCTCTGCCCTCGGCCGGGCTCTGTGCACTGTGTCCGTCCAGCATGTGTGGGGACTGTCGGGGGAGCCGCCCTGTCCCCCTCTGGCCTGCAAGTGGCCTGGGCCTGAGGGGACCAGTGGAGAAGGGTAACCAGACCCCATGGGTGCCCCCCACTTCCCCCTCCAAGCAGCAGAGACAGGCGGCCTGGGGGTGGGCGCAGGACGACTTGGGGCGGGGTGAGTGGGGGGAGCCAGAACCCACCCACTGAGCTTGATAAGGGGCCTGCTGAAACGTTAGCAAAAATATTTAGACAATAAATGAAGTATCGGAAAAGCAGGCGTATCTTTAAGAAATCAATCATCTTGTACGTGTGTCTGGACACTTGGCGCCAAGGCGGAGATAGCGCATGCTGGGGAGATAAGGGTTAATCAAGGATTTAATTCTGTGCAGATAAAGCCGCAGGGAAGAGCAGGCAGGCCCCTTCCTCCACGGCTCCTCTGCACACGCCTCAGAGGCCGGCTTCTCTGGCCCCAGCTCCCTCGGACGCTATCTCTCTGCCTGGAGAGGGTTTCCAGCCTCGTGCAAGTCTCCCCAGGCTGACCCGCTCCCCAGGCCCCATGAAGACAAAACCTCCAGAGAGGAGGCTGCAGGCGGGAGGGGAGGCCCAGGCAGGGCCCAGGGGGGCCATGGCGGGTGTCTCTGGCCCCCTAGCCCTGGCCTGCAGGGGTCTCTAGGGCTGGGCAGACACAAGTGCCAATTCTCCCTCTGCCTTTTGATCCCAGTGACTTCAGCAAGTCACAAAACCTCTTGGAGCCTCAGTTTCCTCATCTGTAAAGTGGGAGCAGTGGTACCTGCCTCATGGGGGTGGGGTGGAGAAGACAGGGCCAGGTGTGAGGATGTGTGCACAGCAGTGTGTGTGGAGCGAGTCTGGAACACACTCCTGTCCGTCTCAGAAGGGGCTGATTGTCCCCAAGGAGGGAGCAGAGGTGAGAGGTGCAGGCCTCACTCAGAACATGCCAAAGTTCCCAGTCCTTGACCATCCTGCCTTTGTCCGGTTACTGCTTACGGTTTTCTTGACACTCTGGGGGTTCAGGGATGAGCCACTGAGCTCCCATTAACTGTCCCCCAACAGCCTGACTGCTGAAGAGTTGACCGCTGGTTGCATATCTCCAGTGACGGGGAGCTCACTGCCTACAGAGACTGCTCTCAACACCACAGCCTCCCGAAATCTCACTCCTTCCACAGAGCTGAAACCCCTGGGGTTTCTGCTGCTTCCTCCCCGCTTGGAGCCACGGGACAAGAGGGTCACCCCTCCCACAGGGCTGCTGGCTACACTGCCCACTGGCCAGGCCCTGTGGCAAGCACCAGTGCGGGTCACTGCATTTAATCTGCCCGTCTGCCCTGGGGCACCAGCTTCCCCGCTTCACAGACAAGCTGCAGCTCTGCCCACCCTCTCCTCTTTGGGGAGAGTGGAGGGTCTGCAAGCTCAGGCCTCAAGGGCCCTTGAGGGCTTCCTGGGACCCCTGAGTTCCCAAAGGCTGAGGAGACAGAAGCTTGGAGAGGTGGGGCCTGCCTGGGGGCACACAGCAAAATAGCCACAAGGCAGGAGACCCAGGAATCTGGACCCGGCGCCGCAGGGACAGCCTGGCTGGAAGGTGGGTGCCCTTGGAGACTCCCACCGACTTATGAGTGGCCTGGGCAAGCGCCTGCCCCTCTGAGCCTGGCCATTTGGCTGTGATTGGTGCCTGGGTTGCATGTTCGGACGCCTTCAACCTCCTGAGGCCCCAAGCCCCAGCTCCGAGATTGTGACTCAGCATGACCAACAGCCCAGGTTTTAGTGCACACAGGAGTGGGTGGGGGCTGGGAGCGGCAGTCTGAGGGTCTGCAGCTGGGGATTCTGCCCACGGCTCCCCACCAGCCCCATGGACACTGCTGCAGGCCGAGCTCCGGGGGCCTCGGTTTCCTCGGCTGAGTGATGGGGGCTCTGACTGCCAGGTTGGAGCTGGTTAGAGACGTCAGGGCAGCACTTGGCCTCCAGGTGCGGGGGAGCCCTGCCGTCACAGCCCTGCCCCTGCCACTGAAGGCCAACCACAGGCCCATGAGACCTAGCACCACGGGGCGCCTGCCAGCAGTTCGTACCCTAGATCCGGCCACATCTGAATGCCACATCAGGAATCAAAAGGCATGGTGAAGGGCGCCCCCTGGATGCTCGTCACGCACGACTCCTCCCCGCTCCCAGCACAGCGCGGGTGCCCGCTGCACCTCCCCAGTTTGCTTCCCATACATTGATGCCTTTCTTGACTGAAACGTTTTCTAGAAGGAGCCTTGATACCCCCTGAAAGGGGACGCAGGAACTACCTGCCACAGAGGGCAGCTCAGAAGTAGCCTGGGGGGGACTGACATGTGCCGGCGGTGCTCAGATGCCAATGGCGCCCTCTCGCTGTCATCAGGAGGACCCACAGGCACAGAGACGGAAAGGAGCTCACCTTTTGTTGCAGCTGCGCCCAAGCACCCAGAATACCACCTTGCTTACCACCAGGGGTGGCCCCCCAGTGAAGTCCAGTGCCGAGGGGCAGTCCCTGCCCGCCTCCCGCGCCACAGGCCAGATCCAGCCCCCTCACCACGGGCTCCTTATTTCCTCCCCTCGATTGCTTTTTTCCTTCTCTGCCCCACCAACTTCTACTCAACCATAAGGGCCTGTTTAAAAAATCCCTTCTTCCAGGGAGCCCTCCCTGCATCACTTTCAGGTCCCATAGGCCCCACATCATCTCCTCCAGGCAGCCCTCCCTGTATTACCCTGAGGTCCCATAGGCCGCACGTCGCCACCTCCAGACAGCTCTCCCCATGCTCTCAGGCAGTTAACTCCTCCCGGCCCTCCTGGCACCAACCCCTCATGCCCACATCTCCTGACACATTTCACACGGATGGGCAGGAGCTCCTGGGCTGGAGTCCAAACCGGACTTGGCTCAAGGGAGATGAAGGGGCCTATGTCCTCAGCTGGACACTGTCCTGGCCACTGCCCTGCGGCTGGTAGACTGGCTGGCTGGGATCGGGGCTCCTTACCAGTTCTGCCTGCCTGGGGGACGAGGCTCTGGTCTGGATGCTTCCACAGAATGGGCCCCAGGACAGGCCCTCGGCGAGGCTGCATCGAGCCTGCACGCACGTCTGTCCTTCCTGCAGCACCAGCTCCAGCTCGTCTGTGGGGAGAGACGTCAGAGGTGTGAGGAGTGCCCGGCTGCTCAGGTCCAGTCCAGCCCTGCAGCCCTGTCCCCCTGGGAGCGGTCAGGGCTGAGGGCAGAGGAGGGAGGGCAGCCCTGTGCGCCTGGACCCAGGTTACAGGGATGGCGGCTGGTGCGGGGTCTGGGGACCAGGCCAGCCCCTGCGGTGGGACTTTTTCTGGGGGAGGACAGGCTGCAGACGCAGGACAGTGAGGGGCTGCAGCTGGAGCAGAGCAGGCAGGCGCGCAGCTCAGGGGCCAAGGCTGCTCTGCTGGAACACATGTGTCTCGTGCAGCCCAGTGTGCACAAATGGGGCTAGGTCACCCTGCTGCTTACGTCAGTGGGGGGCACAGAGCAGGGGACAAGGACATCGATGAGACCTGCCTCCCACCCCCAGTCCTCCCAGCCCCTTCCCGTTGGCTTGGGCCCCGAATCTGCAGAGCAAGCCTGGGCAGGCAGCTGGGCCTCGGTTTGCCGGTCTACAAGATGGGGACCCCACACGTCCTACTTCTGGGGCTGGTGTGAGGATTGAACGAGTTTATCCCCCTAGCATCTCAGCACAGCACCTGGCAGAGGGGACCAGGCCCAGAGCCACGCTCCCCCGACAAGGCCTTCAGGACAGCCAGCCTGTGCCTGGGTAGCTCTGAAGTCAGCCCCGCCGTCTCCCTGCAGATCAGCAGGGCCCCAGCACGCAGCCCCCGCTCCAGGCCCTCCACGTGCTCCTGGGGAATGTGTGGACCTGGCTCCAGCTGAAGCTAGCTGCCGCCTGTCTGTGTGGCCTGTTGCCCCGCTGAGGGTGTAGGGCTGTCCAGGGGGCACAGCTGCCTTGCTGTGGGCGGGGCCGGGCTCCCAGGTGCCAGCGGCCTGGATGGGGTAGCGGCGTCTGCGGCAGGCCATGCGCAGAACTCTGCCACGTTTCTGCGGACAGATGGGCCTCTACTGTGAGCCCCACCACTGCCTTTGCAGGGGGCAGGGCCGTGGGGTCAGACAGGGTCTGCAGCCGGGCCTCACTGAATGACCTACGTGATCTTGTGACAAGGGCCGAACGGCGGCCCCCAAAAGACACACCCGCCCAGAACCTGTGAATGTGCCCTTATTTGTAAAAAGGGTCTATGCAGCTGGGGTTAATATGGGATCTCAAGATGAGTGTCTGGATTATCTGGTGGCCCTGAAGCCAACGACAAATGTCCCCGTAAGAGACACAGTAAAGGCAGCCACGTGAAGGCAGAGGCAGAGACCTGGAGCGTCCAGAGGGAGTGCAGCTCTGCCCATACCCTGATTTGGGGCTTCTGGCTCCAGACCGTGGGAGAACAGACTTCTGATGCTTTAAGGCACCCAGGTTGTGCACATTTGCCCAGGCCGCCCTGGGAGACTCACACCTGGCAGGTTACCTGCCTCCTTGAGCCTCAGCCTCTTCATTGGACAAGGGGATGATGGTGGCCATGCCCTCAGAGGGCGCTCCCTCCCCAGGCAGGCGGGGCCACCTTGTGCCCTGGGAGCCACCTGGGCCCACAGAGGCCTCACGTGGCCTGGCCTGGCCTGGGCCCCGACTGAGCACTGCTGTGTTGGCCCCACTTCCTGGATCCCCAGTCAGGCAGGCTGTGGCCTTAATGGGCCTGATTATCAGATAACGGCCGGCCTAATGGTAGAGATAACATGTAAATATGCCAGGAGGCCCAGCTAAAATGTCTAACTGGGTCCTTGTCTTCCCCAGGGCAGATAAGATGGCAGGGGACCAGGACGAGGCTAGGGGGCGGCACCCTTTCTCAGCCTCATGGAGAGGCCCGCCCACACGGGGCCGTGTCTTCTGCCAGTGGACCCAGGCATCCTGCCCACAGGCCAGCCCCTCCCCGGGCCCTGTAGGGTGCCCAGTTGGGCACGCAGTCACCTGTTCCTGCTCAGACGGCCCTGTGACGCCCCCCCCCTGACAGACGAGGAAGCCGTGGCCCCCAGAGGGCCTGCTGCTGGCAGCAGGATGCCAGGATCTGAACCCAGGCCCCCTGGCTCCACACGCTGACCTGGGCTCCTGGCCCCTGGCATCCTGGGCGGGTTTGAGGCTCTGGTCCCCCAGCTGGCTGGCCCCAGGGGATGGGCATCTGTAGGGAGAGGCTTTCTAAAGGCAAGCTTGCTGGGCACTCATTTGCTGGTCCAGCTGCCTGATGGGCCCACGCTGTGTCTGAGGCTGGCGGGGAGCCCACCATGGGCTGGGCTTCTGCCCCGCCCACCCCCTCCCATTCCACCAACTCCAAGCAGAGGGGTCAAGGCAGAATCATCCAGAATTCTAATGCCGTGCCCTGCCCCCATCTGGACACAGCTCCCTCTGAGCCTCATGGGAGGCCCTCACTTGGGCCTCAGAATAGGGGTGCCCACGCGCCTCCCTGGGGCCACAGACAAGCCAGGGACAGGCCCTTTCCCTTCCAGTGCCTCGGGCCTGCTCCTGGTCTTGTCGGGCACGAGCCCCCAGCAGGAGCCAGTGCTTTCCTTCGGGGGCCAGTGTCCGCCTTCCCTGAGGTGGGGGACTTGGAATTCAGTTCAGTCTTCCCAGACGGGGGGCCAGGGGATACAGGCGGCTAGCCCAGGTCACTCTGTGGGCAGGAAGGGAAGTGGGTGCAGCCCAGGGCCCCCAGTCTGCCCCTGACTCGGTGCACCTGTGGGATCCCGAGGCCCCTCTCTCAGAGCCCTCACGGCCATGGAGGAAAGGGGCAGAGCCAGTGAGCACCCCCACCCCGCGCACCCACAGGCAAACCGCCATGTTCCCTAATCAGAACCCCAGGCTGGCGGCCTGGCCCCAGATAACAGCATGGCTGCCACTCCGTCTTCTGGGTATCACGCACCACCAGAGACGGGACAGCTTCTGATAAAGGCGGCCGTTCTGCACAACTGGGGGCAGAACCCACCCATTGGGTTGCTGGGGGCTGCTCAAGGCCTGGGAAAGGCAGGGAGACCAGGGATCCAGGGGATGTGGGCTGGGACTGGGCACTGGCCATCATCAGAACCCACCCTCTGGTCCAGGGGAAGCCATCTCAGAGGGGCTATGCATTAGAAAGGTGGCCCTCATGCAGGGCCACAGCAGGTGCCTGGCTTGGTGAGAACATGTCTGGATCTTAGCCGCAGCTCTCCTAGTGCCCTTGTGAGGTGTACAACCTGTGTAACTGTCCATGGTGGCTATGGTGATGTTCCACATCCATCCAGCTCCCAGTTCCTGCCCACCCCCTTGCGTAGTTAAGCAGGTGTTAAAGCCCAGTTAGCACCTACCCAGGGCTCTCTCCCAGCCAGAAGCAAGAATGTATCTAAAAACCAGGCTGGGGTTGGGCAGGGCCACCTACCCATGCAGACTCGGTACCTCATGAGGGCTCAGTTCAAAATTGAGAATGAATGAAAGTATGAATGGGCCAGGAAGGGGCTGGGGGCAGGAGACGCTGAGCTGGCGGTGGGAGCTGGCAAGGAGAGTGACAGACAGGAAGACGGCTATTTTTAAATAGTCTCAGAAAGAGCTGGAGGACCCAGACCGCAGTGGCCGTGGAGATGGTCAGCTCTCAGCCACATCGACAGGAAACCTGGGGCCCAGGGAGGCCCGGGAGTGCTCACGTCGCACTGCGAGCTGAGGCCAGAGGTGGGACCAGAACCCGGTCTCTGGACTCATGGCTCAGCCAGTCACAAAACCCCACGTGGGTGCCGGGGACAGAGATGAGAGAGGCACAGCCTCTGCCCTCAGGAACAACCAGGAAGCAACAGTGTGGCAGCTCCCATGGTGGGCCAGTCGGTGACTTTCCAGTGGAGGCGGCCTCCACTCTGGCAGCCTCCGGTGACCCATGTCTCTGTCTCCTCCTCAGCTCCAGCGAGGCCCCGGTCGCATCCTCCCTGCTCTGCCTCCTGTGGCCTCCGTGTCCGCAGGTGGAGAGTGTGAGGGGATGCCATTCACCCAGGGAACTCAGTACAAACACAATTCTTGGCCTCTGTCTACAGAGTCTTAGCCAAGAGCTTGGCTTACTTTGCAGGGATTCCTCCCAGCCACACTGAAGTTATTCCGCCCAGCGTACAGAGTGGGAGACTGGGGCTCAGAGAGGTTAAGCAACTGGCCCAAGGTACACAGCTGGGAAGTGGGATTTGAACCAGAGCCCCAGAACGCTCGCGGCCAGGGCCTTGACACCCTTCCTGGGTCTTTCTGGACTGAGGCAGGAGGCAACAGAGACGAGAGGGTGGGGAGAGGCTGCTGGAGAGGAGGTGGAGGGCAGCGGGCGGCCAGCCCCTCTCCTGCCCTGTCCTCACGTTCCCATCTGCAGACCGGTCTCCTCTGGTAGGGAGGGCGCCCCACACAGCCAGGTGGACCTCCCCACGGCGGTCAGGTTGTCACTGCGGGCACAGCACTGGGACAAAGACTAATTCATTCCGGCAAACAACCCCACATGTTATTTCCAGAACAAACACGCGTGCCAGGATTCAGTCTCACCCCGAAGCATCTGCGAGGGTCCAGAGGAGAGGCTCAGCCTTTGCATATTTATATGCTTTAAACCTCTGTTTTGGTCTACAAGCCTCTGCTCGTGTCTGGGGGACCAGGGGGAGGAGGCAGGGCTGGGCAAGAGCCACTCCTGGGAGCCCCACGGGGGGCAGCGGCGGGAGAGCTGAGGTCTGGAGTCAGCAGCGGGTGGTCCTGCCTCCACCCAGGGTGCGTGCCAGGCTAGGGGCTGTGAGGGCAGTTAGCGGGGCCACCCCTGCCCTCGGTGCCCAGGCGCGGGGCCCTGCTGGGGCTGCGCTGAGTTTCCCTGAGACTCAGCCTCGGTCCCAGCTCTGCCCCAGCCCTAGAGTGACCACCTTCAACCACACGCATGACGAACAGCGAGGAGGCACTGCTCTGCCCACCCCGTCCTGCCGTGGAGGCCCAGAGAGCTCAAGCAGCCTACTCAAGGTGGCACAGCAAGGGCTGCAGTCACCCTGCCAGACCTGAGCTCCTTCCTGACAGCAGGTCCGGGGCTCCAACCCAGACCATCTGGCCCCAGAGCCCACCGAGCCCAGCCAGTGCAGGCCTCATTCCCCGCCGAGCAACGGCCCGGCAGGCTGGCTTGCGGCTCCACCCCGAGGCAGCCCTGCTGGTTTGCGGGAGTGTCCCTGAGCTTGGGGCTGCCTCCTGCACCCTGCTGGCTGGCCCCTAGAAGGAGGGGCCAGCCTCCTTGCTAACGGCCAGTAGCCTTCAGCGTAAAAGGCCGGCCGCCCTGCGGTCCCTGCCTTGAACAGTGGGCTCTGGGGTTGGCAGGCGGGTGCTCACCTCAGGGTCCCTGCCAGCACCCACTTATCTAATCGGCCTCATCACCCCCGCCCGGCCCCGCCCTGCGGCTCCCGGGGGCCAGCTGGCCCTGGCTTTGTCGGGAGCCAGCCCTATCTCATGGATCGCCCTGTTTGCCTTTGATAAAAGTCACAAAAAAGAGAGAGAAAAGGAGTGAGAGGGAGAGAGGAAACCCCCCAACGGTGAGCAGGCCCCGCCCTGCAGGCTTCTAGAAGTTTCTGAGGGCCTGGGCCCAGACTGGGGCAGGCTGGGCGGCCGTGGGCCCGGAGAATGTGTGTGTCCAGCACGTCTGGCACCAACGTGGAAACCAGGCCAGAGAGGGCGAGTACCTCTCTCAAAGTCACCAGCAAATGGGGCGGGCCCTCCTTCCCCACCTACTCACACGCTCACTCAGTCCCTCCCACTCCAGACTCACCTCACTGGCCCCCACAACCTGGAACCAAGGGTGGCGGGACCCGCTCACGGTCACTGGCTCTCAGGTCCAGCCCCTTTCCCGCAGCCAGCTGGACTGCCCTGACTGGGTGGCATCTGAGGCCCCAGGGGGAGGGGAGGGGTCTGACTGTCCTGCAACTGAGCTGGCCCAGCCCTTCTAGAGGCCTGCACTGTGGGCGGGGGGGCTGCCAGGGGACGACGCTGAGCCCCCGTTAGCCCGAAGCTCCAGGACCGGGCTGGTACTGGGTCATGTCCCTCCCTGTCTGTGGTTTCCTCTCATGTTAAGTGGGGATAGGTCAAGGTCAAATGACGTAACGGGAGAGGGGCTGGAGGGCAGGCCCCGCACGATGAATGCTCAGTGACCAGGGCAGCCAGCGGGGGTCCGGCTGGGCTGCAGCCCTGCGTGATCCTGGCCAGGCTCTCGGCTCCCCCGGGCCTGGGGCCTTAGCCCTAAAACAGACACCACCAGTGCCCGCTATCAGCAGTGATGGGGTTTCCTGAGGCCCAGGTGCGGCGCCACACAGCCACCGGCCCCAGCCTCCACGGCAAGTACCCAGTCCACAGCAGCGGGACGCGGCTGCAGCCACCATCAGCTGCCCACCTGGGTGGCTCTGGCCCCGGCACGCTGGGGCTTCTGCCACCTGTAGGCGGCAGAGACCTGATCATGTGGATACACCAAACAGGGGCCGCGGCAGGCACGGAAGGCACCGCCTAGATGGTTATTGTTGAGGTGAGAGTCGAGAGCCCACCCAGGTGGGGTGGGCACCACTGAGGCCTGGGGGACACCTCCCTTCTGCTCTGTGGCCACGGAGCCTCTGGGCCAGGAGGGAGGGTTTGTCTGCGTGAATGCCATGGCCCTGCTCATGTGAGCTGGCTGAAGGGGGCACATCAGGCCTGGAGAGAAACAGCTGGGGACGGCAAGTTCCTATCAGCTTCTCGGAACATCCCCCTCTGGGCCCCACCCTGCTGGGCCTGTTTTTGCTTCCTGTTTACAGATGTATGACAAGGCCCGGGAACTGGGGACGGAGACCCAAGGCCTGGGGCATGAGGAGGGCTGTGAGGCTGTGCCCGGTGTGTCAGTGAGGTCAAAGTGCACAGCGGCAGTCAGTCCCACAGGAGGCCCACACATCTGCTGGAGTTGGAGCTGGTTCCCCTGCGGGGGCAACCACGAACACCCCCCAGGCGGCTGACGGGCTCGCTGCTGGTCTCTGAGCAGTCCCACCCTCCATGGCAGGAGGAAGGCAGACGTGCCTGTGCAGCCTAGGGCCCCATGACCTGGAGGCCCAGGGCCACAGGGCACTGCCCCGCTAGTGTGTCCCCTGAATCAGGCCACACCTGAATGGCACATCAGGAAGCAAAAAGGGGTGGAGCTTGATCCTAGCGCTGGCTGTCACCAGCGGCTACGGCACCTTTGGACAGACTCAGACTCCCTGTCACAAATCCCAGGCCTCAGGCTCCCATCTGTGAATCGTGGGGACAAAGTGCCAAGAGGACTCGGCTGAAAAGGCTTTGGGGCAAAATCAGGTGGGGTGTGTCTCCCTTTCCCCTGCCAGGCGAGGAAAGCAAGTCTTGGAGACATCGAGGGATTGTCTGAGGTTACAAGGCCAGCAGGCCGCACAGGGGAGTGAAGCCCGGATCCCTCTGAGCTCAGACCCATGACCTCAGCCCGGGCAGTGGGCACGCACTCCCAGCCAGTCTTGGAGCGCTCCGGGCCCGAAGCACAGTCCTGTCTGTGCATCCCAGGCGGGAGCCACCGAGCTGAGCGGGGCAGGAAAAAATCCCGATGCCCGGCCTGCACACAGGCGGTGGCCCGGGACCCTGGCCCCACGGCAGGCAGCAGGGCCAACACGGAAGGGATGATCTGATGTGTGTCCTCCAGATAAGACGGGCGCACACGAATGCTGGCTCAGGAGCAAAGCCACTTGAGTGCTCAGAGGATTAGCGGCTCTTGGGGGCCAGGGTGAGGGTTTCCACCCGGCCTCCAGCCTGAGAATCAGGGGAACCAGGCCCTGCCAGGAGGGCCTGGGCCTGGGAAGGCAGCTGGGGGAGCTGGGGACTGGCTGTCGTGGTTTGAAAATCAGATTTCCCATGTAATCTGGGATCTCTGGCCTCGTGGGGAAGATCGGATGCTGTGACCCAGTGCCGTCTGCTGCCCACTGGACAGAGGACACCTCTGCCTGAGATGACAGTCTCTCCCACGCCTATCCTGGGGGCTGGCCGCAGGGTTGAGCCCCACCTGATTGCTACTGCACTTGTCCACGTTACCGAGTGCCCAGCACAGGGGCTGCGACCGTGGCCATGACCAAGAGCCGGACGGACGCCCACTTCACTGAGGGGAAGTCAGAGGAGTCCCCATAGCGACCCCTGAGGCCACCGTCAGTCCCACCACCACCCGGAGAAGTCTCTGGCTTCTCTGCTGGCCCATGGTGCCACTGCCCAGTCCCCAGTGCGGCTCCCGCTAGCCTCTGCTGGCACCCAGCCCCTGGGTTTCAGGCTGGGGGTGGGTGCAGAGCCTGGGACTCCCTGGAGTGGGGCGTTCACCCTTCTCCTTCCAGGCCAGAGGTTTTCCAAGGGCTTCAAGCCCAGAGCATTCCTTCTTAACAAGTTTCCCACAGACCTGCGCTCACAGTGGCCAGTGGCGGGCACCGGGCTGGAGAGGGCTCCAGAGCTCAGACCCCAAGGACTCCTTTCTAGACGGCCTCTCAGGGTGGGACACACCTGCTCACTGCACCTGCCAGAGGCTCCCTGCCCTGGGATGGGCTGCCCTCTCTGCCTCCCCTCTGCTGACAAGCTCTGCTCAGCGCCGCTGCGTCACACAGGGCCGTCACACAGGCTGGCGAGCCCAGGCTGAGCCTTTCCGGGAGCCGACGGCAGAGGGGGCTCTGATCTGGGCCAGCGGGTGTCAGACATGGTGCCCGCCACAGGGCCTGAGCTGGGAAGGGCCCTCCAGGGGCATGACCCCGGACACCCTGGCCGGGGACCTCAGTGTTCCCGAGTCCCCTCACTCGTGCAGCAGGGGGACCCATAGGCCGGCCCCCTGTCCCCACCAGCTCCACTGTGTCCCAAGCACCCCCCCACCTCTAGTGCCGTATTTTCCGATCTCTCAGTCTCTCCAGGAGAGTGTCTGCGGCCCCTGATGGCTGTGTCCTGAGAGAGCCTGGGCCCTGTACGCCCTGTGAGTACCTGTGTCTAGAGGACAGTGGCAGAGGGCAGAACTGGGGTTGGACACCCGGTCCTACCGACGAGCCGCGGGCCTGGGAGAAGGGCCAGCTGGTCCTGCTGGGGCGGGTGGGGGAGGACTGCGCCGTCCTCTCTGCTTCTGCTCTCCCTGCACTGACTCCTGGGATGCACACAGGCCCAAAGCCTCCTGATCTGCAAAGCGGGGACCTGGGGGTGGGCGCAGAGGGGGACAGCGGGCTTGCCGGGGAGCACAGGCAGGGAGGTGGCCTGGCACTGGAGCCCCGGCCCGGCCCGCACCCCCGCCAGCTGGGGCCTGTGAACTTCTCTTCCTATCTGAGCATCGCTGGAGACTATTGATTTTTTGACACAGAACAACAGCCCATCTTTATCGGGCTGAACCCTGGCCCCAGCTAATGGTGGCGCTGGGACTGCCTGGGAATAACCAGAAGTCAGGGTGGGGCCCGCGCCCCCCTCCAGGGACCTGCTGGATTTCTGCCGGCCCCTTCCCCTCCCCGCCCTGGTCGGAGCCTCCCTGGGCCCCACAGAGCCTGAGAACCACAGCTCCTGGTGCCTCAAAGTGCAAGGCCTCATGGCCTTTCCAGTCTTCTTGAAAAGCTTTAAAAAAAAAAAAGTGCCCTGGGTCTCTGGGCCTCAGGCCCCCTACCTGTGAAATGGGGAGAGGGCCCATCAGCTCCTGGGCCCTGGTAGCTTGGTCTTGGGAGACCCTGAGGCCTGAGAACTGGGGTGGGGGTCCCTGGCCCACCCCGCCCTGCCTCTTCCCGGAGGGGGCGGAAGCAGGGTGTCTGATAAGGTAAAGAAAGCACCTCCTGTGCAAACAGCTTATCTGGCTATCGGCCTGGGTGTCCCGGCCCCTGCCCGTTCTCCAGGGGCCAACACCACCGAGGGGGCCCTTCCTTCCCATCCCGCCTCCTGCTCACCCCGTCTCCGCCTGGCTGGCCCATCCTGCTCCCTGTGTCCCTGGGCCCTGCCCCCAGCCTCAGGCCAGTCTTGTCCTACCCAGACTGGCGGGCGCCCACCCCCACCCCAGGGGCGGCAGCAGGCACAGAGGTCAGCCAACCCCATGGAGATGTCCTGACACCGCACCACCCCCAGGGCCAGCCCCTTAGAGAGTAAGAGGCGCCTTCCAGGGAAGGTGACAGGCCCTGAGCACCAGTGGGTCCTTTATAAACACCCTCGGCTGCTCCGCCCACAAGGGAGGCATGGGCACTTGGGGAGGGGCCTGGGCCGAGGGAAGGCTATGTCTTGCCCAAGCCCCCCTGGCTCTAAACGGGTCCCTGAGGATGACATAACATGAGGGGAGTCCCTGGGGATAGCTTTGCCCCCCTCATAGGCTGTGTGTGCTCGATACACTGCATGGAACCAGCAGACACCTGCTCTCAAGGCACAGATGACTCAGTCCTTGAACCACCTCATGCTCTGGGGGTGGTTACTCCCCCCCTCCTCAGACAAGGAGACCGAGGGTCAGAGAGAACCCAGCCACACAGTGAGGTGGGCAACTGAGTTCAAGCCCAGGCCCGTGACCCCTGTCCAGTGCTCTGTCGTCCTTCCTGCCCCTTGTGGGGAGGCAGGGTAGAACCATGCCTGGGCCAGGGCAGGGGCCTGGGAAAAGTAGGCTTGGAGGACAGAGGGCCTGCTCCCTGCACACAGTGAGCCCAGGCTGGTTGCCACCCCAGACACAGCTCCCTTCTTCTGTGCCTCTGCCCAGGAACCCCAGGGCTCCCCACTAGGCCCCAAATCAAGCACTCTGCTGCCAGCCCAGCTGGGGCCCGTGGTCTGCTCCAGTAGGGGCACCACCTCTGGACGCGGTGCTCACTCCCACCTCCACATACTGCCCATCTCTCAACTGCCAAGGTGACGGCTTGCGCGCTCTGAGACCCAGCGAGTCCTGGGCCTCCAGGGGCGGGGCAGGCAGAACCAGTAAAGACTCAGGAACCGGGCAAGGCAGCGGCGGGGTGGGGCTGTCTCAGTGTTAGCCCCCATCTGCCCTGACTGCCTGTGGCCTCGGGTGCTGGGTGTGGGAGCTGCTGGCGGTGGGTGCGCTTGGGGACAAACAAGCGCGCAAATGCACACGCACGCACGCACGCACAGGCAAAGAGGCAGGGGTGGTGTGCGCAATTTGCTTCTTTTAGAATCATTTCTCCCCTTTCTTGTAGAAACTCTGCAGGCTAGCAAAAATAAAAACTAAATGGCTTGCTGTCTTCAGCAATGACCGCCCCCCCCCCCGCAGCTGTCCAAGCTGAGAGTACTTTTCTGGGTAAATTCCTAGAAGCTGAACTGCTGAGTCAGGACAGGGGCTTCTCAACACCCGGAGGGGCTCGGGCAGCCCGGGGCCGGGGCGGCTCCAGCCTGAGCACCTGCACCTGCGGGAGCGCTCCCCGGGCCGGGGGGGGGGGGGGGGGGGGAGGGGGACGGCCTGGAGCCCACTGCATCTGGCAGCTCCCAGCCCCACGGAGACCACAAGTGACCTGGGATGGCCCAGACAGATGCCGGGGCCACCTGCCTGGGGGAGGAGGGGTGGGTCCAAGGAGGGGCGGCCAAAGAGATTCTCTCTAGAGGGGCGGGGGAGGGGGCCCCCGAGGCAGTGGGACCCCTCCCCCACAACATACAATAAGCCCCCGATAGCATCGCTCATTTCAGGACCTGCTCGGCCCTTTCGGGCAGGATATGACCAGCCCTCAAGCCTATGGCGGCCCCTTTGTCCCATCTCCAGGGACCGATCTTATCGGCGCGTCCACCGCCGCCGTAATGGAAACACACGGTGAGGAAGTAAGTTCTGAGCAGAGATAGAGGACGAATACTAAATAAATAGGGAGCCAGCATGCGTGGCGTGGGGGCCCAGGGGACAGTGTGACATTGGGGTGGGCGGAGCGGCTCCCACCCCGGGGCTGGGAGACCCTCTGCAGCTCTCGAGCCTCGGTCTCCCCACCTGTCAAGTGGGCCTGATGGAGCTCCCTGCTCCCTGCAGGGCTGTGAGGAGGCCTTGCCTGCAGGAGGGCAGCGCTGCCTCAGTTTTCCTCCCAGGACAGGGAGAGCCAGCCCTTGCTGGGGAGGGAACGGCCCGACAGTGGCCCCGCGGTGCCCCAGCGGAGGGCCCCACACTGTGCCCCAGGGCCTATACCATCATGCTCTGTTTGGAGACAGCCACAGCCTCCCACATGCAGCCCTCCTGGTTTCTCCAGACAACCAGAACGTGCCGTCCCCGTCCCACAGGGGAGCAGCCTGGGCCCAGAGAGGGGCGCAGTGGGCCCTGAGGACCCCACTGCAAGAGGTGGCAGCTAGAAGCCAGGTCTGCGCTGGTGCCGGTGGGGGGGCCCCACCAGCCAGGGGGAGCAGGACGGTAACAGTGCTGGTCCCAGGGACCAGGACACACAAGTCCCAGTGACAGCACTGGTAACAGGGCTCTCTCTGGTCCCGGGAAGAGGACCCGCCACCACTAGCAGTGGCATGACAAAGGGGGCAGCCTGCCCTGTCATCCCCTGGGGTCCTCCCAGTGTGCGTCTGTGGCCACTTAACCGGGAGAGGTGAGCTGATGTGCCCTGGGCCACATGGCCAGGCCCTAGTGGGTGTGGTTTGGGCCCAAGGGGAGGACGGGGAAGGAAACTTCTGGAAGGGGCAGCAGGTTCCAGAAGTCCCGGGGGGCTGGGGGGTTTGCATCCCTCTGATGTCCGGGAGGTGCTGGCAGGGCAAGGGCGGACACCCAGACGCCCAGCCTGGGGCGGGGGGTGGGCTGGCCAGGGCAGGAAGCTGGCTGGAGGGCGGAGGAGGAAGCCGGCTCGATTAGCACCCGTGGCTGAGATAGGCCTTCCCGGCCACAGATAGCCACTCCCGGAAGGCGGGTGAGGTCAGCGGGCAGTGCAGGCCTGGGCCCCCACCCGCTGCCAGGGCAGCCAAGGACCTGCACCCCGGCCGCGCTCTCTGCAGGGCACCTTGCTGCCTGGAGCCTCTGCCAGCGGGGAGCCCATGCCCCCCAGGAGGGGCCCAGAGAACCATATGGGGCTGGGCCAGGAGGGGTGGGACTGCAGGCTTCATCATTGCTCGATCGCCCCAACCTCTCTGTGCCTCAGTGACCACATCCGAAACACCAAAATACAGTCTCAGCTTTTTCGCGGGTCTCCTGTGTCTGTCCTTGAACCTCCGCAGTCCACTCACCACATGGCTACCAGCCCTCCCCTCCCTTGCCCCCTTTCCCGGTCGTCCTCACCGCAGGGCCTTTGCACTGGCCATGCAGGTGAGCGGTTTTCCCAGTGTCCGCAGGGCTGGCTCCCCCAGCCTGCTGAGCTCTCCATACGAATCCCCAAGGGTGAGGGGCTCTCCCTTCGGTTCTCAGCCTGTGCTCCTTGCTTAGCCCCCGCCCTCACTGACCCCTCCCTCTGACACGGGCTATGGCTCCAGGATGGCATCAGCTGGTCTGTTTGGCTCATGCTGCATCCCAGGGTCTCTAACGGGGGCCAGCACACAGTAGGTGCTCGATAAATGAAAATGCAAGTGGGTGGCAGGGCAGTCTGATGGGTCGGCCCACTGACCGTCTGCCCCTCTCCAGCTTCTGGCTGCCTGTGTGTCCCTGAGGCCCAGGCCTTTGTCAGGGGTGGAGGTCGAAGTCAGAACTGGGCCAAAGGGTGGCTTCCATCTGGCCAGGGCCGATGGTGCCAGGCGGTCAGCACCTCCAGGGTGAAGAACTGCTAACCACAGCGAGGGGTCAGCAGCCTGGCCCCCAGGGAAGCCATGGCCAGCTCCAGGCCCCAGCTGCCCCTCGGGGGGGGGGGAATGGGGGGGTCTCACTGTGGAGGCCCCTCTGCTCAGGGCTGTTCTGGGGTGTCATGTGTAGCCTGGTGCTCGGGCTCCTAGTGCCCACTGGGCAGTGCAGGAGGTGGCATCTGTGTGGGCCCGGCCAGCCATGGAGAGGTCATGGGCTCACAGCCCCCACCTCAGCCCTGTCCCGGGGGCTCTGCCCACAGGGCCCTGCTCAGAGATGGGTGGCACTGAGCTTTGGTGGTAGACACCGGCCACGGGTTCAGGCCCCTACCCTTGCCTGGGGACTGCTGGCCTGGGAGGGCATCATGGAAAGAACTCAGGGCCCGGGGACATTGGTCAGTCAGCCACCTATGGCCCCTGCTGGCCAAAGCCTGTGACCTCTGAACCCCATTTCCAAGACAACCACCTACAGAACAGGTCCTTCCCCACCACAACCCACCTCCTCCCTCCTCACCCCTGCACTGGTCCCAGACCCAGCCAGGCACACCCGGGCCTCAGGGCTCTCTCCTCTGCTGCGCCCTCCACCTGGTACATTGTCCCTAGACGGCAGCTGGCTCCCCCACTTCTCCGGTCTGTGCTCAAACGTGGCTCAGCAAGGCTGGCCCTGGCCACCCTACTTATTAGGACTGTCCTTTCTTTATTTTATCCCGCGCCTCACCCCCTCGGACATGTGACATTTTTACTGATTATTTACTCTCTCTCTCACTGCCCAGAACAGCAGCTCCCCGAGCGCCTGGACTCTGCTGGCGCCGAGCAGGCACTTGGTACACAGGTGTTTGTTGAGGGCATACACGACCTCCTTCTCTTGCCCACTCCTGGCTGTAGACCCCACCGTCCTTTGGTTCTGAAGCATGTCACGCCACAACACAGTCCCTATTTCTGCCAGCACCTGTCCTCAGCCAACACCTGGGAAGGAAGGATGGCTGACTGTGGGGCCACACAGCTCCCTCCTTGGGACCCCCCTGGTCCTCAAGTCTCGATCTGCACAGCTGTGAGGTGGGGAGGTCGGGATGGGTGTAGGGCCTGCTGGGGGGCCTCAGGGACGTCTGGTGTGGACCCCCTTCCCTGGGACGCCCAGAAGAGGAAGCTCCTAACCAAGCTGCTGGGCCTGGACTCCAGAGCTGGCCCCAGGCTGACCTGCCACCCGCCATCGCCCCTCCTGTGTCCTCCCCCGTCCACTAATGTAAGATAAGCAGGCCTATTGGGCCGCAATGCTGGGCCTGCGACAACGCAAAAGCGCTGAAATGATTTTTTTACACCCACACACATGCCGAGCTGGCAGGAGGGGCGCGTGGCCAGGCTGTATCGGCCCATCTCCCCGGCTGTCCGTCAGGACAGGCCATCCTGCCTCAGCCGCCTGCCCACCACCGCCAGATAACAAACCTTGAGGTTTGCAGAGAGACTCAGGGCAGTGAGATTAGCCAACCAAGAGTGGCCTAGACAGCCAGCGATGGCCCTGCTCACACTCCAGGGGCCAGGATCCCTGGCCTCCAGGAGGTGCCCTGGGCCGGGGGGCAGCGGGCTTTGGTCCCCAAGCAGGGAACAGCAGACAGACACCTCCTCTGGCCCCTCACAGCAGGACTGACCCCCGAGCTCCAAAGATGCCCTTCCCCATTCTCCGAGCAGCAGCTGATCAAACGCCCTGCTTAACACTCTGTCCCCACTTTACAGCCAAGAAAACAGAGGTGTCTCCCTACAGTCTATGGCCCTGAGCCCAACCCTGGCCTTTCCATGTCCTGTCCTCTCTCCAACCCTACTCTGGCCTCAAATGCTCCAGCCATGCCCATGCTAGCCAGATCTCAGGACCTTTGCACGTGCCCACTCCATCCTGAACACCCTCGCCCCACTTTGACTTATCCTTTGGGCCTCATCTTGGGGATGGAGTAGGGGAGGTTTGGGGTCCTCCTATGTTGTTGCCCTGGCCTGACCAGCTGGCTGTCCCCTCTGCTGGCCTGCAGTGCAGGGGGAACATGGCCTGCCTTCCCATCTCTGCTTCTAGGGCTAGAGATGAAGCTGAGGACAAAAAAGGTGACACCTGATGTTTGGCAGTTGGATTCTGTTTTGTAAACAGTAGTCACCAGGGAAGAGTTCTAGGCCCCAAGACAGGTGAAGGAGACCCCACTCCCAGGGCCCTGCTCACACAGCCATGTCACAACCCTGGCCACACCCTTCCTTCCTGGCCCCATGGAGTGCATGCCACCCTCACGGCCACTGGACCAGCCCCTAGAGCTAGTGGGGAGTCCCTGCGAGCCTCTGGGTTCCCCTGCTCAGTCCCCAGCTATGCACAGCATCCCTGGTGGACAGCTTTGCACTCAGGGGCGCCTGGACCACGCTGCCTCCAGACAGGCAGGGGAGAACCACAGAGATGTGCTTGCTTTCGCCTCCCTGGGCCGGGCACAGCGGGCAGGGAGGGCAGAGGAGCGACACCGTCTCTGTCCACCCCCAGGCAATGCCGGACCAGTCATGGGCAGGGGAATCCCCGACAGGCCTGGCTACACAGAGGCTCCCAGACCCCTGGGGGCCCAACCCACTGCAGCCCCTCCCTTCATCTGTTTTCTCACAACCCAGCCAGGCAGGCTGAGGTCACACTGATTGCCACTATGCCACGGGACAGAGGCTCCGACGGGTACCATGAGGTGGGTGACAGGCCCGGGACCCCCAAGCAGTCAGATGGGACCCTCAGGGCTCTCAGTCCTAATGGGGGCTGGCCTGTCTGCCCGCCCTCTGCTTTTCTGGGATGGTGAGTGGGGAGGCGGTGGGATGGGACTTGGTGGCCCCCGCCCTGACGGCCATGGCAGCGCAGCCACCCTCCCAGACGTGCTTTGAGGATCACGGACGATAGCTCTCAGCCATCTGCATAGCAGAATTTTAAGCAGCCAGCCCCTCTAGCGAACAAGGTCATTTCAAAGATAAAAATACCCACTCTCTGGTCCCTGCTGCCCGCCCACTCCCTTCTGGCTGGCAGCTCAAAGGAAGACGAGGGCAAGATGGGGCCAGCGCAGCCTTCAGCCCAACACCCTGCCTCCCTGGGGCTAGTGGCCATCCCCCATGGACCCGAGGCCGGGGTGGGCCCGGTGCTCTGTCCTCATCCATTTCGAGGGCGAGGTGGCTTCTCCTTGTTCTATGGCCACACAGCTTGGCCGACCACGGGATGTGGTGGCTTTCTGCTCGAGAGCGGAGTTCTGGCCATTCAGAGAGCTGCTTCTCCCAACGAACCCACCTGCACCCTCCCCCTGCCCCCTTGTACAGAGGAGCCTGGGCCTCCCGGAGGGATGACAACACTGAGGGGGGCGCTGGCTCTGCACCATAGAGCACATGAGGAAACTGAGGCCCAGAGAGATCAAGTAACCAGCAAAGCTGGACCCAGGCCCGGGCAGGCAGGCTCCTGCCTCTCAGGACAGCTGGGGCCGGAGGGTTCCCACTAGAAGCAGCAACACTGGAGAACTAGCCACCAGCAGCTGACGATGCTCGCAACGTCTGAAAATGAAGACAAGACCCCAAGCACCTCCCGGCTTGTTTTTGGAGCTCTGGGGTTGCCAGGTCGCAGATGGGGTCGGGGGACCTAGTGTGGGTGCAATGACGAGGCCTAGAGATAATAGGCCCTTTGCACATTCCGGGGCCCGCACTCCAGTGTTTATAAAGTCCTTGCGGGTCCAGCACCTCAGCAGGCTTGCAGTGTGTGCCAAGGGCCTCCGGGCAGCAGGGGGCTTGGAGGCTTCCCTTCGGCCCGGTGCCGTGCGGGCGTCTCCCCAGGGCTTTGTGGCCATCTGCCTGGGGCCTTGACCGCTGCAGACAGGGCAGCCTTGCTGCACCCACTGTGCAGCTGGAGAGAGGCACGGAGGCCTAGCCTCCCTGCCGGCTGACGTCACCTGCGCCTGAGCCCCTGTTGTCTCAGCGCCCTTCTCAGGCGGTGGGTCTGACCCGGGGAGGGTTCCTAGGAGACCCATGAGCAGATGCGGCTGGAAAGGAGAGGCAGCGGCGAGCACCTGTGTGGGCCGAGCCCCGGTCTCTGTGAGGTGGCCAGGCCCACCCTCACACCACGCAGATGGGGAACTGAGACTTGGGGCCAGTCACCCCCTAGAGCCAGGCAGGCTGGGGCAGGCCTTCACTTGTCCCCACGGGATGGCGAGGCGGGGGCAGCAGAGATGGACAGACAGACTCAGACAGGGAGCGGGCAGAGGTGCAGATGGACAGGGAGGGGCTGGGGAGCCACGAGGAGCACCAGGCCTGTGGCAGAGGCCCTGGTTGCACACCCTGTCCCCACACATGCTGGCCACTGGGCTGGGCGCTGCCCTTGGGGACGCCGACCCTGTCGCCCCAGCACCAGCACAGCGGCCCCTACAAGATAAGAGCCCACGGGGCGTCTCTGGCTTCCCGGGCGGGCGATAAGTGTGGCCTGTTCAGGGTCTGATAGGGGGCGGCCACCACGGCGGTTGGCTGGCGGCTGCTTATCGGCCCATCGCTGCCCGCTGCACAGAAATGCCTATCTGTGGGGGCCGATAGGGAGCCCCCCAGCCCCCGAAGATGCGAATAGCGCTGGAAGCTCCACGGTGCACCCCAGCCCAAACCACGGCCCCCACAGCCGCTGGCGGCCAGACCTTGCCCAGAGGCCTCCGCTTTCCTGTCTGTGAAATGGGGGTGGTGCTGCTAGCCCCGCAGGGTGGACGGGCCAGCGGAGGATGGCCGTGGCTGGCACCAACACGGGCGTGCCGCTCCCTTTGTTGCTCTGTGTCTGGGTCTCTCCACAAAGGGGAGGGTCGCCTGACACCTGCCGCCTGTGACTGCCCTGCACACTTGTCCCCATGGTCACTCTGTCCAGCTGCGGCTTCCTCAGCCCCACCGCCTGCCCAGGGGCCTATCAGGGTCCCACAGGCACCTGGGTGTCCCTGGAATTCGGGAGCCCATGCCGGAGTCGTGCTGACCCAGTGTCTGGGGGCCTCGCTGCTACTCCATCCTAGAGCTGGGGGGGCTGATGGGGTCAGAGCAGTCTGATCGCAGGGCCCCAGCCCCCACTGCACTGCCCCTGCGCCCAAAAGGCCCCGCCGCCGGTCCCGGACCCCAGCAGGTGGGCGTCCGGCTCAGTTGTGCCGACTGGGCTGGGAGGGCCCCGCGCACCCGGCCAGGCGCTCCTTGCTGTGGACGAGCTTGCTGTCGTCACATCCCTGCCCATCGCTGGGACCCTGAGGCGGGGTGGGGTGGGCACGACATCGCTGTGCTCAACCCGTTCCCAGCCTGGGGACGGCAGAGGGGGCCCCCAGCCTGCCATGCACAGGATGCTCCACACCCAGGCAGCACCACGGCCCACCCAGCAGGCAGAGGCTGGCAGAGCTCAGACTCCCGGTGGAGCAGCGTCACCAACTCGCTTGTGCCCACCAGGCCAGCCCCTCCCTCCCTGGGCCCAGACCCCCACCTATGGTGGGTCTGGGTTGTGTTAAATCAGCAGGGGGACTGGAGGGCACGCAAGCCACCACCCCCACGCAGCACCACGCAGACACCACACGTCCGTCCCAGTACTCTTCCTGACTCCTTGGGATCCCAACGAGGGGTCCACACAGCCACTTGCATCGGACCTGGCAGGAAACCATCTCTGACACCCCGAGAGATCACAGGGGTCCCCTCTGCCCTGGTGAAGTCTTCCCTGACCCCCCCAGCACGGTGAGGCCCTCACATGTGCTTCCTCCCCACTGGCCACCAGCCTCACTAGTGTGAGGGCAGCTCCGGGTCGGTGCACAGCAGGTGCTCAGTACATGCTTGCTAGGCACGCCCACACGCCTGGCCTGGGTGTGCAGCCTCGGTGCCGCCCTCCATTCGCCAAGGACCACGCCCTCCCTCCTCCACCCAGCAGCTCCCATGGGACCGCCCTCGACGACCAGTGCCCTGAGCGGCAGCCCTGGGACCCCACCCCCAAGCTGCCCTGGGTCCCCCAAGCAGCACTAGTTCCAATTAGGAATCACAGAAACAGCAGACACGCCCAGCCTGCCCTGTGCTCGTAAGTGGGTGGAACTGGGGAGCTGCTGGGAGGGGACATCTGGTGGGCCCTCCACAGTCAGAATTCTGGCAGCCTGGGCGGGGGGAGTGCTGGGAGGTGAACCGCCATCAGAGACACTCCCTGTGGTCCAGGGCCTGGCAGACTGGAGCCACCTCCCTCCCACGTGCTGCAGCCACCCCAGGGGTGGGTCCTCTCCCGCCCTGCACAGGCCTGAGCTCCTGGCCCGGCTGGGAAGGCCCAGGCATCCTGGTGGCTCCAGACACACACCCCTACCTCCCTGCCCCTGCTCGGGCTGTTCCCATCTCCCACATGCCCTTCCTCACCCTCACAGCCTGCACCGCTTGCCCAGCCAGGCCGGACTCTGCCGCCTGAGATCATCGGCAGCTTGTCTGCTGCGCAGGGCCTACCTCCAGGGAAGCCGCTGGCCCCACAGGCCAGCTGGACATTGAAACAGGCAGCGCTGGGCCCGATGTTTCACTATCGACCTCCCTGGCCAGCAGGCCAGGCCTGTCCCACCCAAGCCATCAGGGTGGCCGACTCCCAGGACTCCCACAAGGCAGGGCCCCCAAGCCACCCAGGAGAGGTGATGCTGGCAGACCTCGAATGCAGGCGTGCTTACCTGGCCCACCCCAGGGGCTGCTGGCCTCCTCCTCCTCCTCCTCCAGCCTTGTCTCCGGCTCCTGACTCTCCATCTCCTCGAGGCCTCCTGGGGACATGGGGGGCTGTGGCAGTGGTTGGGGTGGAGGACTAGCGTCTGCAGAAGGGAAGACACCAACATGTTCCACTGAGCCTCTGGGCACCAGGTCGCCGGCTCACCCTACCCTGTGGCCAGGAAGGACACCAAGGCCCAAGGTCGCCCCCCAGGCTTGCTCTAAGCAGGGGCTGGCCTTACTTCCCAACTTCCGCCCGCCTTCAGAAGCCCTCGTCCCGCTCGCCGGCTGCAGCAGCAGTAACTGCTCTTCCAGCTGCTGTTAATAATTAGAGCGCAGGGTGGCCTGCCCGGCACGCCCAGGCCAGCGGGCACACGTACGGCCCCAGCTCGCCGGGCTCCCCGGCCGGCAGCGGGGGCCCCTCCGCCAGGCCCCGCACCCAATTCCAGCCCAAAGGGCATATTTGCCTTCCGCACCGGCCCGATAACCACCGCGGTCCCCGGTCGATGAGCTCCCATAACAGCCCCCATGGTGACGTCACGCACCGGGCAGATTATTAATCCCCACGATAAGGGCCGTGATTAACATCGAATAAATCAATCACACAGTATAAAAGTCCTATTATTTTTGGCTATAAATCAAGTGGCTGGCACCCGAGCTCCAGCCACTGCGCGGGAGCCGCGCTGGGCCCGCCTGACAAGCAGATACCGCTCCTGCCGCCTTATCGCGCCCATCGGCGCGTTATCACCACGGCCTGTGCCAGGTGCAGCCCCGCTTGTTTTTCTCCAGCTCCTCCCCGCCCCGCCCCCACCCCCACCCCAGCAGCCCGGCTCCCAGATCAGATAAGGGGCCAGGCTCCTGGGGGCAAAGTCCACCCGAAACCAGCCATTGCCCTTTGGAGAGCGCCCCCCCCCCCCGCCGTCAGTGCGCAGCACCGGATGGTGATGGTGACAGTGATGGGGCCCCCACTGCCTGGGCCACCGGACAGGTGCTCCCCCAGTTACGGATGTGAAGGCCGACAGGCTGGGGAGAGGCTGCCTGCAGCATGGTGGTGGTGACAATGACCGCGGAGATAGTGAGGCCTGCAAACAAGCCCCTGAGGCCAGGCCCCTGACCCTCCACCCTGCCCGCTGTCCCCAGGGAGCCAAGGGTGACTGGAGGCCCGGCTCTGGGTTCAAGTCCCTCTGGCCTGACCTCCTTCTCACTGCACTGCCCTGGTGACACCAGTGGGCCTGCCACTGGGGAAAAGGGCACGGGCCAGCAGGTGTCAGAAGATGGGGCTTGCTGGGCACCTGTGGCCATCCTGAGGCGACTGATGCTCTGACATTGGGACATTCTGGGGATGGGGTCCACAGGGACATTCTGGGGATGGGGTCCACAGGGAGAAGCCCCCTGTCTATCTGGGATCTCAGCCCCCCAATCCCAGCCCTGAGGGGCTCTCCTGCTGTCCCCTGTCTGTCCCACCTCAGGGCCTTTGCATGTGTAGATGTGTGCAGCACAGGCTCCACACGTCCTTCTCTGCTCAGTGCCGCCCCTACCCCATCTCTCCTTCACTCCTGGTCAAGCCACCCACTTACCACCCTCCTAAACAGTCCTGCTTGTGGCCATGTCTCCCCTATTGGACTATGGCCCGGGGCTAACTCAGCTTCTGTACACAGGGCTCGGGGGTACTGGATGGGGTGGGAGCTCGATGCCCACTGCCGACAGGGGGGATGGGGCAGAAGGGGGCTGGGGGCTCACAGCAGGTGACCGGGCAGAGCCCAGACCCCTTGTCCTCCCTCCATGAACCCCTCAGCCTCAGCTCCATCTTCTGGAAAACAAGGGTGAGGGTACTGACCTCCCCCACTGCCTCCAGCTCAGTGAGGCCCCTCCTCCTGGGGTCTTCGGGGGGCACAGCCAGCCCGAGAGACTGGCCCAGCTTTGAAGCCCCGCCAGGGACCTGGCCGGAGCAGGCCTCCTGATGCCAAGCTAATTCACCCTCTGGTGAGCTTGAGGGTCTCTCCTTCCAAGCCCTGTTCTCAGCTTCAGAAGTGCGCCACTAACCCCCCAGAGAGACCGCTACCAGGAGGGCCCAAGGAGAGGCTCCAGGGGCCCGGGGCAGGGCAGGCAGAGGGGAGAGGGGCCAGCCCGAATCCAGACTTCGGGTCAGATCCTGCTCAAGTGCTTGCAGGCTGTGTGACCCTGGCCGAGTCACTTAACCTCTCCAGGCCTCATTCCCATCTGTAAAATGGGCTGAAGTGCCCTAACAGGAGAACCTGCTATGTACTGAGCAGCACATGTGCTGAGGCAGATGACCCTGTTTCACAGTGGGTACACTGAGGCTGGGGGCCGTGATCTTCCCGAGGTCACTCAGTGCCCTTATGACTCCCTGACAACTCTGGACTAGACCTTCCCCATCGGGCCTCGCTCTCCCCTCCTGCACCACGAAGACCCTCCAAAAATGTGTGTGTCACCTCTTCCAGGCCCTCTCAGCCCCCTCCCTGGCCCCAGTGGGCATAGCCAGCCCACAGACACCCGCAAGCTCATGCCCATCTCACAGGTGTGGAAACCGAGTCCTCAGTGGGAAATGGCTCCAGCAACGTCACAGGTGAGGAACGGGGAAGGGGTTGGGGTGCCAGAGCCTGGTCTGTCGCACCCGCCACCCAACTTGCCTGGGCTGGAAGGGCTCTGGAGCTCCGGCTGCCCCGTGGCCTCTGGCTCCAGTGGCTCCAGGAGGCTGGTGTCCGCGGCCTGGGCCTCTTCTCTGGCCTCCATGTCTCCAAGGGAACCTGCGGACACAGCCCGAAGGGAGTCGTGAGGCGGTGTCTGCTCACGGCGCACCCCCGCCGCCGGTCTCCTGACCTGTCCCAGCACAAGCACAGCCCTGGTACCAGGCACAAGGGGGCACGGGCAGGGCTAGGCTGCCCCACATGGTCAGAGTCCTCGAGGGGGCGGCCATTAGCACGGGGGTGACCTCGGGGTCCCCCAAGACTTGGTATGTGAACCTCACCCTTGTATCAACCCCAAGCCCTGCACCGGGTCCAACGCCTGGGGGGTCACCCTGCCTCCCATCCAGCTCACCTACTCTGCAGCCTCTGCTGGCCCCACAGACCTCTCTTCCCTGGACGACGCTCCCAGCCCCTCCCCTCTGCTCCAAGCGTGGGAGCAGCACCAGCCTCCTCTGGGCCGGAGCCCCTGGGGGCTGCAGGAATGCAGGTAGGCACTTGGGCTTCGCAGGGCCCCGGTGCACATCCACAGTCCTGGGCCTCTGCACAGCTATGCCCTGTGCCTGGGACCCACCTCCAGGAAGCCCCACACTCAGGTTCAGTTCTGGGAGCTTGTAGGGGGCAGGCCTGGGGTGGGGGCTGACAAACAGGAAGTGTTCAGAGAACCTGATTAAAGGAATAAGTGGTTGATGGGGCACAGGTGGGCGCACAGGTGTCTGCATTCAGCCTCTGGGGCTGGAGTCCGGCAGGCCTTGGGCCCCCTAAATCCAACCTTCCCTTGAAGGCTTGTGCAGGAAGTGCCCCATGGAGCCCACCCCACAGTGAGAGGGCAGACCGAGTGCAGGCGGCCTGAGTCCAGACCACCTGGGAGGGTCAGAGGGACAGTGCCAGTGCGGTGGACAGAAAGAACAGTGGAGAGCCGCTGTCCCTCCTCAGCCTGCTGCGAGAACTCCCTCGTGCTCCGCTCCATCACTCTCAGCTGGGTCCTCGGGCCCAGACAGGTCCTGGGGGTGGGGCTGCCTCCTGCCCCATCACCTTCCCCAGCTCCACCTGCCCTGCCTCCAGCACCCCGAGCTCCCAGCCGGAGCCCTCTGAATTCTGTCTAGTTCTGGACCCACAGACCCACAGACCCACGCATCCCAGCCTCCCTGGGACACCGCGGAGCTGTAATTACAGGAGGCAGAGGGTGGGCGGGCACTCCCCTCCCCTCCCCTCCCTGTGGCCGGGCTCAGACCACACCGGCCAGCCCTGGGTTGAGCTGCATGATCTCTCGTTCATGTGCCCACACAAGCAGGCTCCGCGGAGGGCTGGGCGCACCCCAGACCAGCCGGACTTGTGCCCCCGGAGGCAGGCGGGAGGCCTGACCCTCTATGGCCTCTGGCACGTAGCGGGCCTAGCCTCTGGCCTGTGGGGCCAGCCCAAGCGGGCACTGCCGGTCACCATGGCCCTGGCAGACAGCACACAGGCCTGGTGTCGGCCTGATTGCGGCCTTTTTCTAGAAGCCCTGGTGTGTCCGTGCCTCACTCAGAGCTGGAGAGGGGATGCCCTGGAGCTGCGGGCCCCTTGTTGATGCCATGGGGCTTCAGGACCTTGGGTATCAGCTCTGGAGAATGGGCGAGAAGCCCCTGCTTTCAGGGGCTGCAGGGAGCAGGGCCCTGGGGCACACAGCTGACGCTTCCCCCACTCACCCAGGTGGGCCTCAGCCACCCAGGGAGGCCCAGAGCTCACGGCGGGTACGTTTATGGGAGAACAAAGACACCTGCTCCGCACAAAGCGTGACAGGAGCGTGGAGAAAGACTGCGGCCGCAGCAATTATCCTGATGCCGCTAATTCATCCAGCACAATTAACCGGCTCTGATAGCGCAGGAGACAACTGCCAACTGGCAAGCGGCTGGGGGTCCACAGGCAGGATGTGCCGGGGTGTGACCGGGCGAATCCCGCCCCGTGTCCGACTCAGCCCACTGGAGCCCCCATGACACTCCCAGGGCCACACGGGGGCACCTGGGTCCCTGCTCCAGCAGGGGCTGGACAGGAAGGTTTCTCCACTGGTGGGGTGACAGTGCTAGGAAGGACCCTGCTTGGCCCCTGTGGGACCCAATCTGCCCAGATACCCCAACTGTGGGCCAGGCCCACCCGTGGCCAGGCAGGTGGTGCTCTGGCTGTGTGACCGCGGGTAAGTCACACCACCTCCCTGTGCTCGGAAGCCTCAACAGCTCCTGCCCCCCAGGACGATGTTCACCTGTGCTGAGCTGTGCTCAGGGCCGGGCGTCACCACCACCAGCCACTGCCACCCACCTCCCAGCAGGGCCTGGGGGTGGGCCTGCCCTGCCCTGCCCCGCAGCCCGTGTGGAAGGTATGTGGGGGAGGGGCGCAGTCCCGGGCAGGCAGATGGGGCGCACAGAGGAACTGTGGAGGGCCGTGGGAGGCGGGCCCTGATGCCAGTCTCGAAGGGCAGGTGTCCTGGGAGCCCCTCGGCACCCCAGTGGTGTCACACTCACTCTGCAGCTGAGCCAACGAAGGCCCAGCAAGGTGGACTGGCCCGCCCATGGCCCTCGGCCGGAAGCCCCTCCACGTGCTGCCCCCCGGACTCTGGTCAGGCCGTTGCCTTCCTCTGCACCAGGCACCCCCCACGCCTCCCCGAGCCCGCGGGCGAGCTGGGCCGAGGCCAACACTGGCCCTGCCGCCGGCGGGGTGAGAGGGCCGGGCACAAGGCCGAGCACCCGTCTGGGGGCGTCCATGGGTGATGACGGTGGTCACGGAGGCCGGGGCCGTGCTGGGCGCGGCCCCCGCTGCCCGGAGCCCCCTGGTTATCACGGCAAGCAGACGCCCCGCAAGCCAACCCGTCTCCCGCTCGTTAAGCCGGACGCTGAAACGGAAATGGAAGCATAATAGCTATTTGATTGGGGGTGAGATATTTTGCATATTGGCTTGGCACTGATAGCGAAATTTCATCAACTCCCTTTTTTCATGCTTTAAAACTGCATTACGGAGACAGGCTCCGTGCCGCACGATGTTCCCGAGTCCCTCCCAAGTCCTGGGCCGGCGACTATTAACAGCCCTCCTGCCTCTGATGCCGAGGCAGCCGGGGGTCCTCCTGCCCCAAAGACACTGGAGCTGTGGCCGAGGAGGGGACGAAATCCCCTGACCGTGGCCCCTGGGTGGACCTGTCTGGCAGGGTGCAAAGGGGGTGGCTGGGAGCACTGGACGGGCGAGAAGCCCCCGCTGGCACCTGCAGACTGCCCGCCCCCTGCCTGGACCCTGCGCCCGACCCCGAGTGTGGGTCTTTCCCCGAGGCCCCGCTCTACGCCTGCCCGCCACACAACCACTTACGCCTCTCGGGGAAAGTCCTTGTATTCCCGGCGCACAGAGGAGGAGCAGCGGTGCGGGCACCTGCCACGCCTCTTCCTGTGTCTGGGTCCGATCCTGACTGCAGGCCCGCTGGTGGGGTGGACTGTGGTGGGCATGCGGCCCTGCTCCTTCCCCACGTCCTGGCCTGCCCGGGGGGCTGTAGAGCTGGGAGGGTGGTGCTGGGCACAGCCTGCAGTGTGCAGCCCCGAGCACCATGGTCTCTTCTCAATCACTTGCTCACTCCTCTTTCTTCATTCACTCATGAAACCGCCCCTGAGTCAATCTCCCTGCACCAGGCCCTGGAGGCCCCGCAGTAGCCAAGACACACCCTCCAAGAAAGAAACACAAACAATGCAAGTGTGGCCACAGCTACCGAGGAGAGGTGGAGGTGCCAGTAGAGGAAGGCTTCCTGAAGGAGGCGACGAGTGACGATCTAGAGCAAGACAGAAGGTTGCCTGCAACTGAGGAGAAGCATTCCAGGCAGAAGGAACAGCAGGACACCGGGGCCCACGGCCTTGTGCAGGCCACACCTCCCCGAGCCTGGTCTCCTCACAGAAAGGGGGCTTGACAGCAGCCTGGGGTCAAGGGTCAGCCAGGCGGTGCTGTGGGTGCTGAGCACAGACCTGTAGTTACTGTTATGACTTGTTATTGTTTCCACTCTCCAGGGAGGTGCTGCACCTGCCCCTCTGGGGGCGGGGCTGGATGGGGCTGCAGGGCCCAGGGGCCTGGCTGGAGGGAGAGGACTGGGGCACCGGGGCCTGGGGAGGCAGTGCGGGCAGGAGACAAAGACCTCCCCCAGGCTGGCCCTGGTCAGCCGGTGGGCGGGAGGGGGCATGGCGCTGCCAGGGAGGACCCTGGCCTCTGGGCGGCACACAGCAGCCGGATAAGGGCCCGATAACAGAGGAATTAGCAACAGATTCAGACTTTCCCACTGCCGGGCAGCAGGGCAGCTCGGGCCACGGTGGGGACACCCCACTCTCCCTGCTTGGCACCCCCAGCAGACTGGGCTGGGTCTGAAGCCTGACCTTGCGGCGGCGGTGGACCGTGAGACCTCTGGTGATGGGGCCCCGCCCAGGCCCCGGCGGACAGGACTCATGCCAGGCTGGGAGGGTCTCTGGTCCAGCTGGTGCCTAAGGACGAGGAAACCAAGGCACTGCGCACAGAAGCGGCCTGGCCCAGACCGCCCGTTGGCTGCCTCCAGCCCTGCGGCCTCACCTCTCGGCCCAGGCCCCTGGGGCCAAGTGACTGGTGCTTCATGCCCGGTTCTAACCAGGAGCCGAACGATTCCAGGCACAGGCGGATGGAGAGAAGCGGGCAGGGGTGGAGAGCCCTCAGCAGGGAGTAGGGACGGGAGCCCAGTGTACGGGGCCTTGGTGAAGGGCAGGGATATCCCATGCCTCACAGCCTCAGGCCTGGCAGAAAGGTGCAGGTTCTGGGCCCAGGGAATGTTACCAAGGCCTAGGAAGAGTCCCATTGGATCAGAGCTTCTTAAAAACTGCGGACACTTAGGGAGGTGGGTTCCCCAGAGCTAACACAGGCACTGCGGGAGGAGGCTGCGGGTCCGGAGGCCTCCTGGGCGCCTGAGGGTCCTCTCCTGCCCGCCCCCCTGCCAGGACGCTGAGGCCCAGCATGCACGTCGGACAATCTCAGTGGGTCCACCTCGTGTCCACTCCCTCCAAACGTGGCCGGATGCTGCCCACTTCCCTCCCTACTGCTGCCCACGTGGGTCCAGGCCCATCAGCACCGGCCCTTCTTGGCTCCGAGGGCCCCACCCCCAGCCCCTCCACTGGCACCCCCGGGAACGAGGACCGAAGTCCTTCTGTCGCCCCCACCCCTCCAGCCACAGGGCCTTGACCCACGCTGCGCCTCTGTGTGCTAAGGGGGTACTGACGGCTGTGAGGACAAGACTCGGGACCCCAGCCGAGCCCAGAAGGGTCTCTGGGCACCGGGAGGCTCAGGTTGGGAGGGGCCCTGCAGGTCCCCACTGTGACCCACCAGTGGCCCTCGTCACCCCAGGATCACTCCCCACTGACAGCCAGGGTGACCACAAAGAGGATGTTGGGGAGAGAGTCTTGGCTTATTTCAGGGGGCGGCCTGCCCCACGGAGGGGAGGGTGAGCATCTGGACTGTATGTGTGCTGGGAGCCTGGGCCCAGACAGCCTCCCATGCTGGTCCTGCCCCCTGACTGTGGGAGTGGCCCTGGGACAGCGCAGCCTAACCCCCGACTTCTCCGCTAAGGGTCAGTTGGGTGGCGCTCGATGCACCCTGCAGCAGAGGCTCACTGCTCCTCCCAGAGCAGCAGACACAAGCCCAGACTCTCTGCCTCTCAGGCCTTGGGGGTCAGGCCCCCATCACGGCTGCAGCTGACTGTTGGCTTGTCTGCCTTTGCTGCCAGGCTGTGAGCTGGACCTGACGCATGCGGCTTCCTAGCCCCACACGTGTGCAGGGCGAGCCCAGAGGTGCTGAGGGACCCGCTGTCCCAAGTAAGCCAGGCCGACCGCCGTCACAATGCCCTCTGGGTCGTCTGAGGGCCTGGGGAGCCCGCGGCACCGAGGAAGAACCTGGGTGCTCGGAGCAGGGCCCAGCAGGGGCCCCATCCTCCAACAAGCAAGAGTGCTGTGACCTACCTCGGCTTTGAACAAATTAAACGTTTTATGGAGCGATCATTCACACACAGTAAAACGTGTGCTGTCAAGCGTCACTCAGCTTCTGGAGGTGTGTTCACTGAAAGCTGGGCGGGACAGTCCCATGCAACCCAGGGAAGACCCAGGCCCAGCCAAGGAAACGCCCACAGCCCAGCCCCTACCTGCTTCTCTCTGAGAGCTTCAGAGGCATCAGGGGCTCAGATCTGGCATCGACCCCCTTTCCCAGCCAGTCCCCCCACACCCGCAGCGGGCCAGCCGTGCACCCTGCTCCACTGTGACAGTCCTGGCCTCCCTGTCCCCCCGCAGACCCCTTCTCTCCTGCCCTGTGAGGGTGTGGAGGGGAGACCTGGGTGCCAAGGACAAAATGAAACATTCCTCCAGGAGACGGCGGACGGGGGACAGGCAAGCCGGCTCCTGGGGATCCACTGTCCCGAGTCCCCAGGCTCCTGTGTGACAGCTGAGCTGAGGGCCACCTCCCAGGGCCCAGGACTCACACTGCCTGGCCACCCAGTTGTCAGCTCCTCCACTCCTGCCCTCGGGCACAGACCCTAAGACTCACTCGCGGTGCAAGTGATTGCCGACCCCCGTCCCCCTGCTGCGCTTGGCTTGCTGGTGGTGCTCACCAGAACCCCTGCGCCAATCCCCCCGCCCCCGTCTTCTGCTTGGGCGGTCTCTCAGACTCTGACTGTGGGCTGAGGCCCACCATGACCTGACCCACGCCAGCACCTTCCCTCCCTGGCTCTGGCGAGGCCGTCCTGGCCTGAACGCTCACCCGGCTGGCACCCCCGACTTCTCACAGCACGACTACTCCACCATCACGTTCTCCGTGTGCGCCCCTGAGAGAGCAGGGCACCCCCAGCCTGGAACGGCACCGGCACACAGTAGGGGCTCAGGGAATACTGGTGACCACGTGACAGGGTGGGGCTCAGAGCCAGGTGGGGCCCCATCGGATAGGGGCTGGGGTGAAGTGGTGGGGGACCTGGGGGAGTCTGGTGTGGTCCCAGAGAGGAGCCTGGGGTCTCAGCCTGCATGTTGGGGGTGTGTGACCAGGGACGGAGCCCCAGGGACCATAAGAGTGCCACTGCCCCCCACCAGCAGAAGATAAGCTGCTGGCCCTGCCTGGGACCTCCGAGGCCTGGGTGAGTGTGGGGGACTCCTAGCTGGGAGGGACAAGATGTGGGGAGATAGGGCGCTGACACCCAGGGGATCCTACACCCGTATGCCACCATCACTTTCTTCTTTGGCCAGCCTGCAACCGACGGGAGGAACTTGCGGAGCTTAACTGCCCCAGCCCCATGGCCACACCCAGACTCCCTGCCCGCATCACCCCTCGGGGCCACACAGGGCAGGAGGGACCATGAGCAGCGCTCGGGGCGGCCTCCACACCAGGCCCCGTTCTAGACAATGGCCCGTGAGGGACTTTTGAGGCTCATAATGACCCTGACAGTGTTACCCCCTCATACAGATGGGAGACCGAGGCACAGAGAGGTCAAGAAGCTTGCCCAAGGCCTCACAGCTAGGAGAGCGGACAGACTGCTCCCCTTTCCTGAGCCCTGCGTTCCCCTGACTGCTCCCACACCTGCTGCCCCTGGTGATAGAGGTGGGGGTGCCTGGAGGTGGTGGCCAGGCCACAGAGGGCACAGGCCAGGGCCCTCCTTGCCATCCAGTGTCCACATTCTTGGGCTCAGCTTCCCACGGTGCCGAGAATAAACCCCAGGCCAGCTGCCTTGGTGCCCCAGCTCCTCGGCCTCTCCACCCACGCCGTCCTCAGCTGCAGCACCCAAACCTTCCAAACTCTTCCCAGATTCTGGGACTTTGCACTGGCAGTTCTGCCTGCCTGGATTTCTTCCCTGCTCACAGCTTAAATAGCGCCTCCTCCAAGAAGCCTTCAGTGACTTCTTCCACTGCCCACCCACCGCTTTCTATCCTGCACCCATCCTGGCCCTTCATGATGTCTGAAGTGTGTCCGCCCCCTACTCTGACCGCTCACCCCCATCGGGACCTGTTTGGTCATGCCTAACCCAGCATGTAGCGGGCACGCACACAGGAGCCTGGGGGAAGAAGTCACAGTGCTCCTGGGAGTCACACTGGGAGGCATCTGTACCTCCTGCAAAACCCTTTCCCACCGACCCTCACAACAGCGCTGTAAAGTTGGTGGGTCTATACCCATTTACCGGATGGGTAAACCAAGGCCTGGGAGGTTCCCTGGGCTCAGAGCCATGTGTCCCAGAGCCTAGCGCTGTCTCAGTTCTGCCTTGTCCTGAATAGCCATGTGGGCAGGTGGCCTGCAGCCCGTGATGGCCCTGGGCGGAGGCTGGTGTGGCTGCTCTCTGCCTCAGTTTCCCCATCTACACAGCAGAGCTGGCTTCCTCATAGGCTACTGCTGATGAGGGACCTGGCAGAACTTAAACTGTTGACGGCTGTGCACACGTGCCTCTGTGGCCTGGCCACCACCTCCAGGCAGTCCCCAGTTCTGTGCTGCCTCCTTGGGCCGCCTCAGGAGCCTCGCCTGCCCGGAGCCTGCCCCCTTTCTCGGGCCAGGGCCAGTGGGCCGGTCCCCAACCTGGGTCCCTGGGGGCAGGGGCCCAGGCGGGGCAAGGGAGAGAGAAAGGGGAGGCGGAGGAGGCGGGAAGAAAGCGCGGGGCCTGAGAAAGCCCAGCCCGGCTGATAGGGGAGAGATTGGTTTCAGCCGGAGCTGTGGGCCTGCCAAGTCCACATCCTATCGGCGGCCTGCACTTACTCCACATTCATCACCGCTGAACTCGGAGACTTTATCAACGGTAGAGGTTGGCGCCATCTCTGGGCCTGGCCACTCCCGGCCCTCCGATGGGCCCGATAGCTGCTGACAGATTACCCGAGATTGTTTCACTCCCGAGAACCGATTACTAATGCTCCGGGGTGGGGGTGCGGGCCGCGTGGCCCGGGTAGGGTGGGGAGTGGCCTGGAGGCCAAGAGCACACTTGGGGTGTGTGGCAAAGACCCTGTGTGTGACGGCGGGGGGAGGTGGCAGGGGCAAGGGCGGCAGTCAAGGCCACGGTGTGCGGCAGGGGCGGCCGAGGCCACGGCAGAGAACCACGAGTGCGAAGGTGGCCAGGAGAAGGAGACGGGGAATAGTGCCCGAGAAAACGGGGGCCGCAGGCTGTGGCGTGATGCTCTCTCCAGATGGGCTGATAAGGGCTGACAGATGGAAGCGGGGGGCCGCGGCTAATGGAGCCGTCGCCGCGTGGCCTGCTCGTCAGATGGATGGAGGCAGATTGCTTCCGGGAAGGGGACGGGGATCCAGTGTGACAAGGCCCTGCCATCTGATAGGCAGGGGCTGGAGACCCCGAGGGGGGACAGGACAGGCGCCAGGGCCCTTCTCGGCTCTCACCCCCAGGGCGGCGGCCCCTCAGGGCCTGTGGCCAGGCACTAGGAGGGCAGGCCTGCCCGGGCTCGTTGCAGACCCAGCCTTCGGGCACGACTGCCCTGGGTCCTGCACTGGGGCTACTGTGACAACGCCCTCGCATCACGAGAACTCCAGGCTCCACTCTGTGCTTTGGGTTTCACTCATGCCATGGTGCTGTGGCCCTGGGGTGGGGGGGCGGTTATCTCTCCTCCTCCAGGCAGGCCTTCCTGATGCACTGCAAGTCAGGAGTGGGATGTTCACTGGGCCTGGGAGACTCTAGTGTCCAGACTTGAAGCCACTAGCCCAGGCAGTTCCCCAGCGCCCCGGGGATGGTGTGCAGCAGGGAGAAAGGAAGGGGCAGGGTCCTTTGGACGGGCCTCCCCCTGGGGAATGTGGTTGGGTTCCAGGCAGCAGACCTTCTCTCTTTCTACTGTACAGACTGGGAGACTGAGGCCCCAAGTGGAGAGGCTTTCCTGGGCCCACGGGAAGTTGGTGGCTGTGCAGGGCCTGAGCCCAGACCTCCTGGCCCAGTGTGTCTCTCATCCCCATGGGGCCCAGAGCCACAGCGTCCAGGAGGCTGGAGGAGGGGGACACCTGGGCTCAAATCCTGCCGGGCAGGCCCCTCCCCAGCCGGAGCCTGTTGGCTTAAATTCATACATAACAGTAGAATGGAGGCTGCTGGGGTTGGGGAGCGGGTGTCAGTGCTAGACAGGGACAGTGTTTCTGATGGACGATGGAAAATTTCTAGCACTGCGCAGCGGTGATGGTTGCACAACCTTGTGAACGTACGTATTGCCGCTGAGTTTCACACTCGACGTGGTTAAAATGGTAAATCTTGAGTTACGTACATTTTGGCACTACATTTTAGCACACACACGCCCATGAAGCACACAGCAGGTGCTGCGTAAGTGCCTGTTCCCTTCCTCGGATTCAGGGACACATACCCCTACTCACAGCGACGCCTTCCCTGCCACGCTGCCTCGGGCCACTTGTCGAATTCAGAGACAAGCCAGGGCTTGCTGGGGTCTGGTCCTGCGTCCACAGATGGGGGCCGGAGACACTGGAGAGCGTGCTGAGTCCAGGGGGGACGCCAGGCGAGCTGACCGGTCCCGGGAACTGTCCCAGGTGAACCTCTCCAGTCAGGGTCCAGCCCTGCTGGTCTCCCACCAAGAGGGTTGAGGCTCCCCTGGTCCCACTGCACTCCCAGCAGCGCAGTGGCCCTCCCCAGCCTCAGGAACCCCCGGCGAGCCAAAGGCGAGCACCAGGCCTGGCCTCTCTCCCACCATCACACCTCATTCCCTCCTCAAGATTCGCCTCTGCTGCTCCCTCTGCCAGGGACGCCCTTCCCCACACACACTGCCACCTGCCTCTGCCCTGTCTCTCTTCCGTCCCTGTTCCCAGGCGGCCAGCCCTGAAGAGGCAGCCCTCAGCCCTGCCTGGGGGCCAGGGTCCTCCCCAGGCTGGAAGGGCTCTGCCCACCACCCACGACCCACCACAGCGCTCACTTGGAGGGGCTGAGTTTTTCTTCCAGCTCCTTTGTTCCTTGGGTTTGCTCTGCTCCCCTGGGACAGGGCCTAGGGTGGGGAGCAGATGTAGAAATCAGTCAAGGGGGTATTTATGGAGCACCTATTGTATGCCATGCGCTGTCCTGGGGGAGACAGAGCTGAGTAGAATGCGGGCCCCTCGTGGAGAGACTTCGAGGCAGGTGTTGGAGAGGTCAGGTCAGGCTGCCCTGGGGCTGTCCTTTCACTCTTGCGTGCTGAGTCCCTCTGACCCTCACACCTCCCACCCCGTGGAAGGACCGTCACCCCAGAGGTGAGGGGCTCAGCCGATGTCTCACGGTGGAAGTCTGGTTCTGGTCCGATGGCCCCCTCCCCATTTCCTCCACCTTGATCTCAGCCCAAACTCCTTCCCTCCTCACCCCTCTGCTATTTTCCACTTATGCATTTTTTGAAAAACGCCCACGCCTGTGGCTGGTTTTCAGGTCACAGAGCCCTGAGGGTGCTGTGGGAGCTGGGGGAGCCTCTGGCCGGGCTCCAGGATGGCAGGGCCTACCTTGGGCCCCACTACGCTGACAAGACATCCCAGGGGGTGCAGAGTGCCTTGGAACACCATGAGAATCTTCCGAAGTTTCATGAAGGCTTCCTACAGACATGGTCTCCTATCACGTAAAGTCCTGAGAACGGGAGCCCTGGAGGACCCCCAGGTTCCAGAATACGTCACAGCCACAAATCGAGCAGGACCCCCACCTGAACAACAGAACGTCCCATGTCAGCCCTTGCTGTATGGATGGGGAAACAGGCCCAGGGAATGCACAGAAACCCTGGGCGGCAGACAGGGCCCAGACGGGGAAGCAGGCCGGGCAAATGGGTGGGGGCCGTGGTTTGTGGGGATGGCGCTGAGGCCCCAGCCCCAGCCTGTGCTACAGGGCCTGGCAGAGTGAGGTTCCAGATGGAAGTCACAGTGGGGGAGGGCAGAGACTGAGGGGACAGCTCGCACAGGGTCTGGAGGTGCCCCAGACACGCAGAGTGGGAGGGGAGCTGGATGGCCTTGAGCCGGCCCGTCCCGCTCTGGAACTTGGTGTTCCCATCTGGGAGTCAGAGCTGGCCACTCTGATCTCAGTCTGTCGGGGTCTGGGCTCTGGGGTTCAGCAGGAGGTCACCCAAAGTCCCGCCTGTCCATCCCCCCCCCCCCCCGTGCCCAGGCCAATGCGAGGCCTGGGCCGGGTTTCCACCACTGGGTAGGTCCTGCTGGGGACAGTGTCCCCACATATTAAGGGTGCCCCTGGAAGAGGCTCCGCCCCCACATGGAGCTCAGCCAATCCCTGGGCCTCACTCCTGCTCATTTGCATGTCCTGTTTCCATTGGCTGAGGACAAGCACAGGTTAGGACCTTGGGACCCTGGCTGTGGTGGTGGGGCCGGGGGCGGGGCCTGGGGCCAGGTTCTGGGGGACACTGGGCTCTGAGGGCCCTGGGCTGGCTCTGGGGAGATCAGGCTCTGGGGAGCCGGGTTATAGGGGTGCCTGGCTCGCGGTGACGTGTCCTAGTCCCATGTCGGGTCCAAAAGGGCCACCTGTCACACGGGGAGAACCTTGGTTACAGTGCACCCTCTTCCTTCTCCTCTAAGGCTCTGTTTAATCCTTTTCCTTCACCCCGTAACAAATGACTCAGGGGGGAAAGACACTGACCCAAGGCCACACAGGCAGGACACAGCAGCACAGCTGGGGCCTCCCCCCAAGTCCTGGCTCCCCACCCCAAGGCTGGGTCCTGCCCTTCAGGGAGGGCCACTTCTTATTTTTAGCCGCCTGGCCAGGGAGGGCTGTTTCCAGCTTCCTCTGCAGAGTGACAACACACCAGTGATGATTTTAAGAGGGCCTGGCCCTCCCCGTTTTGCCCAGATCTAGTGGCACCATTTTCGTGGCTCTGAGTTGGAGGGCGGTGGGCTCACGGGCTGTGCGTGTGCGTGAGTGCGTGTGCGTGGGCTTTTGTGCCTGGCATCTTGGTGGGTGAGATAACAGGAAACAACAGAACTGCCCGGAGCGGCAGGCAGATAGCGGCGATAGGGCTCACCCATCACCAGGGTCGCCGTTCCCTTTTCTTTCTTTCTGGCTGTGGGCAGGGTGAAGCACGCCGCCACCCCCACCCCAAGCTGGGGGCCTCCCTCTCAGGTTCCCTCCCACTGTGGCCGACGTGCCCAGCAGCCGGCCCAGAGCTGCCGGCTGGAAGGGGTCCCGAGTGTCACAGTCACCACTGAGACAGGGCAGGAGAGCACGGGCCCCTGAGAGAGGACCCAGCAAGTGCGTCGTGGGGCCAGGAGTTGAACCCGGGCCTCTCTGGCCTTGAGGCTGGTGGCCTGGAGAGCACTGAGCTCCTGCCTTGAGAAGTCCTGAGAGCCCTGGAGGGCACGGCTAGGCGGGGACAGCCCAGGGGAGACAGTCAGGGTGGGCCAGTGACTCTCAGCCCAGGGTCTGCAGGGCAGGTCTTGGTCTCTCCAGCTCCATTTTACAGATTTGGAAACGGAGGCTCAGAACAGGTGAACACAGAGGGCCCCTTCGCTCCCTCTGCGTTCTCTCTGGCCCTGAGGAAAGCAGAGTGTTGTCTAGGGCCGTAGGAGACATGTTCCGGAACCACCCACATCACCACGCGAGAGCATGAGGGCCTGGGCCCCTCAAACTGGAGCCACCTGCCAAAACCTGCTGAGGAAGAATGCTGGTGGGACCTGAGGAGCGAGTGCAGCAGGCAGGGAAGGCCCTGGGGACCCTCACCCCTATCTGTGTCCCCTAGAGGACCCTACGGCCCGAGGAAGCCCATCACACGGTCTGGAAACAGTACGTCACTTGCCCAACCGCCCACCCCCAAGCCCAGGGGCAGGATTCAAGCCCTGGACACCCCCTTACACACCTGCCCCCTCCCCCGCATATGCAGCCATTTTACTGGAAACAGCCGACTTCCTTTAGAACACTGAAAGAAAATCAAACCCAGAAGACAGAAAGAAACCGACCTTATCACCCAAGGAGCCTGTTTTCTGGGGCAGATGAAATGGCACCCACCTCATTCACCGCTCTAGGACAGGGCTGTGCGGCCCTGAGCAGTCACTCACCCTCTCTGTGCCTGGGCATTTCTCTCCAAAACAGAGGAGGCAGTCCCCTTGGGGCAGTGGAGGCCTGTGGCCACCAACACCCCCGGAACTGCCAGCCAGGATGGAGACCCAGCCCTCGACCAGGCCACTGAGCCAGGTCTCCGAGGCTCCCTCCCGTGCTATGGGACCTGGGCTGCGTTCACCCAAGGCTCCCTCCTGTGCTGCGGGACCCGGGCTGGGTTCACGCCATCTCGGAGGCTTGAGTCCTCTGAGGATAAACGAGGACAGAGGTGCCCCTCCTGGGGCTGCTGGGAGGGCCCTACTGGGTGATGCAGGTCAGGTCCGCGTGCTCGGGAAGGGAGCGATCCACTCATGACGGCTCTCTGTGGGTTACTCTGACTGGGGAGTCCCAGAGCCACCCAGAAATGCCACCAACTGCCCACACCGGTCTCCTGCCTCTGGGATCCCAGAGAAGCTCATTTCCCAAGGATAAAGGGGACGGGGGTTGGGGCGTGGATATGGCCCCAAGCAGCCCCTCAGCCGGGCGGGGCTTTCTGCATCATGGGTGGGCTCGGCTCAGCCACGGCTCCAGAGGGACTGTCACGGCCACGGGGCCCTGGCTTTCCCTGCACAGGCGCCAGACCCCCACAGCTGCCGCACCTGTCCCTCAGCAGGAGGATTAGCCCCACGCAGGCCCTAATCACACTCATCGCAGCATCAGCGCCGGATCTCGGATCAGCTGAAGGAGGCAGCTTTATCCAGACAGACGCAGGGACGGCCCCTCAGCCCCATCTGGGCGCAGCTGTCACACGTGGCAGACAGGTGGGCCTCCGCAGGCAGGGTGGCTGGGGACTGGGCGGGGAGAGCCGGGAGCCCAGCCCCGCCCAGCCCTAACCGGCAGGTGGGGCTCCCTTTGGCCCCTCAACATTTATTGAGCACCTACTGCATAACCAGGCACCGCTGGTTCTAGGGGCCAGGGAGAGAGCAGAGACCCAACTGGGCAAAATCCCGGCATCCTCTCTCCAAGCCTGGGCCCACTGGACACACGAGGGCACTGAGGCCCAGGGATGTGTCCCAGCAGTGAGAGCCCCAGCAGCCGGGCCCAGACGCCCGGCCCTTGTGAGGAGCGAGGGAGGCTTTAATTCCCCGCAGAAGTCTCAGCCCCCAGCCCTCACTCCCTGCAACACGGTTCCTGCCCCTGCTGCTGCCTTTCTGTGTGGAGGCCTCTGCCTTCCCCTCCCCAGCCTGGCCCCTGGACGCTGTCCTTGTACAGAGGCCTGGGAGGTGCAGGCTGGACGTGCCAAGGTTCACAGCGGGCCCGGGGGGCCAGGAGAGGCCCGGAGAGACGGCCCCCGCCCTGCCCACCCCCTCCCTACCTTCTGGTTCAAAAACATAATTTATCTGTGTTTTATCACGAAATCCAGACACTTTAATCAGTGAGCTATGAAGTCAGAATTTCCATTCTTATCTGCGGGAGGAGTGGAAATGGAGGAGATAGGCCGGAGCGATCGCTGGTGGGGAATGTTAATGGGTGGAGAGGCTGGGCTATTGGCCACGGAGACGCCGTATCTCCCCCATTATCAGGGCCGTATCTCGCCCACCATCTCGGCGCAGTAATGGGGCCAGTTCAACTTTCCGAGTTATCACAGGGGCTGAAACCTGCGCCCGCCAGAGGCCCGGACCAGGAGGCGGTTCCGGCGGACCAGGCCTCGGCCGGCAAAGCCAGGAGGGAAAGGGGGCCTGGAAGGGGCCCCCAAGGGCCTGGGTGCCCACCAACCATCGAGACCATGGCAGTGAGTGCAGAGGGGCCCTTCTGCTCTCTGGGAGAATGTTTGGTTTTGTGGAGCTGGGTACGGGCATGTTGTGGGAGGGGAAACTGAGGCAGGAGGCCACCTCAGGGTCCCAGTGGGGCTGTGCCAGGCCCATGAAGTGGAAAAGGTGGATGGTGTGGGGGTACTGTGAGTGGGGCTGGGGTGCGAGCAGCCTGCCCTCCTGCCTTTCGACCCGAAGGGTCCCCCGTCACCCCTGCTGGAAGACTTTTCCAGACCCCAAGCCCCAGGAACAGGAAACACAGTAACAAAACAGCCGGGGGGGGGGGACATCCTGGGGACTCTGTCCCTGCAGGCACAGGCGGAGGCTCAAAGTGTGCTAGGTGCGCCTCTAAGATGCTGAGGCTTCCCGCCTGCCCTCAGGGCCTTACGGGCACGCCGGGGATGGGTCCCCAAGGGCCATTAATGGAACACCTCTGTCCACTCAAGAGGAAGGGGCCCTCAAATCCACTCACTCCCTGGGGAGCCCTGCAGCTGAGGCTCAGGACAGGGCTTCACCCAAGGACCCTGCTGCCCAGATGCCCCGTCTGACCAGGAGCTGCCCTGGCAGGTTTGGCCACTGTGTGCTCCCTGGGTCCAACTTGCAAGGTGGAGAAAAGAGAAGTTAAGGCAGGGGGCTGTGGCAGGTGCAAATAACCGGGGCAGATCGGGAGCGCTGGAGGGACCGAAGTGACGCACCAAGGGGGACCAGAGGGAAGCAGCCCCGGGGAGACTGGGGAAAGGAGAGGTGCCCTCTGTCCTCTACATTGTAACTTTGTCCAGCAACACAGATGATGCAAGGGCTCTGGGCCAGGCAGGACCTCTGCTGTCAGGGCTGACCAGCCTCACTTCCCTGCGAGGTCGGCATCATGGTTCCACTCTGTAGGGGAATCGAGGCCCAGGGAGGCCTACTGACTTGCACTCAGCCCGGTGTCCCCTCGGCATCCCCATCTCGCAGAGGTGGAGGCTGAGGCTTAAGAGGGCAAGGTAACTTCTGTACACCCACAGGGTCTAAGAGCCTCCACCCAGGATTCCAGCCGGTCCTGGCAGTGGTCGTCCGCGGGGAAGCTCCTGCAGCCACTCACATTCAGAGTCCGCACTGTGGCTGGCCCTTCCTCTCCAGGAAGCAGAATGCCTGCCAGGTCTAGGGGTGCCTGGGACATAGGCACCCAGCCCAGGAGCTGGGGCAGGGTTGCATAGATCACCCCATCGGTCCCATTTCTACATTGTTCATGTGCTGTGTGACCCTGGTGCAACAACTCACCCTCTCTGATCCTCCAGTTTTCAGGGTGCAAAATGGTTTGAGAACCCTGACCTCAGTGGGTGTTCGCAGAATCACAGGAGGGGATGCCTGCAAAATGCTTAGAGGGGAGGAGGGCTCCGAGGCTGACTGGCTGGGTCTCTGTCCCCACTCCAGCCCTGGGGTGGGGACTGAGGGAACCAGGAGCACTGGGATCAGGGCTGAGCTCTGATTAGGCCCGGACTCATGGAAGCTGCACACCATCACCTCTTTACAGGAGGGGAAACCAAGCCTCTGAGAGTCCATGGCCGCAGGCTGCCCCGGGCGACCCCGGGGAGGCAGAATGGAGGGACTGGAGGCAGGGGGAGGGGCCTGCCTGTCTGTCTAACCCAGCCCTGGCCCAAGGTCAGCTACCGCATTCCTTCTCAAGCAGGGCCACTGCCTTCTCCCAAGTGGGAGGGAGGTGGTGTGGTGGTGCTGGGCTGAAGAGGCCTCGGAGGACGCAGGGTGACTCAGGATGGCAAGGCAGGTGGCTGGGGGCTGTGTGGGCACTGCCCAGAGAAACCTCGGCCCACCCTGGGGTCTACACACCCAGGTCCTGTGTCACAGGGCTTAGAGCACATCACTGTCTCCCAGAGCCTCAGTTTTCTCACTGGTAAAATGGGTCAATCCATAAGGATGAAGATCCTTGGACAGGAAGGGACTCATGAGACGTGGACGTGGGGCCAGCCTAGCCCAGGGTGTGGCGTAGTCAGGGCGCCCCTACCCACATGTCCCTCCTTCCAAAACTAACACATGAAGGGGAGGAAGGTGGGAAACAGGACTCTGAGTGAAGTGTCCAGCCCTTGGGGCTTCTGGCAAAATATCAGTAATGCAACCAGCAGCTCCCAGAGCCACGACATCCACACGACCCTGGACTGCACTTTACAGTTTGCATCTGGGATCTCACAGACCCCACATACAGGCCCCAGGAGGGAGGTGCGCTTAGGAAGCTCCTGCTTCAAAAGCAGAAACTGAGGCATGAGAGAGGCCACTTGCCCACAGGGTCACAGCAAGGCCAGGACTTAAGGCCGAGTGGCAGCCCCCCATGCAGTGGCCTTCTGCTCTGGAGACGAGATCTGGCCTGCAGCCCAGAGCCCTCAGAGGACAGCCCAAGCCGGGATCTCCGAGCCCCCATGCCATGCTTTGGGGATGGGATGGGGATGGAATCGGGGTCCCAGAGGGAAAGGTCTCTGTCCCAAGCCTGCCCAGTGGCCCCAGGGACAGCTGGGGTGGGTGGGAGCAACATGCCACCAGCAACCAACAGCTGGGGCCCCCATCTGACCTGGGACCCCAGGGGTGCCCCAAACACACTGCTCATTAAGCACCCTCTGGGTCCCAGGCCTCCATGGGCGCTGACGGGCCTCCAGAGTATGCACTCTGTTCCACAGACAGGAAAGCAGGAGACAGCCCCGAGGTCACTCAGCTGGGAGCCGAGGGGCTGGAGCTGAAGTCAGGCCCTCCGTGCTGAGGTGGAAAGTCGGGGGGCAGTGGAGAGTGAGACCAACCACCCCCGTCTCCTCCTCCTCGCCCTGGGGCAGCACTCAGTCCTGGCCTCTTGCCACCTTCACATCCTCATTTGAAAAATGGGGTGTCAGACTGGGACGTGCCGCTGACCTGTGGGCAAGCTGAGGCAGAGAGGGGTACCTCTTTGACACTGCCTGGGCCCTGCCAGGAACACCAAGATGTCCTTCCTGCAGAGACCCCCGCTCCTCCTGGACCCACTCCCCCGGGCTGAGTGGGCCCACTGCTCTCCTGACCTGCCAACTGCTGGCCAGGGATCTTGGGCAAGCCCCTGTTCCGTTCCAGGCCTCCAGCTCCTTATCTGTGAAATGGACCCAGGGACACAGGAGAGTCTGGGGTCCTCTCACTTGGCAGCCTGACCCCACAGCCCTTCACCTCTGGGCTGGCTTGGTCCAGACCCATCCAGAGCTCAGGCAGGGAGATGATGAGGCAGGGTGTCTTAGACAAGTCCCCAGTGTAGCCTCTCCTCTCTGATGAGGAGACCCCAGCCCAGAGTGGGCAAGCAATGTTCCAAGGTTGCACAGCCTGGGTACCCGTCTGGTAAGTTGTAGTGGGAACGGCTTGGGGGACAGGCCAGGCAGGCTGAGGGGCCCACTTCCAGGGCAGGGGCTTTGCATGTGGTTCACTCTCCAATGAGAGTTTGGGAAAAGGGAATTGTCCATCACAGATAAGCTGGAAACCACAGATCTGACTTGACTGATTGACCACAAAGATACTGTTCCTGAGGAGGACGGGGATGGTGACAGCTGTCTCAGGTGACATGTAATTCCTGATGATTCTCACAGCCATGCCTGGGGGGCCACCAGTGTCCTTATCCCCATTCTGCAGATGGGGAAATCGAGGCAAAGCCACTGACGCTGGAAGGGGCTGGGCATTCAATGGACTAAAAGAAGGCAGGGAGAAATCCTCCAAGGGTCAGCTTGAACACACGCCCGGGTTGGGGGTCAGCCCTGATGGGAGCTGCCCCCGACCCCTAGTGCAGGCTCCCCCTCCTCACAGGAACACATGCAGTGCAGCCGGATGGCAGTGGAGCTCCTACTTGTTGGGCCACCTGCCTCGTGCCACAGCTGAGGTCACGGAGGCCGGCACTGTAGGTGTTGCTGCCCCCACTTCTGCAGCCCCCTTCATCTGGGCCACTCCTCCCAGATGCGGTCCCGAGAGCGGACGTGGACGATGGCCTCAGTCTCCCGCTCTGTGAGATGGGGCCGGGGGCAGTGCCAGGAGGACCCAGGGCTATGTGGCCCAGTGGGCAGGAGCCTGGCCAGGCTATGTGCGGGCCCAGGCCTGGGTCTAGGGCTCGGTGATACCAATCGGTGAGGCAACAGCTGCCTCCAGGAGGAGGCCTGTCGATGGCAGATAGGCCGGCCGGGAGTATTATTCACGAGCCCGTCAAGCCCCAGGAACGTCTGGTTGGCATAGAAACAGGAGATAAGGGGTACAATTAATGGCATCGCATTCCCTCCTCCTTTCTTCCCCAACTGACCCATTTAAATCCCAGGCGGGGCTGGTGCCATGCTGGGCTCCCAGTGACCTCTGGGGAGGGCTGGGCAAGTGGGCCAGATGAGGCTGGGGCTCAGGCCCAGGGCAGGGCTGGATGAGGCCCCTGGGACCCTCTCTGCCCAGGAACATGGTAGGAAGGAGGCCGCGGGAGACTCGTGAAGGCAGGGCTGGGGAGAGGCCCCTGGGAGCCTCTGCTCTCAGAGGCCTATTTCACAGATGTGCAGACTGAGACCTGGGGAAGCCCGGGGCAGACAGAGGCAAGAGGACTGTGGGAAAGCAGCATGATGCTCAGAGTGGGGAGTGGGGTGGGGGAATTTCAACTCTGGTTGTCATTTTCTAGGGCGAGAGCCTTAACCTCTCTCTGCTGGTTTCCCCAAAATGTCAACGGTGATAAAAATAGGACCTGCTTTAAGCTAATATGTGGCCTGGCACAGAGTAAGCGCTGTAACTATTAGCTACTATTAATATTATTATTATTATCTAATGAGTGAATGAACCGTCTTCCCTGAGGCCCAGGAATGCAGGAAAACCACAAATGGCCTGGAGCCAGAGAGAAGCCCCAACCTCAGGGGGCGAGGGCTGGGACCCCAGTGCCTGCCCACCAGAGCTCTGCTCAAGGCCAGGTTCAGGGGCTGGCGGTTGTAAGCAAGTCTCTCCCATCTCCAAGGCCCTGGTCCCCGAGGCTCACAGCAGCTTGGCTCTGAGGAGGTGGCCGAGGCCTGTGGAGGCAGGCTCAGGCCCTCCGTCCCCACCCCCAGATGGCAGGCAGCATTACACCCGTTTCTCAGAGGGAAACCCAAGCTGTGGAGGGGAAGGCAGCTTGCCCACGAGGGCCCATCGGGGAGCCAAAGCCCCCTCTTCTCTGCTTCTCTGCCAGCACAGCAGGGCGGTGGGCTGCAGGGTGGCCCCTGGGAACCAGCCGGACTCCCGGGGCCTCCCACTCTTGGGAGGGGAGTGTGAGGGCTCTGTGCAGATATTCCCCCTCAAGTTCATAAAAAGTCAGAGACCACCTCACCCTCTTCCAGCCTAACCCAGGCTCTCCCTGGGACTGGCCCTCCTCAGCTGGCGCTGCCAGCCCCCAGGTGGGCGTCGGGCTGCTGGGGAGAGCGGGCAGGTGCTTCAAAGGTTGGAGTGAATGAGTCATCCTGTGGTCACCAATAACGTGTTTAATCAAACTCTGAGAACGTGAGAAAAACACCCTTGTAGGAGATGGGGCAGCTGTTGGGGCTGGGACTGGTGGGACTTCTGCTGGGAGCCCCTTGCCTGGCTGGCACCTGAGATCCATGGTCCCCGAGGGCCCTCCCACTGCAGAGGGGCTCTGTGACCCCCTCAACATCCCCAGCCTGACCTGGGGTCTTATTCCTGTTCCCATTTTTCAGAGTTGGAAATTGAGACTAGCCTACTGTCCCTGGAGGTGCCCTGATGGCCAGCCTCTTCCTGACCTCACTGGAAGTCCCCCCTTCCAGGTGGCACCCCACCTGCCCCCATCCTACTCCGATTTTCCACAGGACTCTCAGCCTGCCCTGGTTAATTAGCCCACCCCTCCCCAGCTCCCCAGGGACCCAGTGCTTGCACACAGCAAGTGCTCAGTAAAGATTTGCTGAGTGAATCAAGGCAGGTCTGAGAAGACCCTCCCTTCTGATTTGGGGGACCTGCTGAAAAAGATGCCAGCACACTGGGTTCCCCCAACCTCAGCCTGGCAATGGAAACCACTTTGATTTTTTTGTTTTTCCAAGAAAACTCCAAGCAGGTTACACCTACTACTTGCCAGGAACGAACACCAACCCCGAGTTGATTCAAGGGGGAAAACACCGGAGGTCCTTTTGGAGGTGACAACTCCGCCTCTGGCTATCTCACACCATCTAATAGGAATCAGGGGCGAGGTGTCCTCTCCCCTCCCCCTCCGGGCCGGTGCGAAGTCAGTTTTCTTTCATTCTGATGGACTGTACCACCCGCAGGGGGAGGATCAACTTCTTGGCAATTAAGTGTGTTTGGGATGAAAACTCGCCCAGAGGGACCCAGGCACGCACGCCCCCTCCCCGCCTCCCCCACGGGTCCGAAGTCCCCACTCGCCCCAGCCCCAACGCCCCCGCGCGCTGTTGTTGCCTCGAACCTGGCAGGGCCTGGTGGCCAAAGATAAGGCCTCTTATCGCCCTTAGCGATCGCCATCCGGCCGACCGGCCCGGCGCTTATCTCAGCTCACATCGACCCGGGCGGGAGGAAACCTCGGCGGGCCGGGGGCGCCGGGGGTCCCGAGCTGTGCTCCGCCCCGCGCTTCTCGCCAGCGCGCCGGGCCTATCGTCGCAGCCATCTGGCCGGCCAAGGCCGCGCTCCCGCCTCGCCCTCCCCGGCTCCCACGTTTGAAGTTAATAAATGGGAGCGCCTATCGCCGCCGCCATCGGTTGTGCGCCTTATCAGCGCGGCACATCTATCTTCGCGCGGAACAAAAGGCGCACAGAGGCGCGGGCAGCTGCGCCCTGGCTTTGGTGGGGGAGCGGGGGGCGGCGGCCTCAAGAGCTCGGCCCCCTCCCCTCGACACCGCGGCCTCCTCGCAGGTGAGGCCAGCGCGGCGGGCACCCAGCTGCGAGGGCCGTACGCTCAGCCGCGGGCAGAGGGCGGGCGCGCGGGCGCCGCCGCTTGGTGGCAATCAGCGATCGCATCTTAACGCGTCAAGATCTGCCAGGGGGAGGAGGCGCCCGGGGCCGCGAGCTGCAGGGAGGGTGCGCGTCCCCGCCTCCCGGGGCTGGACCCCTCCCCTGTTCTGTTACCGGGAGTGCTGAAAGTGGACAGCGGGGGTTTGCCCATGCACCCGCTTTGGTCCCTGTCCCCAGTGCACACCGTTTGGTCGACCCAGCTGAGCCCCGGCGTTCGCCCAGCTCGCGACCTTATCGGCGCTGGCGATCGGTTCCCAGCCTGCGATCTCCCTGCCCGCGCTATCTGCATTTCTCATCAGGCTGAAACACACACACACACGCACACACGAGAACAGACCGAACAGAGGCGCACGGGGAGGAGGGGAAAAAGAAACCAGAGAACCAGTGCAGATCGGGACCTGTGGGTGGTTTTAATACTTGAGTTGACTTGATAGAAGGCGACTTTCGGAAAACAGGTCCCGCTTGCACTGAGGAGTCGGGTTACGGGAACCCGGATTCATGCTTGCCTTCCCCCTCTGGGACCTCAGGAGTAGACACTCCCCCAGCAGCATGCACATGGGGTCCTGGTGGCAGTGGTCACGTGGAGACAAGAGGCAGTGCTAGGCTGCATGGGCCCCCCTCTTCGCCTCCTGGCTGGCCCCCACGACCCTCCCGTCTGGCCTCAGAGATGTGGCCCCCTAAAGAAAGCACAGTGCCCTGCCCCTGGCTGCAGAGGCGCGAAGTTATGATTGGCGTGGGGTGGGGAGCCTGCTTCCTGTGCACTGCTCTCTCTCCCTCTCTGCCCCTGCTCACGCAGCAGAGCGGCCTGGAGAGTGCGGACTGTTCTTATCGCAGGGCCATGGCAGTGTGGACACAGTGGCTGCCCAGCTGCCCAGGGGAGTGGCCCATGGGCCAGATGAGTGAGAAACTTGGACGCCTGCAGAGGCGACCCTGGCCTAGGACTGAGTCCTAGGAGACCCCTCCCTGACTTGAAGCAGCCCCTCCGTGTTTTTTTTTTTTTGTGTGTGTGTGGGGGTATGTGCCCACAAGCCTCAGATGGCATGGCACATGGCCGGGGAATAAGGAGGGTCAGACTTACAAGAGGCTGTCCCCAGGCACGGGAGGCTCCAGTTGGAAACGCCAGCGACAGGGCACCGGGGTCTGAGTGGCTGGAGTCTAGCGCGCGGGCTGTGGTAGCTGCACCCTCATCCCCCAAGACACTGGGCTCTGCGGTCTGCAGGAGTGGTGGTGGGCGAAGGCTGTCCCTGCCTCATGGCCCTGCACTTCCAAGCGGCCCGAGTGCCCCCTCTCCCTCCCAGGTCTCTTTCTCCCTCTAGATACAAAGCCTGAGAGAGTCAACCTCCCGAGATAAGATCACAATTTCAGCCCGTCCCGACAGAGCGATCTTATCAGGATGGGACTTGCAGAATGGAATATTTTAAACTTTATCTGAGCCCAGATCCGGGTCGCCTTATCGCGGCACCATCTCGGGGATGTAGGGGAGGGACAGGTCGCGAGGTGGTCGCGCCCCCAGCCACTCCGTTCCAGTCCACAGGCGGCCACCCCCTCCAGGCTGGACCCCCGGTGCCCGAGCGGAGACACGGGGGCCTGGCCCGCCGGTGGAGATTAGATTACGGCGCGCTTGGCACACAGAGCGGGGGGCGCGGCGCGGGGTGAAGGTCGCGGGCGCCGCGGGCCGAGGGGGGCGGGCCGGGGGAAGGCCGGCGGGGGCCGGTGGGGGTCGGGGACAGCGGACAAAGTTTGACTCACGCTTGATCTGCCGGGGATTGCTCTGTTTCCTCCTGGACATGTCTCCGGCGCCGCGCGCGCTCCCGGCGGCCGCCTCTAGCCCCTGGCGGGCGGCGGCGGGCGGCGGGGGCGCGGGGCGGCTCATGCCCCCGGCCCCCAGGCTCCGCGGCCGCTGCGGCCGGCGCCCCCAGCCCGCCGCGTCCGGCCCGGCGCCGCTGCGGAGGCCGGAGGCTCGGCCCCGCGCTGAGGGCGCGCGGCCCGCCCGGGGCGGCGGGCGGCGGGCTGCTGCCGGCTCTTCGGCTCCCGCGCAGACGCCGCCGCCGCCGCCGCCGCCGCTCGGCTCTTCTCAATGGAACCTGCGGGCAGCGCGCGGCGAACCGGGCGGCCTCCACCGGGGCGCTCGGGGCGGGCTGGTGGGGCCTGCGCGTCACGGGTGCCGCGCCTCCGGGCCCGCCCCCACCCGCTGGCCCCTCCCCCGCCCGCACAGCGTTGGGCCCGCCCCCGGGCGGATCTTGCTTCCTTGGGGCCCTGACCCCGCCCCGCCGCCCGGCCCCGCCCCCAGGGAGCTGGCCACCCCCGCGAGGCCCCGCCCCCGGCTCTGGGTGGACCTCTGGCCTCCTCGACTCCTCCTTCGGCCCTGCGGCTTTGTCCCCAGGCCCGGCTCAGACTCGGCGACCCACTGCGTCCCGCCACCCGCGGCACCGCGTCCGGGCCTCTCTGGACTCGACCCCCGGCGCCAGCTCCGCAGTCAAGCCCGACCTCACCTGGTTGGCCCCTAGACACCGAGGCCCCGCCCAGGCCACGCCCCAACACCAGGCTCCGTCCCCGCTGCCAGGGACTCTGACTCCCCACTCTGTAACTCCGCCCCCAGGGCCTCAGTCTTGCCCAGAACCCCCAGGCTGTGACCTCCCCGTTCCGCCAACGGATGGGGACAGGGAGGGCCAGATGAGGAGGTCCGAGGCCTTGACGCCCCACATGGTCTTGGATCAGATTTGGGGTGTGGAGCCGGCTCTGGCGGAGGAAGCAGCATCCCCGGGGTTCGCTACCCCTGGCGGCCGTAGCCCCCAGTGGATGGCAAGGGACCACAGATCTCCTCCCCTGGGCTCAGATCTGGCTAGAAATCTGGGAGGGCGCGGAAGCCAGCGGCCCTGACTGCTCCCGCCACAACAGCCCCCCAGGCTTTGCCTCTCTGGGCCTCTTCTCCCCAGGGCGTTCCTCTCCAGGGCGCCCCTGCTGGCCGCCCAGAAAGGAGGCCCTTCTGCGGACTGAGCGAACCCCCCACGCCCCTCCCTGATGGGAACAGTCAGAAGGGAGCCAGGTTCCCAGAGGGTCAGAACTGCCTGTTCCAGCGGTGGAAATGAAGACTTACCCTTCTGTCCATTGGGATGTGTTCAGGGGATCCAGGGGTCCACCACTTTCCAGGGAGGCTCAAGGTCACACAGCATTAGAACTGGCCCTGGGAGCCCAACTGTGTTCTTTTAATATTCTTGGCCTGCATTTGGTCCCTGCCCCCATCCCCTATACTCACAAGAAATAGGAAGTTAGCAGAGCCCAGGGGCTAGTGGGAAGACATTTGCAGAGAGGACGCCTGGACGAGTGTCCAGGAGGCTGGGCCCACCCCACTGAGGACAGATAATCACCACAGCTGCTACATGTGGAGGCTGACTGGGTGCTGAGCGCACTCTGCGGTAAGACCCTCCCCCTCCTTTCTGACTCCTGTGATCTTTGCCACTGCCCCATGGAAGAGGAGAGGGGTTGCCCTCAGAGACTGGGCACTCTCCCCTGCCCTGCTGCTGCTCTCAGGAGGGCCGGAGATGAGCGGGCAGGGCAGGAGGCTGAGGGCTGCCCCTGGACAGACAAGAACACTCAGGCTGGGAGGCCAGGAGACCTACTCCCTGCCCAGGGCCAATGGCTGCAGCCTTCCTACAGCTGCCTGGCGCTATACCCCTTCCCTGGGGAGCAGGGCCCATGGCTGGCTGGTTCGCTCAGCCCAGGGCTCTCACAATATCTGTCAACTGGACAAGGGACCCTGCCTGTCTGGGTTTCCCACTGGGCCTGCTGTCTTCCCAAAGAGGGGCCTCTTCACAGGATGAGGACCTGGCAGTCAGGCACTCAGGGGGATTCCTGGAGGAGGTGCCATGGGCTGGACCTGTGCTGGGTTTGAGGCTCCATGCACAGCAAGTGGCACCCAGGTTGGTGCTGCTGGAGTGGCTGGAGATCTGTGTTGAGGAGGGTTCCAAGGGTCAGCAGGATCGATTAGTGATGTCTGTCTAGGGTGCAGGAGGAGAAGGCTGGCATCACTTTGGTCACTTTAGGCTCCGAGGGGAGAGACACACCCAAGTTGTCCAGGGACTTAGGGGCAGAGGCAGGTCAGAAACAGAGCCTGCTGACCGGGACCCATGACATCATTCTCAGAATAATGAAATAATGAATAATGAAAAGGTGGGGCCCCTTTTCCCAAAATTAAGAATTTCAGGGCAGGGACAGGAGAGCATTAAACCAAGGGTGGGGCTCCATGCACAATCACGGGCCCAAGAAACGCTACGACAGCCCTGGTCCAGGCCTGAGCTGTTTCTGGAGCACTTTGCTTCCGTGCTTTGCCCCCTCTGTCTGCCCTGCAAGGAGCTGCTGTTACCTCCAGGTACAGGTGAGGGAACTGCAGCTTGCTTGTGATGGCTGGCCTGGCTATGTCACAGGTCCTCACTCACACAAGCCCCTATACCCTCAGGGGAAGTCTGCTAATAATGACAATAAACTGAAGAAATTCTGCGGAAGGGAAGGCCTGGTTCAGCCCAGAGCAGGAATGATCACCTTTGCCTGGAGAAGTCAAGGAAGGCTGACTGGAGGAGGTGACAAGTGAGAGGGGTTTTGTAGGAGCCCCTGATCAGATGGGAGAGGAGGAGCAGGGTGTGGGGTTGCTGATGCTGTCCCACTCGGACACCTGTATCCTCCATGGGCTGCCCCTGTGTGTCCACAAGGAGTGCCGAGATTCACATCCAAGTGTCACTAGTAGAACAGAATTGCACTCAATCCGTGTTGGGGGCTGTCAGGCCCACCAAGAAGCTGGGCTGCCCTGACCACAGCCTAGTTATTTCCTGCTTTGCTGGATTTCAAGGCATAATAGCAGGCTCCCTGAAGGCCCCCAGGGAGGTGCCCAGGAAAGCTTGCTGGGGACAGCTCTGGGTGCCCACTTGGGGGCGATGTCATCATCACCATCACCAGCATTTTTTTTCAGCCCTTTTTTGGGGCTGGTTCATAGTGTCTCAGGATGTCCCTGTGCAACTCTACAGTGGTTACGATGTCACAGTCACCCAGGCAGAAGGCGGCAGAGCTGGACGGAGGACACAGCTTCCAAGGCTGCTGTGGTGGTGGTGAAGACACTGAGCCTCAGAGTGGTCCTACAGCGTCTCCATGGCTGAGCTTCCTGTGATCCTGGGCAGTCATCCCTGGCCTGGGCGCCGGGGGAACTGGGTTCAAATCTTGCCTCTGCCATTTTGGAGGGTGTGACCCTGAGTAAGTTCTTTGGTTTCCTCACCTGTAGGTGGGGGTAGGGGACACAACCCCTCAGGGCTCCTCCAGCCTTGATGCCTCTGTGGTTCTAGGCTCGTGTCTGGTCCCTCTCTGCCCTCCGACCTGTAGGCTGGCAGCCTGTGGGCCTGGCTCTGTGCTGCCCCATCCCAGGAGGGCTGCCCAGGCCCATGCAGTGGCTGCGGGTGGGGAGGGGGCTAACTGTGGCTCTGCACTGGTTGTTAGGCTCTGCCCAAGGGAGCCATGGAATATTCTAGAAACTCAAGCAGGATATTGAAGAATGAAGAGAATACTCGAGAGTGGTGAGAGGAGGGCATTCTTGGCTGAGGGAAGAGCAGATGTGAAAGCTGGGAGGGCTGAGAGGTGGGTCTCTGAATGCTTGGGGCTGGGGCAGACTCTGGAGGAGACTGTCCTGAGCCCAGGCCAGGTGAGAAGCCGCTGACTGCCAGGCCGCACCATGCTTTCTGCTTCACTGTCCCCAGCAGTGTCCTTGGCTTCACCTCCTTATAGCTCTGAGATGCCTGTGGGACGCTGTCATCACCCCCAGCCCTGCTCCGAGCCTCCCTCACCATCACCCTGACCACTGCTGGTCGCCCACATCCACTCCCGGCCCTGTTGCAGGCTAAAGCCAGTGGGACCTTCCACAGGGCAACTATGATAATCTCAGGCCCTGCCCTCCTCTTACCTTCTTCTGAACCTCCTTGTCCGTGGGTCCAGGTATCCTGTGGCCACAGGGCCTTTGCATAAGCTGTTCCAGCTGCCAGCTGCTCCCCTTCCTCCCAGTGCCTGGCCCACTCACCCATCCTCAGGGAAGCCACATTAGGCCTCTCCTCTCTGGCCCAGGTGCCTTGTCTACGGCCCTCAGCACTCTGTTACCTTACACTAGTAGTGATAGGAGTGACGTCATGGACGGTTCCTCTGTGTCAGGCCCCGTGCTGAGCCCTCACGTAGGTCAACACACTGTCCACTCATGAGGGCTCTCTAAAGAAGGGACTGTTGGATTCCCATTTGCCAAACAAGGAAACTGGGGCTCAGAGAAGCGAGTCACTTCCCCAAGGCCACAGAGCAGGTGAGCAGCAGAGCCCTAGGAAACGCACACCTGCTGCTCCAGAATGGACCCTGGAGGCTGCGCTGGGGGGGAGGGGCCCAGGCCTTGCTCCCCCCGCTGCCGGTCAGCTCAGGGCCCTGGAGCCTCCGGGCAGCAGTGCCAGGGGCCCATGCCGACGCTTGTCAGCACCAGCTCTGTGAAGGGTTTAATTAACTTCCTGTTTCAATGGGGTTTTAATGAGTTTTAAGCACCACGTGACTCCATAAGGAGGTCAAACAGCAGCAAAGATGTCAAAATAAATTAAGAGAGGAATCGGAGGCAGCCTGTGGGTGGGGCGGGGGTAGCCGGGCAATACGGTGACAACTAGCGGCTGCCTGGGCCCCCGGTGGGCGGGCTGCTGCCCGGGTAGCCCCCGCGGCGGCTGGGGCTGGCTCTGGCCTTGGAGATGGGGCTCCTGCAACTGGGGACCCTGTCTGATCTCTACCAGCCATCCCTCAGATGTCTGGGGGAAGCAGAGGGAGTGAGAGGACAAGCTGTTCTCCCTGCTCAGCGGTCCTCTCTGAAACCGGCAACTCTAACAAGCCACACCCTCTGAGACCCCGGGACACAGAGGCTCTTGCCTGGAGACTGTCCTCAGCGTGAGCGCTGTGCATGCGGCTGCCCAGGTGTGGTCTGCTTACCAGCCGGACACAGACACAAAGAACGATCTGGACGTTTCCCAGTGATGAGAGTGGGGGTCAGGTGCGTTACATCAGCAGACAGGATGCTATCTGCACTTTCTCGTCCCCTCCCCCTGCTCCCTCGCCTCCCCCTCCTCTCCTTCCCACAAACTTGGTTCGGGCTCCCACCATACCATGAAGGTATGACCGACCGGGAACAGCACACAGGATGCATCACTCAGAGTCCAGTAACGGGACAGTAGGATTAAGGAGTGGGCCGTGGGGTCAAACGTGCTGTAACTAAGCAGGCTGGGTATGGGGCACTCTGGGTGCAGCTGCCATCTCAGCAGTGGGTTAGGGAGGCCGCAGACAGGAGGTACCACCTGAACAAAGACCTGAAGAGGGGAGGGAGGGAGGCAACTGGACGGCGGGGGTCAAGGGTCTGGGCCGAGCCAGTGAGAGCCAGCCCGGGTCAATGGGCCACAGACTTACACTGGGAGGGAGCTCAGAGTGTCAGGGCTGCAAGGGTTTTTGGTGATTGTTGTGCCCATTTAATAGGTGGGAAAACCGAGGCCAGAGGGGATAGTGATGAGCATGTGTCTCTTGCCCTAGCCCAGAGCTCTGCTGTCCCTTGGTGCTCACCGAGCCGGCTGAATGCACCGTGCTCCTGCCTGGGGCCCCAGAAATGGTCCTGGGGTCTCTCGGCGGCTGAGATGGAGGTGCGGCTTGTTCAGGCCCTGGAGAGCCCCATCTGCCTTCTCTCGCTGCCTGGGGTTCCAGGGAGGAGGCCTTGGCCTTGAGCTGCAGCCCACAGGGCCGTGCCAGCCAGTTAGTGAGGTAGAAGGGGCTGTGATCCTGGGCACCCAGGCACAGGCGGGCGGAAGGGAGCAACGCCCTGAAGCTTGTCATGGCTGCTCTGGGACTGCCGTCCTACAGGCACAGCAGCAGGACCTGGGGCCGCTGCACCCCCCCCCCCCCCCCCCCGCTGGACAGGTGGAGAAACGGGTCTGCGGGTGTGTGGCTTCAGGGTCAGACCTCCAGAGCCCACTTGCAGGTGACATGGGCAGGCCCCATGGCGTCCAAGTCCTGCCCCCACCACGGGAGGTGCTTCAGGAAGCCCTGACACTGGCCGCTGGTGGCCCTCTGCTCCTTTGAGCCTCGCTGGGGGCCCTGTAGATGCAGATCCTTCCGCCTGTGTGGGCGTGGCCATCTGCACGCTCCTCCTGGGAGGCCGGGCTCTCTGAGGCAGGTGTCTGCGGCCCGGAAGCCCCAGGAAGCCTGCTGTGATACTGCCCTCCAGTCCCGGGCGGATGCGCCCAGGCCGCGAGGCAAGCATCCCTGCGGCGGGGCCTGGGGGACGTGGCCGCCCGCCTGCCGCTCGGCGCCAGCTGCTCCCTCCCGCCGCCCCCCGTCGAGGCAGACCCCCATGTGCCCCCCAGCCTGGCCCCTCTGCCTGCTCCCAGGCACTGTCTTCTCTCTCAGCCCGTCTCCAGGTGGTGGGGCCGAGGGTAGTGGGGTGTCTCTGAGACCTGGTAGGGGACGCAGTTGTATACGCAGCCATTTATGTGGCCTTGCTGCTGACACAGCCCGCCGCGGGGCAGCTGGGGGTGCCCTGCAGTCTGGGGTGAGGGGCACTCTGGCTTCCTAGATGGGGCGAGCTAGGTCCTCAGGCCCAGGCAGAGTGGTCCTGCTCGAGGACATGGGGTGGGGAGGTCCTTCTCAGCTTCCTCAGGTCCTCAGGGAGCTGTGGTCCCTACATGGGGTCTGTGCCCACCCGGACCCTCTCCTGCCCTGTCTGGCCCACTCCCATGGCTCATAAGGGGCCTTTCCGGACGCCCACCCTGGGACCCCTCGAGGGCCAGGTCCCCCAGATGTGCCCCGAGTCACTCATGTGGCTGTGTGTGTGAGAGGCGCGGAGGGGTGCACACGGTGTACAGTAAGCGTGTGTCTCTGGGCCTGTTGGAAAAGTCTGGGGTTTGTGGGTGGGGCTTGGAGGCCAAGGGGAGCTGGCGGGGCCTGTGCCAGCGAATGCTGCCACCTGCTGGCCAGGCTGGTGCGGCCCACACCATGGGTCTAGCAGCCTCAGTGGGGACTCAGGGCCCAGGTGGGGTGGGTTTGCTCACATTTGCCCTGGGAACGTCTTTGTCCCCGATGTCTCTAGCCTCAGACCCCGAAGAGAGGTGACGGCACAGAGTGCCTGGCCGCCCCAGTGTCTGATTCACAGTCAGGAACTGCACTCTCCAGTGTTTCCAGGGACAAGGATGCTGGTCCCCGGCAGCCCAAGGTGTGGTGAGCTGAGCGGGGCCTCTGGTGCTGTGGACCCAGCTGACCCCACAGTGTCCACCACCAAGGCCCCAGATGGCCTTTCTCAACTTGGCTCGGACTCCATCCACCCCAACCCCATTCCCCAGCCCGTGCCTCCTTGGAAGCCACAGGCTTGCTCCCCAGTGCACTGTAGGTATGCAAATGCCAGTGCAGCAGGGCAGCCCACCTGGGCGGGGGCATCGCTGGGACAGGCTGTGACTGACTGAGAGGCTCTGGGGAGGCCGTTCCTGGTGGAGGGAACTGCACGGGCAAGGGCTTGGCAGGAAGAGCGAGAGCAGGCAGGGCAGGTCCGTGGCCTGGTGTCACGGTGGCACATGTGGGACCCTCTCCCTGTGGAAGGGCTTGGTGAAGCTCCCCCCCCACCCCCAGCACGTGTGGTCAGGGACCTGCTCTGAGAGCCCCCTCATGCCTGGGGAGCTGTCGGGGGGGGGGCAGGGCTGGGATTGGTACCGAGCCCGGGACAGCCCCTTCTGCTGCTTGTCCAGGACCCTGGGGTCTTCGAAGGGGTCTTCAGGGCACGCCGCGCCCCAGGGGCCTGAGCCCTCCTGCTGCCTCTGCTGCCCGCCGCGTCTCCCAACGAGCTGTCTAGTAGCTACTCCCGCCACTCCGTCCACGGCTCTGCTCTAGAGGGCCCTGCCCAGGGCCATGGCATCGTCCCACTGTTGACCAACCTGGAGGGCTGGTGGGACCGCTTCCCGCAGAGGGCAGCTCTGCAGGGCAGGTGGCTCAGGTGGGGCAGGCAGGGTGGGGCTGGTGGAGGACAGACGCCACAGCAGGAGGCTCCCTGTGAAAACTGTGCGCACACACTGACAGCGTGAGGTCACTGCTATTTTATGTACAACCCCAGAGCCCCTCAGCTTTTATTTATCAGCGCTGAAGAGGCACTCTGAGTGGCACACACACACACCTTCTAGAAAGGCGGTTTGGGCCTGGTTTGGTCTCTTTTGAAATACCAAAATAGAAACTTTTGACATACGCATTGCACCCAAGGTAGAAGTGAAAAAACAGAACCAAACGAACCATGAACCTTAGAGATACCTAAGAACAGAGGAAGCCTCCCACCCTCCTGCCCCGTGAAGACACGGTTCTAGTAAGGATGTGCAGACTGACCCCTCGGTCCCGTCAGTGCATGAGACGCCCCCTGACTGGGGCAGCGCCACAGCCCGGCCTGAGGGTCCCCTCCGGCTGCTCCAGGAGCCCGCGGAGGACTTCTTGGCCACTGGTGCCTGTGGGCCACGTGCACATTCCCTCTGGCCCCTGGGCCGGACCCCATCCCCCAGGGAAAACAAATCAAAGAAGCCTGTATTCACATTACAACACGAAAATAGCACCAGAAACTTCAGAGTAAAATTGCTGATACGTGCAGCAGAGAGCTCCGTGCAGGAGGCAGGCTCTGGACAGGGCAGCTGTGGAGGCTGGGGGGAGGACCGGCGGGAGTGGGCCGGGTCCCCAGGGGTCAGGGTGCCTGCTTCCCCATCGGCAGCGCGGACAAAAGCTGACATGGGCCTGTGGTCAGAGAAGGCCTGCTGCGCTCTGTCGGGGGCAGGGCAGGGGGAGGGGGCAGGTGGCTCGCAAATGGCTCTTCTGCCCCCGCCCCGTCCGATGTCTAGAGTCACTTTAGAATTCCAGCAACAGCAGCAATGAGACTAAGAGGAGGCTTGCCGTCATCTGACCTGCGGCTGCCTCGACTGACGTCCCCGCTGGATGATATGGGTGGGAGCACCTGTGCAAACCTTCACCACAAGGGGTTCTGTGGCATACCAGGCCCCGGAAATGGGGCACATGGGGCGAGGTGGGGTGAGTTGCTCTCTATGTTCTGGGTATTGAGAAAATAGCTGTGTGGTCTCAAAGAGGCTGCAGCTGGCCCGCCCCTCACCCTTGCCTTCCAGATAGGAAGGTATTGCTCTCCAGCCCAGGCCCAGCTCAAGCATGTGTCTCAGCTCTCACACAAAGTCTGAGCATTTGAACTATAAGCCAAGTGGGTTAAGATGTGGCCAGCAGGCCAACTCTCTCAGAGGACTGGAGCTCCTCACGTAGACAGGGGCCCATGCACTGGATGTGTTCCCAGCCCCACTCCCAGGCACTCACTGGCTCCTGTAAATTACTCAGGAGGGTCCTTTTTTAAAGGGATCTTGAAGCTGGTTAGTCTCTGCCCGAAGAGTTGGCTGAGGAGGTGGCTCTGGGACTCTGCTGTCCGGCAGGCCCGGGGGTGGGTGGGTTCAGTGCCGTGGACAGCCCCGCCCATCCTGGGGGGCCTGTGCAGGGGTCTCCCTTGGGGTAGGGCCTTGCCCAACCCCTCCTTGACACGTCTGGTATCCCCATGAGTGTGGCTGGGCTCCCCCTTCCGCAGCTCTGAGGGCTGGGGGGGCACTGTGCTGTTCTGGCTACAGGGCCTGGGCTTGGCGGGAGGCACACGGCTGGGAGTTGCCTGCTTTCGAGGTGCCCGGTGGGGTCTGTCAGGGACCAAGGGGCCCCTCCCCAGGCTCCCCACACCTTCACCCCTGGTTGGCCCTGGGGCCCGGCCCTTTCTCTTCTTTTCACTACTGTCCCTACCCTCCCTGGGGCCCAGGCTCCCTCGTGGCCCCTGCTCACCAGCTTCCTTTGGTCCCTTGGGGTAGCCTTTAGTTGGGGCTCGAGGTGTGGGCTTGTCTGGGGCGGGGCCCTGGCCTGGGCAGCTGGGCTTGGCAGGGGTGGTGGCTGTCTCGCTTTGGAGCTGCCCACTGGCTGGCTGGGGCTGGCTGCCGCCTGCTGTCTTGGTGCCCTGCTGGGGGCCTCCAGCACCTTGGGAGCTGGGGCCCGGCTTGGCTTTGAGGGTGGTGGGTTTTGGCCTGTCCTCAGTGCCACGGGCTAGCTCTCCGTGTGTCGGACTGGCCGCCGCCTTCTTTGGTTGTGCTGGGAACCTGGGTGCTTTGCTAGGGGTGGACGAAGCTGACCTGTCCTTTGATGAGCTCCGGCAGCCCCCAGGCTTGGTGGCACTGCCTTTATGGGAGGGGCCTCCCGTGGCCCCTGAAGGTGCCAAGTGACATGTGGACACCTGCTTCTCCTTCCAGAGCAGGGAGGAGGCCTCTGGGCGATGGTTAGGGGCACATTTGCCAGGGGCGCTCGGGGTCCTGCGTTTCCCTGAGAACGGGCCAGCAGCCCTCTTTTCCCCTACATCTTGGCCTCTGGCTCCCGGCTGGGGCAGAGAGCTCTCTGACGGGGCAGCCTCCTGGAGGAGAGGCTCTGGGCTGCCAGGGGAAGCCTCATCCTCAGAGCTCTCCAGGGCCTGGTCCAGCTTGTGGCCATCTTTGCCATCAGGTGAGGCTGCTGGGAAAGGAGACAGGGATGGGGGCAGGAGCTCCTGGAGGTCAGAGGACAGATCACTGCCCCTGACTGGATGGCCCACAGGGTCTGTGGGCCTCTCTGGGGTCCTGGGCTGCCCTTCCATGGTGCTGGGAGCTGCCTCTCGGCAGGGCTGGAGCAGGGCTGGGAGGGACCCCTCGCTCAGGGTGGGGCTGCTGCTCCGGGACAAAGGCCGGTCCACACTGGACCTGGGGGGGCTGGTGGGCGGGGCCACCCTGCGCCGTTTGCTGGGCAGGGAGCCCTCATGGGCCGGGGCCTTCTGCCCAGGGGCTCTGGGCCTCCGCACGCCACGGAACGTGAAGGGCTGCTGCCCCCTCCTCCGGTGTTTGTCCATGTGCCGGTCGAACTGCTCCTTTTTGGCGAAGGTGTAGTTGCAGGAGCTGCAGACGAAGGACCTCCTGCTGATGTGTGTGACGTTGGCGCAGAGCTCGCAGGCGTACAGTGGCGTGTGCTGCAGCTCCAGCTCCCCGCGCAGCCCGTGCTCGCCGCCCAGGTGCGCGCGCAGCTCCCGGTGCTCCGGGTAGACCCGCGGACAGTGCGGGCACAGGTAGACGCGCTGCGGGCTGTGCACCGCCAGGTGGCGCTGCAGCTTGAACGGCTTGGGGAACCGCTTCCCGCAGTGGTGGCAATCGCGGGCTGGGTCCTTGCAGTCCTGGTGTACGGGGGCCGCCGGGAGGAGGGGCTCGCCGCTGGAACGGGCTTCAGGGGATGAGCCGCCGGGCGGGGCGGGGGTCGCGCAGGCTGACGGGCTGCCCTGGGCGGAGGCACCGTCCGGGTCTGGGTCTGGGTCTGGGTCTGAGCTATTGCTGCGGGCCTTGGGTCTCGGCTTCTCCCTCAGGAATTCTTTCCCAGCTCCGGAGTCTTGTCCCAAGGCGTCTGCAGGGCCCCCGCCTGCCTTGCCGACAGAACGCTTGCCCCTGTGGGGTTTGGACGTCTGCCCCACCATGCCACTCAGGAAGTACATGACCGCGCCGTCCCCCTCCCAGCCTCCAGGCAGGTCCCCCAGGGTCCTCCGCGTCTGCCCCTTGCGGGCAAACCGCACAGCATGCTCCCGCAGGTGCTCGTTGTACATCCACACGTCGGCCACCTCCCGGAGGCACATGCCGCAGGCCCACGGCCCCACCTTGCTCTGCACATGCTTCTCCTGCAGGTGCTCCCGCAGCAGCTCGCGCGAGCCGAACCTGCGCTCCACACACATGTAGCAGGTTGGGGGTGGCGAGGGGCTGTGGGCCAGCCTGTGCAGGTCCAGCTCGCCTAGGCCGCGGAAGCGCTGGAAGCACACCCTGCACTTGTGGGACGCCCTCCGGGCCTTGGCCAGTCGGCCTCCGCCTGGGGCCTTTCTTGCCCTGGCCGCCTCCGCTGTCCTGCTCCGTGGGCCCTGGGAACTGGCCATGGCTGTGAAGCCCGAGCAGCTCGCACTGGAGAGACCCTCAGGGAAGCACAGGGCCTGCACCTCCAGCTTGGCGCCAGGCGTCTCCAGACCCACGGCGCTCCCCGGGACCCCACAGTCGTAGCGCTCCTGCTCCAGGTCGGGGGGCTCCGGGCTCACGTCTCCCAGAGGAGAGGTGGCATCGTCGGCGGGGTCCTGCAGCTCCAGGCCTCGCCAAGCTGGCGGGACCATGTGCAGCTCAGGGATGTTTTCTGACAGGTGGTCCTCATTGTGGCGGGGGTCTGCCTCCAGGTCAGGCTCCAGGGCCAACAGGCTGGGGCTCGGGGCCCAGGGGTCGATGCCAGGCACCTTGCTGCTGAGGAAGCCTTCCAGGAGGAAGGACTCCGGCAGACCTGCGGCCGCACCCCCCCACAGGTCCTCGTGGGACAGGCAGGGCGAGCCTGAGTCGCTGAGGTCTGTGGGCAGGCGGGCGGGGCTCGGGGCGGCGCTGTCCCCCGCCTGGCCGCTGGGCTCTGGCCGCAGTGGGGACGTGGGCTTTTTACAGCGCTTCCCGTAGACACGGGGGTTCTTCTTCCGAGTCAAGCGGTCACCTGGGGGGAAGAGCTGGGAAAAGGAGGCCTCATCATCAAACAAGCTCAAAGGGTCCCCGAGGTCTGGGCTGGGGGCTCCGGGAACGGCGCTCTGCTGCTCCTGGACCCCGTCTCCTGGGCCGTGCCGGGGAACCTGGGGGCGACTGCTGCCACCTGCCTCGGAACCACAAGCCCCAGGAGCGCCTGGGGGGCCCCAGGGGGGCTCGCGTCCATCCCAGGCACCTCGCCCCGACCCGCTCTCAGCCACTCTGCCGTCGCCTGCAGGCTTTCCCCTAGCCACCCCGGGCGGCTCCTTGCAGACACCCGACGTCCTGGTCTCTCTGGACCCCCGGCACCCCCTTGCCAGGGCTGCCTTCTGCCCCCCTGGCTCTTCCCCGGGAGGCGCCTCCTCCACTACCCGATCCCCGGGTGGCTTCTTCGCGGATGTCTCCTCTGGGTCCGTGGCCAGGGGAGGTGGCTGTGCGGCCTGGGTCTCCTGCTCTGCCTCTGGCGAGAGGTGGTGGCTCGGGGGAGCGGGGCAGCTGGTAGTGGTGGGTGACGGATTCCAGTTGCTTCTATCTGAAACCCCATCAGGAGGGACCCGGGGACCGCTCTCCTCCCGGAACCTTCTCGCTCGCGGCTTCCGCGCTTTCTTGTTGACTTTCCCCTCTGACTTGCTGGGGAAGTCTACGGGCGGTCTGCCCCGCCTCTGGCCCCTTCCTTTCTCTGCCCATTTGGGATGGGGCTCGTTCCTCTCCAGCTGGTCCCGTTTCCTGGGCTCTGCAGGCCTCACGTCCACCCCTGGCTTGACCAGGCCTGGGGGGTGTGGTTCCCAGCCTGGGGGACAGCCTGGTCCTCCCAGGATGCTGAGCCCCTTCCTAAGCCTCTCTGACATCTTGGAACCCAGGGCGTCCTCGGCGCCCCTGACGGGAGGCGGCCCTGCGGCGAGGCTGGGGCCCTCCAGCAAGTGCCTTGTCTTCTTCCCGGGTGCCCTGCGACTCTTCCCGGGGGGGTGGCATGTCTGGGCTGTGGGCTTCCCAGGCTTGGGGGTAGGTGTGGACTGTGGGCTTGGCTGGGAGGCAGCATCCCGGTGCGGTCCGTGCTTCCGGGCTCGGTGGCGGCTTAGGCCCGGCCCAGAGCGGAAGGAGGCCAGGCAAACCTCACAGGTCACAGGCCTCCCACTGGGGGCTCTGTCCCTCCAGTGGCCGTTCTCAGTGAATGCAGGCTTCTTTCTAAACCTGTGAGGTGTCTGTCTGGGGTCCTGGGGACTGAGGGGATCCCCTTGGGGTCTCTGGAAGAGGAGGTTTCTGACGTTTTGGGGGGAGTTGGGTCTGGAGCTGCTGGCTGTGCTGCTCAGGGACGTGGCTCTGCCTGGGTAGAACTCTGGGGAAGGGCAGGTGACCGTCAGGCCGCTGGCGCCTGCTCGCGATGCCTTTGCGATGCCAGGGTGCATGGCCCCAGGTGTTTCCAGGCCTTCTTGTCCCTGGCAGCTGGCCTCTGCCTCGTCTTCCCAGCAGGTGTGGGGGTCTGGCCCTGCAGTCCCCAGTGCGGAAGGGTCAGCGGGCACAGCGGTGACAACCTGGCCCTCCCTGTTGCCTGGGGGTTCGGAGGACTGGCCCTTGGGGCGGGTGTGGGCCGAGGCTCCCCTGCAGTGGGGGTCTGGCCACTCGGCCCTGGGGCCTCTGTCTGCCCCCAGGCCACCGGTGGTGGGAGTGCCGGGCAGGGCAGAGGCCTTGATGGTGGCTACTGCGCAGATGGTCCTCGCTGAGTGGGGAGGGGTGGTGCAGGCAGGAAATTGCCGTGGCCTTTCTTTTCTGGAACCTTCTGGGGCTCCTGACATGCAACCTCCGGGGTGGTCCCCTTCATGGGTGGGACTGAGGACATGGACGGAGCTGGGCTGGCCCTTGGGAGGGTCTTCCAGGGGGCTGCAGTCCCCCAGGAGAGGGTGGCAAGTCTGGCTTTCCTTGGGGCCACAGGGGCTTGTCCTCAAAGATGGGGGCACGTCCAGGGGCACCCCAGCCTCTGTGGGGTCTGGGGTGCAGTCGGCCCTTTGTGGAGGTGCCCAGGTAGGAGAATGGGTTGGCAGAAGCTGCGGGCTGGTAGGGTCCCCACAGGATGGAGACGCTGGGAGCGGCCCCCTTAGCTCACCTGAAGGTGCAGCAGGAGGGTCTTCCCGGGGCAGGGGCTGGAGGCTGCAGGGACCGAGGGAGGCTGCAGAAGTAGGCAAGGAGGAGCAGCTGGCCAGGGCCCTGACTGGGGGCGCTGGGTTCTCCCCAGCAAAAGGCAGATGTTCCTTAAGGCCTGGGCCAGCTGCTTCCTCTGGAGTCTGGTCCTCAGGCCCATTTCGGGTGTGGGCTGCTGCAGAGGCTAGGCCTGAAGGGTCTGCCTCAGAGGAGGTGGAGCTGGGGGTGGCCCGTGTCTTGTTCCAAAGGCCTACGGCTTCCCTGCTTCCTTGGTGCTGCCCTCTCAGCTGGTCTGCAGCCCCCACCAGCCAGGCCGGCGTGGTTTCATCGTTGGCACCGGCTGTGGCAAGGTCGTCCGGCCCCCCGGGCCTCCCTTGGTCACCTGGCTGCAGTGAGCTGGCCTCGACTTGGTCCTCGGGCTTCTTGGCCTGGCCCTGTGAGCCCAGATATCCATCTCCCTCTGGCCCCAGTTCACACCCGGCCGTAGCAGGGTCAGCTGTCAGCTGCACAGCCCCATGGGAACTCTGGGCGGGGCTGCAGGCTGTTTGCCCACGGCTCACACTGTCCCCTCCCGGGTCGGAGGGGCTGCCGTGCTGAGGGCGCTGGGCGTTGGCAGCGGGGGGAGCCTGTAAGCTCTGGGTGCAGTCTTCCCTCTCAGCTGCTCTGGCCACCAGGAGCTGGAGTTGATGAAGGGGGCTCGTGGCTGGGGCCGGGGGCTTCCTGCTGGGGCCGGGGTCAAGCATGCAGGCAGGACTTGTGGAGGCTCCTGCTGGTCCAAAGCGCTCATCACGCTCGGGGCCAGGGCCCCCCGCCACAGGGCCGAGGAGCCCTGCTCCTTCTGGCCCGCCTGTGCTTGTCGCAGGGTGTCCCTTGGGGGCCCTGCTGGGACTGGCACCAGAAGGAGGGGTGGCACCCCGAATTGCCAGGCTAGGTGTCAGATGGGCAACAGGGCTGCCAAATGCTTCCAGCTCAGGGGGACCTGGACGGGGCACCTGTGCCTTGCAGGATCCCGGGGAAGGGCCTCCTCCCTGCGTGCAGGGAAGGAGCAGTGGGGGGGCTTGGCCGTGCTGTGTCCTGGTGGTCCTGTTACTCTTAGGAGGTGAAGGCTTGCGGTTGGGGCTGCACTTTGCTAAACTTCCCACATCTGATGGGGGTGTGAGTGGTTCTCCAGGGTCCAGCAGACAGACTTCCAGGGGGGCCCCGATGTCCCCTTCTGCGCGGAGGAGCCCTGTCTTGGAGATCCTGGCTTTCCGCACTGGATGGAAACTGAGGCTGGCCCCGTTTCCGTGGGTGCTGGGGGGCAGGGCTGCTTCTGGGTGGAAGGAGGGCCACTCCTCCTCCGGGCTCCCCAGAGTGCCCCCCGCGGTGACCACAGCTGTCTCCTCCCCTTCTGGGTGTGGGCTCAACTCCCCAGGACCGGTGACGTTGGCTGCAGAGAGCGCGTCCCTGCAGGGCGAGGCGGCCTGGAGGACGGGCGCAGGGCTGGCGGTGCCCACATGCACGCTGCCTGCCGTCTGGACTCGGGACTGCTCTCCCGGGGCCTCCTGGGCACCTTTACTTTGCAGCTGACTTTCCAGTTCAGTGACCAGCCTTTTGATCTCCAGCTCTTCCTCGGAAAGGCCTCCCGTAAAAGCGGAGCTGCACTTGGTAACCTTACCTGATAATGCAGGGAGGCTGGTGGCCACTGTCCCTTCACTGGGACACTTCTGACTGAATGCCTTTTCCCCTGAGAGGCCAGGAAAAGGGCCCAGATGGCCAGGTGGCATCGGGGACTCTTCCTCCAGCAGGGACCAGCCCTTCTCGGGCAGAAACGAGGGGTACGGTGGGTCTAACTGGGGTTTCCTCAGAGGAGGGCTGGCACAGGCAGGTGGCATGTGGGTGTCCCCATTCCCAGACAGGCTGCTATAGACGGGTGGGTCAAAGCTGTCCACGGGCAGCCCCGAGAAGAGAGGCGTGGGCTCTAAGGCCAGTGGCAATTCATCTTTGCCTAGGCCTGTGACGACGGTGTAGGGTGGGTTCCTGGGTGGCACTGGCTCTCCAGAACTGGTGTCCACACCGTCTTGGTGGAGGCATGCCCTGCTGGCTGGCAGACTGTCCGGGGCTGAGGGCTGGGGGCACAGGGCTTCATGGAAACAGCCAGCCAGGGCTTTGAGTCCGAGGAGCAGCTCGCCAGGGGGGCTGGAGTGTGGCTGAGGCTCCTTTCTGGCGGCTGGAGCCCCTGTGGGGCTTCCGTGAGGAAGAGCAGGACCACGCCCGAGGCCGGGGGGCTTCAAAACGAGGGCCGTGGGCTCGGGGTGGGCTGTGTCGGCGGCGTCAGCGACGTGCACTGGCGGTTCCCCTTGGGGGGAGGCTGGGGGGCCCTCTCCCCCGGGCTGTGGGCGCGCTGGGGTTGGGGGGCAGGGGCTTCCTCCCTCACAGGTGTCTGCAGAGGCTTCTCTGAGAAGTTCTGTGGTGTCAGGGGGCAACTCTTCTGAAACGTCAGGCTTCCTGGCATCTTGGGGGAAGCCCAGAGGTGGAGGGTTTTCCTCTGGGGTCTCAGCACCGGTGAGAACCTGCAGGAGACGCTGGGGGCCTCTCTCCTTGGGGCCCACTCCGTCCTCTGGGCTGTGTGACAGGCCCAGCCCAGGCCCGCCCGGCTCCTCTGGGGCCAGCGAGACCCTGTCCCTCGCGGCATCCTGCCTCACAACCTTCCTGGGCTTCCGCTGCTGCCCATGCTCTCTGGGACCCGGGGTCAAGTCCCCCTCCTTCCTCTTCTCGCCTCGATGCCACCGCCGGCCGCTGGGGCGGAGCTGGCCTCTGAGGCGGGGGCCGCGCAGCCTCGGGCCATCCTCCTCCTCGGACTCGGAGTCGCACTCCTGGGGGCAAGCACCCACGGTGCCCCGTGGGGAGGACTGTGCGGCCGGGCCCCGCGGCGCCTGGGGCTCGCGAGCCCTGTTCTTCTGCTGCACGATCCTGTGGATGAGCTCCTTGCTCCAGGTGCCGCCCCGAGCCCGCCGTCTCCAGGCCTCCTTGCCGCCGGGGGACAGTCGGAGGCGCTTGGAGCTCCTGGTCTCCACCAGGAGGGCCCGTCCGCCTAGGTCTGCGTGGCTCTTCGGGGCTTGGGTTCTAAGGTCCCGGGGGTGGGGTGGGGGCGGCTCAGCCCGGTCACCTGTCCTCCTAGGCCTCAGGCGGGCGGCTCTGGTGCCCCTGCCTGGCCTCCTGGAGGTGTCGGCGGTGTCCAGCTCTTTCTGGAACAACTTAAACCGCTTTCCTCTCCTCTGCTGGCTGACCAGGCTGGCCCCATCTGCCTCTGTGGGTGCTGGGCCCAGGGAGTGGGTTTTGGGCCTGCCGGCCGGGTAGTCCTCATCCCCAGGGTGCAGATGCTGGGGCTCCAGGGGGGTGTCCACAGCTTGGAGCGAGGGCTTGGCTTGGCTCTCTGGCATGGCGCCCACCCTGGTCTTGGGGGGCTGCCCAGTGGTGGGGCCCCGGGGGCCGGAAGGCTCCTCATCAGTGAAGACGTCAATGAAACTGCTGTCGATCTCAGGGTTGTCCGACTGGTACCCCAGGCCATTGAGCGCCTCTGTGATGAGGCTGTCCAGCTTGGCCTCGTCCTCCAGGTCCAGGTCCGCGGCAGGGAGCGGGAAGGGGGCGGCGACCAGGCTGGGCAGGAAACTTGTCCTCAGGGGGTCGTCTTTGCCATCTGGCCGGACGTCTCCGCCCAGCAGGAAGGGGGCTGTCCTGGTGTGGCTGAGCGGGCTCGGGTTCCTGCTGGCTGGTGCTGTGGGGGAAGCCTGTGCAGAGGGGACGGCTGGGGGCTGCTGGTGGCCGTCCTTGGCCCTGGCCAGCAGCAGGCCGCAGAACTGGCGGTGCCCCAGGAAGGCGGCCAGGCTGCTGTAGTTCCGGTCACACTGTCTGCAGGTGAGCAGCACGTCTAGCTGGTCCAGGCTGGCACTGCTGAGGGGGAAGTGGTGGGCAGGGTAGGGGGGTGGCTCCTGGGGGAAGCTCTCCAGCCCCCTGCTGCCCACCTCGAGGACTGCGCTGGGGAACGGGGTCTCCTCCAGGCATCTGAAGGCACCTTCGGCCCCCAGCCCCTCTGTGGGGAAAGGGAAGGCCTTGACTGGCTCTGGCTGGTAGTGGATGGGGAGGGCGTGGGAGGGCTCAGGGGACGGGAAGGGGCTGCCAGTCTCCTGGGGGTGAGGAGGCGGGTGAAAGAAGGCCGAGGGTGTGAGCGGGCCGGGGAGCTGGCTCTCCTCCGAGCTGGTGTTGGCTGGGCTGCTGGACAGTGGGGACAGGGATGAGCACGTGCTGCTGCTGGCCGTGTGGGTGGCTGGTGAGGGCAGTGGGGACTCGCTGGGGGAGGCTCCCACCACTCTGGGTGGGGGAAGGCTGGGGGTGCCCCGGGGTGAGACCTGGGGCTGGGCCACCCCAAAGAACAGGGGCTGGGCTCCAGGGTCCTTCAGGCCGTTGTAGGTGTACAGCCCAGGGGAGCTGCTGCCTTGCTGGCCTGGGCTGGTTCTCAGGACCACCAGCTTTTCCCCCGGCCCAGGTGTCTTGCCAGCAGCACCCAGGACTCCCTGGCTGCCCCCCTGCCACTCAGGGGTGCCCAGGGGGAAGGGCAGCCGGTTCAACAACTCCATTCGATGGGGGCTAGGCCCGGTGGCCGGGAGTACCTGGGGCCAGGGCAGTGGGGGGCTGTGGGGGAGGCTGAGCCGCTGGCCTGGGCTGGGCTGGGCTTCGAAGAACACACTCCTGGCGGTGGCCGGGGGCCCCAGGGGAGGTGTGGAGTAAGTGGCTGAGGCGGGGTCCCACAGCTGGGGCAGTATGGCAGTAGGAGGCCCCGGGATGGCCAGATCCGTGTCCAGAGACCGTGGGCTGGAGCCCACCCCGCTGGCTCCTGGGCTTCCATACACCTGTCTGGGAAAGGGCCTCTGGGGCAGAGAGTTCGGGGGCTCCCTGGGGCTCCCCGGCCCATCGTGGGCCGAAGGCGGTCTCTCAGGGAGCACTTTGGTCATGCTCTCGTGCAAACCGTCCCGGCAAGTGGCTGCATTCTCTGAGAAGGGGCTGGGGGCCAGGTGAGCAGCACCAGGTGGAGGGAGCGCACTGCTGAGGTCGCTGTGGGGGTCAAGGCCACCGGGCCTGCCTGGGTAGCAGGGTGGGGGTGGGGGAGCCGGCTGGGCAGGCAGCGGGTAGGCCGGGCCCGTGCCCACTGGCTCCTCCGGCCATGCTCCCCGAGGCTGGTGGAAGGCAAACACCAGTGCCCTCTCCGAGTACTCGGGCCCAGCGGCGTCCTCGGGGAAGGGTTTCGGGCCAGCCCCATGCAGCTCTGGGAAGGGGTGCTGGAAGGAAACCACCCTGGGGCTGCCGCCTTTGGGAAAGGGCTCCGGCTCAGCTTGGGGGACCCCGAAACTAGCACCTGGGAAGCTGTTCTCAGCTGGGGGAGGCCAGGCATCGGCCCCGCTGGCCTGGAATTCCACATAGGGGGCAGCCCGGCAGGGGCTGGCGCCGCTGCTCTGGGGGGCCCTGAGGGGCGGGGGCCCGGGGTTGGCGCTCGGTGAGGTACAGTTGGTGGAGGTAAAGCTGGAGGGGGTCTCCTGGAAGCACTTTCGGAAGCTGAGCTCCTCTGGGGCTGGTGAGGCCTCAGCCCTGGGGTGGCCCTGCCTGAGAAGGGCCCCGGTTCCAGCCTCTGGGGGCCGGGGGGCCTCTCGTTGGGGGTGCTCAGGGGTCTTCTCGGCCAGGGCGGTCTTGGGCCTTGAGCTGGTGATGCTCAGGCTGCAGAGCTGCTGGGGGCCGCTGTCCACCTGGCCTGCCCGCCGCACACGAGCCTGCACGAGGTTCTTCCCGGCTGGGGCCTGGGGGCTGCTGCCCTTCCTGGGGGTGCTCAGGGACTGGGCTCCGGGGAGCGGTGCCTTGGGCCCCACCTTCCCAGCCTGCCGCACCTGGATCTCGGTGGGCTGCGTAGCCTGGGCCCCGCTGCCCATGGCTTTGGTGGTCCCGCCGGCTGGGGCGCCGACCTCGCCGGGGCGTTGGGCAGGGCCCCCCGTGCCACTGGCCGCTCGGCAGGGCTGCATGTCTCCAGTCATGGTGGGAGGTGGCACTCTGAGGGGCTGCTCCCCAGGCATGGCCCCCCCGTCCTGGGCGCTAGGAGGATGCTGTGGTCCGATGCGGGCCGTGGGAAGTGGACTGGGCGGCCATCCTCCCGCCTCGGGGGGCCTGGGCGGAGCCTGCTCTCATGGTCCTCGCTGGAGCCTGCAAGGGAAGGATGCAGTGAGTGGGGGCTGTGGGGCTCCGAGGCTCCCGTGGGCGTGGCGGGCTGGGAGTGGGAGCCGCGGGCGCGTGACCCCCACCTTCAGGGGAGAGGGCTTGGCTCTGACGGCACCTCGAGAGATGAGAGGGGAAAAAAGTTCCTGCCAGACCGTGAAGGGGGTTGGTGGGGGGGAGGAGGAGGAAAAGAGAGGATGCTGCTTGGGGCCTGGGGTCTGAGAAGACCCTGGCCACCCCAGCAGCCCTGCTAGGCTTCCTGAGCAGGAAGGTCCCTTGTGGCAGGTGGCTCCAGACCCACAGTAGCCCCACTGTGAGGAGTGACGGGCCCCTGACGGCCAGGGTGGAGAGCCCAGGAAGGGGGGAGGGGGTGCCCAGTGGGAGGGAACAAGAGGGTGAGACTGCACACCTGAGGCCGGTCGAGGCTGCCACCTGGTCCTTCACCTGCCCCACCCCCTGCACCTGGGATTGCACAGGATGGCTTTAGGCCCCTTCTCTGCAGACCCCGGGCCTCTGGAATGTGCCGGCTCCTTTCCTGGGCCTCGGAGCCCGGCTCCTGCTGCAGGTCACACGACTCTGGCCTGTGCCTGTGACCCTAGCCCAGAGCACAAGCCCCACAGTCCTCTGCAGAAAAGCCCCCCACCCAGAACATGCTGAGCTTCTGCAGCCTGGGGGAGACGCTGGGTGAGGGGAGCCCTCGCCCCTCCCTTCTCCTGCATCCACGACCCCACTCCTAACCGGCAGCAGCTCTGGGGGTCTCAGGCACAGCTATTCTCGTCCTCAGAGCAGTCCTGGGGCTAGCTGTTAGCATCGTGTATTTTCCTGGTTATTCCGAGACGGTCCAGGGAGCTCAGCCATCTGCCAAGGTCCCCAGCTCCAAAGCGGTGGCCAGGGTGGGCATGGTTCCAGTGTCAGCCAGCAGGGGGCGCCAGGCCACCCCACTGCTGCCCCCTTCTCTGCCCCCCGGACCCTTCCCCACCCCATCAGCCTGGGGGGCCCCCTCCCCCCGAGTAGTTGCCTGGGGCCAGTCCTCAGTTCCCCTTTCTATCTGTGGGCTGAGGGCCCTTGGGCAGGCTTGTGGGTGAAGTCTGTTGAATGAATACATGACAGTGGTAACAGCAGCATGTCCCCAGGTGAGCAGCAGCCAGCAGCCTGGGCAAGGGCGGCCTGCCCCCGGTGCATTCCGACCTCCTGGAGTGGCCCCCTTGCTGGCCGACTCCCGGGACACCCCACAGCAGAGCTCATCACTCTGCTGCAGGGTGGAGATCCAGCGTGCATCAGGCTGGGAGGGGCTCTGAGCCCACCTGGGGCTGGTGTCCTCCGCTCCCTAGGAGTGAGGAGGGCCTCTTGCCGGTGGGGCCTCCCCTCCTTAACTTCCTGGGCAGAGGAGCCCAGAAGTCAGGTGGGCAGTTGTGCAAGGGCCTCCTGACCTCCAGGGACCTCCCTCACCACCCGAGCATGCTGTCCCGGACGGACACTGCTGAGGGGAGGGGGAGGGGCCCGGGGCCTGGCCTCCCTGCAGCTTTCTGAGCTTTACAGGGATGGCAGGTCAGGCAGGAGGAGCTGTCAGACACATGAAGGCCCCTCAGGTCCAGGCTCTGAGCCGCGCCCCTGATAGGGGTGGGCGGGTGGGGGAGGTGGATGGCCCTGGTCCTGATCCCCTGTGCCGTGCTGGCTACATCCCCAGAGATGCCCCTGGCCTCACTCAGCCTCGGTTTCTCCATCTGTGTCCTGGGACTAATCCTGGAACTTAGGGCAGAGGGTGAAGTAGTGAACAGCCTCTTGCTAGACACGTGGCCAACAGCGTAGCGGGAGCCCGTGCACTTTCCGCATTCACACTGCAACTGCTCAGCCCAGTCACCCCTCTGAACCCCATCTTCTTGCTGGCGCCAAGCAGACGTAGTGAGGTCACAGGGAGGGGCTTGCGGAGAAGGCCGGGTGGGCTCTGAAGCGGGACTAAGAGGTGACTGTGCTGGTTTGAAACAGCTGTGCTGCCGGCCGCCCCTGGAGAGGAGGGTTCTGGCCTGAGTGGCCTGGACAACGTCAGGTGACAAGCCTGGCCCAGGGCTGTGGTTCGGAGCCGCGTGCCGGCCCTGATGGCTGGCTCTGGGCGCATCTTTCGGGGAGGTAGCTGACAGCCCGGATTACTGCCTAAGAGACAGAAGGAAATGGGGTAGGGCTGACAGGGTGGGTAGGGAGGCTGGGGACAAGGCACCTCCTGCCAGCGCAGCCTGCCAGACCCCATGCCAGCTGCCCCTCCACATACCTGGGGAGTCGGCCCTCAGCTGGGTCGCTGCGCAGCTTCCTCGGGAATGGGGACTCCGTGGCTGCAAGGAAAACGGAAAGCAAGTCAGCGTGGGTCTGATGCTTTGCTGGCGGCCAAGAGCCCGTGGGAGCTGGCGAGGGAGTGGCTCCCGGTGGAGGTCCCCAGCTACACAGAGCCACAAGCCCCAAGAAGCCACCACAGGTGAGGGGAGCTGGGTGAGCTTGGGAGGCCCTGCAGGGCTCGGGTCAGCTGGCCACCTTTGGCACGGGCTGAATGGAGATTCACACTTCTTTCCGTGATGTTATGTGTGCCTAGATCGCACGGTCCCAGGGTCCGAAGGTCTGCGGTGAGAGGTCTCAGCCCCACCTGGCCGTGGATCCCCCTCCCCTGTCCTGCTGTCCATGCTTGGGGCAGTGTCTTGTGTGTCCTTCCAGAGTTTCCTGATGCAAATACCAGCAAATGTGAGTAAGTAGTCCCATTTCCAGCTCTTCTTCAACAAAAGTCTACGACACACACTGTGGCTTACTTTTTGCATTAAGAGATTATTTTGGAGGCAATTCCCTCCAAAGTGTGCACCCCATAAAGAGGGTCTGAGGTCTGCCCGTCCGTCTCTCCACCCACATGCACTGTGGAACATTCTGCAGAACGGATGGACGGCTACGCATGTATTCAGATCCCTCTGGATGGAGCATCCTTTTCAGGCCTTTAAAATTGCAGAGCAACAGATATGTGTGAAGTGAGATCAGCCAGGTAAACTCAAAGAAGACACGGCAGGGCCAAAGAGCAAGTGCATTCGTGGTTTGGAGAGAGATTGTCAAAGTAACCTGTTGTGGTTTTAAAATTTGGCCACAAATTCTTTGTTCCTCCTTCCTCCAAAAGGTGGGGCCCAGCACCCTCCTTATGAACAGGGACTGGACTTGGTGACTCTCTCCTAAGGAACAGTGTGCGCCCAAATTCCGGAGCAGCGGAAAGTGTAGCTGGTAGTGGTTTGTAGTTCCAGGCTGCTGGCTGTCGCCTGGTGTTGGGGAACCGTCGGTACAACTCTTGGGGACCTTGAGTTCCTCCTAGTGATGAGGAGACTCCAAGGCTTCAAGTGAGTCTTGGCATCACAGGGCAGGAAGGTGCCCTTACCCGGCGCGGGCAGGCCGCGGCCTGGAGAGGGCCTGCAGGATGGAGAGCCCCCTTGGCTCCTTCTTATTCATGCATTCATGCATTCTCTCATTCATTCATTCAGGGGTCTTTACCTTTCTGCCAGATGCTGGGCCAGGCACTGGGCACAGACTGGTGAGTGACTGATTCACAGCCTTGGCCGCAAAAAGTCAACAGAAACAGTGGGTGAGGAAACTGAGGCTCAGAGAGGTTGTGTGATGTGTCCAAGTTACACAGCACATAGCGAAGCAGGAAGGGATGGGAAGCAGGCCTCTGGGGACCACGCTGGCCCCGTGCAGGACAGAGAGCGGCTTTGCCTCTCGGTCTCACCTCAGCGCCTGCCCCATCCCTGGGGTGGCCCTGCCTCCACGTGCTGCCCTGTGGGCAGAGCTCAGTCCCCATCACCCTCGCTCCTTGGCCCTGGGACGGTGGGCCTGACGCTCTGCCTGTGGCACCCCGGGGCGCTCCATGCCGGCTGCCCGTCCAGGGGCTCAGACAGTGGGGCAAGTGTGGGCAGCGTGTGCCGAGTCTCAGGTTCCTGTCCCCGCCCAGGCTCTTGGCAAAGCCCCGTGGTGCTCACGGTGTGGGTTTCAGCAGGCCTGGGGCTCCTTTGAAGTGGGGAGATCAATACTTCAGATCCCAGCTGGCCCCCGGGAACCCCGGGCCCGCGGGCGTCTCCTTGTCCCTCAGAAACACTACCTGGGCCCGGCCGCCGGGGAGCCCAAGCCCACACCGCACCGGCTGGCTCCGGTGCGGGCTGTGGGCAGCAGCTCCCGGCGGGGAGCAGTCCCTCTGCAGGCCTGGGCCTCCGCCCCCCTGCAACCCCACCCCCTCACAGAGCCTGGCCTCGCTCCCCACCCCCTCCCCTCCCCTTCTAACCTCCCTGTTTCAGCCAAGGCCTCTCTGTTCTTTCTCCGCTGGGCTCTCCACTCCCTCTACGGCCCCACTCCGGCCTTTCCTCCTGAGCCCCTCCTAGGGCCTTGGCCTGAGAGGTCCCCTCCGCAGGATGCCTCTCCCCTGCCTCCCACCTTCCTGATCCCCACCCACTTCCAGGGAGTCCCTGCAGGGCGGGGCCAGCTGGGTCTGGGCTGGAACCTTCACTCTGGCACTTCCTCGGGTGAGCGAAGCTCTGATCTCCAAGGCTTGTGGCAGGGAGGTTAGACGGCCAGCAGACCATTCACACGGCCCAGCGCTCGCTGAGCCCCGCAGCTGTGAGCTCTGAGTGTGGCCACTGCTCTTCCAGGCTCCTCTCCAGCCCCCTCCTCTGAGAAGCCCTCCCAGGCATGTGTGTGACCACCTGTGAAGCTGGGATGATGACCTCGAGAGTTCTCAGGGGCAGGGCTGTCCCACATCCTGGCGGCCAGGCAGCTCCGCACACAGATGGTCCTGTCCAGTGCCCTGACCTCCACGTGTGACTCTGGGCCTCCCAGCCTCAGACTCCCCAGCTGTACATGAGGGGCTGGACCTGAGAGACCCTCAGACCTGCCCGGGCTCCCACCTTCCATGACACAGTCACACCTCCGCTGGAGGCCCCTGGCCCGCACCCACGCGCTCTCGCTTCGGGCCTCCTGAGCCTCCCTGTCACAGACCTACCCAGACATGGGCGGGTTTACCTCTCCTTACAATGCTTCTCCAGTCAGGCCAGGCCACACCATCCTCACCGTCAGGGGCCCTGGCCTCCTGTCTCCTGCCCTGCCAGAGAGCGAGGGCACAAGCCTCGCAGGGGAGGCGGCACCTGCCCGGTCCCCCTGTCCTGGCTGTCATGGGCTGGTGGAGCGAGGGCCTCGCAGCCCCCTCCAGCCCTGCCCGCTCCACCCTGGACTCGGCCTGCTGGTGCCCAGGTGCGCACTTCTCTGGCCGGGCGGTGGCGCGGTACTGGGTGGCAGGACAGGTGTGGAAGGAAGGTGTGGGTCAGGTTGGACCCAGGCGGCCCTTCTCTGTCCCTCACTGTCCAGCCTGCCCCGTGGAGCCCTCAGCTTTAGGGGACGATGACAGAGGACGGTGTGTGGACACAGCCTTGACCTCACAGCCTCCCTGCAAGGTTAGCACTCACCCCCTTACAGATGGGCAACAGGCTCCAAGGGGCCGGGCAGGCCCAGGATGGAGTGTGCAGCTGCCGGGCATGAACGGGGCAAAGGGAGCCAGTGGGGTCTGGCTGAGGGTGGCGGGCACGAGACCCTCACGGCCACATCACAGCCTTGCCCCGTGCGTGCTGCTCTCTTGGTGCCCCCACGCCCATCTCAGCCCCTTTCCCAGCTGGCTGGCCGACAGGCCCCAAGTCCTGGGGAGCGAGCGCTGAGGGGCCGCGGTGGCGCTCATTCTGACATTTATTTGACAAACATTCCCCTTTCCTTTTGCTTCAAAAGCTGCCGCTTTGCTTAAAAACTATCTGTTACCCCAGCGCTCAGATAAAGCTTTGCAGGTAAAATTATATCTGAGGTATGGCCCGAGGGCCTGTTTAAGGAAACCGGGCAGATTATCAGCTGCATTTATCTTAATTACTTCGGGAGAAAGTGGCAGCTGGCATTGCAAGGGGCCGGGAGTGGGTGTGGGCTCCACCTTACCGGGGTGCATATTTGAGATCCTTTAACAGGAGGGAGATAAGCGAAGTGCGTGGGGGGAGAAGGATGACTTCGGAACTGACAGGGAGGCAGCTGCAGCGGCGGCAGGGATTCGTGCTTAAAGGCAGGACCCACTGCCCACGGGAGCTGCCAAGGGCTCTGGCACCGGCCGCTCAGAGACCAGGACGCAGGAGGGTGGGTGTGAAGCCACCCCTGACTTCATTCTTGGCCCCCCTGCCCGCACCGTCAGCTCTCCGGAAGGCCGGCGTCTCCGTACACGCCCTGCCCGAGTCCCCCCAGAATAAGCCCCACGACATGGCCAGCGCCACACGAGGTGTCGCTCTGGACACGAGGCAGAGCCAGGGCTTTAAGTCTGAGCGTGGTGGGAGCCCTGGAATTTCCAGCAGGGTCCGGAGGGTCCACCCGATGCTTTGCAGGGCCCGGCGGGCTGGGGTGCAGAGCGGTCCCGGGGCAGGGCAGACGCGGGAGGAGCCGGGGGCTGGCTGGCCTCTGCCCGGGGCTCACAGCCGGGTGCACCCCAGCGGCCCCGCTGGCCGCCCGGCAACAGGAGGCGGCTGGGAGCTAGAGGCAGGGTCTTGGCCTGGCCAGTGCCCTCTGACGTGTGCCACCGTGTGTCGTGGAGAGAAGCACTGGTCTGCAGGGAGCTGGGACCCAGGTGTGGCGGGGGAGCGGCAGGGACACCGCAGGGCTGGGTGGTGACCCCGGAAGGCATGGGGCCTCCCTGCAGCTGGGCTCGTTGCGGGTACTTCAGGTCTCAGGATGAGGCGCCCTCAGCCGGTCTCCTCACAGGCCGGCCAGCCTGGGGGCGCACCATTTTACAGGAGAGGAAGCTGAGGCTGCGAGAGGTAAATGAACTGGGACATGGCAGGGGATTCCCACCGTGTACCCCGGGACCCCTAGATGGTGTTCAGAAACGGCCAGTTACCCCGAGTGAGGCCTCATGTGAGAGCTGGGGACCAGCGCGGAGGTCACCTGGGGCTCCCTCCTGCACACGGTGGGGACGAGGGGACGGCGGGGTTTAATGAGCTATCTTTGGAGTGACAAGATTAATGAGCTTCCTTAGCTGAGCTAATTACTCTCCAGCAGGTTCACAATCCTATCAGCCTCCTTTCTCAATTAAAAGAGATTATGATTTCATTTCCTCAAGACGAGGGGATTAGTAAGCCCCCAGGCAGCAGCCAGGCAGGGAGCCATCAACGCGTGGGGCACTGCTGAGCCGGGGGCCCGCTGTGGGAGCAGCATCACCGAGTGCCGGCTGTGTGCCGGGTGAGATGTTCCCAGGCTGTGGGTCCTGCTGCCCCTGCGCCCAGGGCCACACCCCCAGGAAGCAGGCGGGCACTCAGCCCAGTTTACAGGTGAGCAAACTGAGGCTTGGAGCAGAGGGCAGGCTCCAAGTGGTGGGCTGGGATTGTGCCCTGATCTGTCCGCTCCTGTTGTCTCTTGTCATCCCCGGACAAGCCGAGCCCATGTCCTGAGAGGGACTGACCGGGTCACAGATGTCCCAGTGGCTCACACGGCCCAGAGGGGCTTCTGCTGTGTCCCACTGGGGCTCAGACGAGGCACCAAGGGTCTGAGAGGGGACATGACCTCTGGTGGCCACACCACTGGAAGCAGCCCAAGGATAGGACCGTCCCCCTGGCGTTTTCTGCGAGGCTGCCGAAGTCCTGGGCCAGCTGGGCCTACTGTCCTCTGGCAGTGCGGCCTTGGCCTGTCTCTGGGCAGCTGGGCTCCGAGGGCCTGGCCAAGCTCTCCGTGGGCCCGCCTGACCCTGAGAAGCACTCTTGAGGGTATCCCTGCCATTGGGCGGGTGACTTGGGCTCGGGAGGGCCTGAGCTGGGTGGCCGTGGTCCCAGGGATGTGGGAATGCAGCAGCCTGGCTCTGAAGAACTCCAGACCCCAGGGGAGGCTGCCCTTCCCATGGTGATCGGTGGGGGTGGGTGGGGGGAGGAGGGGGAAGAGGTGTGTGTGCAGAGGCGGCTCCGTGGGTGGCCCCCCCGTCCCTGCACCTCCTGGCCTTGCTCTGCTCCTGGAAGGCTCTGACCCCCAAGGGCCTCGCCCGGCCCCCGCTGCCCTCCCGCAGGAGTATGTGGCCTGGCCTGGCCAGTTCACTCCGGCTCCTTGGAGTCCTGGCCTTGGGCGACTCAGCAGCCTCCCGCACCGCCTGGCGCTGGAATTGCTGGGGCCCCGGGTCTCACAGGCAGTGACAGCCCTTCCTCGAAGCTGCCCAGTCCCCATGGGAGGAGGGAGGAGGGGAGGCGAGCTCGAGGGAGACCTCTGGGCCGTGCCGCTGACCCCTCCGAACCGCCCCGGCTGTGCGTGATTCAGCACTTGGCCCCATCCTCTCAGACACACCGAATTTGGCCATTTTCCCCTGTGGACTGAGCTTTCCGCTAGTTTTGTGCGTTTCCGTGTCCCTGGTGCTAGAGACCCTGCCTGGATCAGCACGTTTCTTCAAGGAGGGGGAGGGGCCACATGGCTGCCCCCTGCCCCCGCCCCACCCCGCGACCCTCCTCCCTGCTGACAGGCTCCGGCTGCGGAGTGCCAGTTGCCCGCCCGCCCGCCTGCCCGGCAGCTGCTCCAGCCAGGAAATCCAGCACAGAGGCAGCTCTCTGATTTTTCAGGAAAAGACAGAAATCCAGGTTTTAAAGTGAAATCTCCCCATTTTAAAACTTTGGCAACAAATTCACATAAAACAAATAGGTACTGTGAAGGCTGAAGCTCTCGGGGAGATTGAGCCCGTGGTTGGTCTCGTGTGACCTTGCTGTGGGCGGTGCCCCTCCCAGGCTGTGCCCACCTGGCAAGGCCAGGGCTCACCCACTCACTCACTCATTCAGCATGGAGAGCAGGCTCCCTGCCATGTGCTGGGGTGGGACTGTGGACAGCACAGGATGGACATGGCTCCCACCTCACGGGCTGCCGTCCCAGGGGCCTGGTTTGGGGCAGTCAGGATGTGAACACAGGTCTCCTGATGCCACATCTGGGGAAGGTCTGGTGTGCCCTGGGAACCCCTAGTGGACTGGGAAAATCCACCACTGGCAATGGCCCTGTGGCTCAGAAGTTACACCACGTGCCCAGGTCACACGGTGGGCTACAGAGAGGGCACTGAGAGGTCCAGCTAGGGGGTGGTGCTGTGAGGATGGTGGGCAGGGGCAAGCTGAGCTGTGTGCCCGGCAGGCTTCTGATGGAGGGTGGGGGGTGTCAGGCCCACACTCAGGCACTTTCCTGGCTGAGGCTGGACTGGGTTCCAGCAGGGGCAGAAGCAAGACTACAAGGAAGTCAAGAGGCCAAAGGGGTGCCTGGCACAGGGAGGCAGCCCCCCAGCCCTTCCCGAAGTGCTCTGGCTCTTCTCCTGGGTGGCAGAGGCTGGCAGCCCCCTGTCACCCGACCGCCCACAACGAGCACATGGACCTCGCCCTTTCCAGACACACTGCCAGCTGCCCGTCTGGTATGGGTGGGATCCCTGGGTCCCCCGGGAGGGCAGGGCTGGCTGGTGGTGGGGCCTTGCTAGGTCCCGAGACCCTGGAAGGGAGGAGGGGTCCGAGACTCTGGGTGACACTGTGGCCCCGTCCGGCCATGGGACAAGTAGGGAAACTTCAGGTGGGCTGCTTCATCTACACTCTGCAGATAAGCTCAGAGGGGTTGAGACACCTGCCCATGAACACACAGCCCACTGGATGCAGGGCCCAGAAGGCCTGATTGGCCTCTGTCCAGCTGCGTCCCTGGTGCCCTGTCTCGCTGGGCCAGGCCACCATCTCCTGCCAGGAGACTCCAAAGCCCCCATCTCTGGTTTCCCTGGTGGATGCCCGCACCCCATTCTCCCCAGAGCAGCCAGGAGGTCTTTGCAAGCACGGATAGGGGACACTCCTGTGTAAACACTCCACTGCTCCCCTGTCTGGGAACCAGGCCCCACCCTGACCCACGAGCCCTGGCACCATCGGGGTCGCACCTCCCTGGCCTTCTAGAACGCTGCCTGCTCACACGTGCCTTGGGGCTTTGGCCTCGATTCCCTCTGCTGGGACCACCCCGCCTAGACCCTCCCACACCAGCTGCTGCCCTGGACGCCTCCTTGGAGAGTGAATGGGGGGGGTGCCCCTGCGAGTCTGCGTCGTTGCTGGTGTCTCCTCCGCCGCCGTGTCTGTCTTTGCACAGGCAGCGCGAAGGGCGGGAAGCAGAGGGTGCTGGGGGCTGAATTATGTGCCCTCGAAAGGCACGGCCAAGCCCTAACCCTCGGCACCTGTGAACGTGGTCTTATTTGGAAATAGGGTCTTCGCAAGCATAACTGAGTTAAGATGAGGTCCTCTTGGAGGAGGGCGGCCCTAAAGCCAGTGAGACTGTCCTTCTAAGAGACAGGAGAGGAGACACAGACACAGAGGAGACACCACGTGAAGATGGAGGCAGGGACAGGAGCGATGTGGTCCCCAGCCAAGGACGCCTGGAGCCCCTGGGAGCCAGAAGAGGCAGGAAGGACCCTCCCCCAAAGCCTCCAGAGGGCATGTGGCCCTGACCAGTCATCCACTTCTCCATGAACAGTCACTCTGGCCAAAACGCTTGGAGTCACACTGCCCCCTCCCCTTGCCTGTCCCCCATACCCCATCCAATCCATCAGTAGCTCCTGTGAGCTCCACCTTCAACCACGTCCAGAGTCTGCCCTCCTCCCGGCACTGGCACCTCAGCAGTCCTGCTTGGACCTGCTGGACAACTGTGGCCACCCCCTGAGCTCCTGTCACCACCCCCGAATGCTGTTCTCCCCGCAGCCGCCAGAGCAGGGCCCCCATCCAGAGCCCTCACACCAGGGCCTTCGACTCGGCCTCTGTCTGCCCGGGGCCCTGCTCCCCAGACAGCTCACATGCCGGCCACTCAGGGGGGCCTCCGACCACGGGTCCACCTCGACACCTTGCCCCCGCACTGTCTATCTCCTTGTCCTGCTTTACCTGTTTTAATGTAAACTTCCTCATGAAATGCACCTCACATAGAAAAGCTCATATTTACATATATTCATAGAGCACACACATTCATATAGCATGTTGGTGTGTCCACGTGTCCACACACACACACGGCTGGCGAGAGGGAGCATCTTCACCTTGAAGACTGCGTGCCCCCCCCCGCCTCTGCATTCGAGGTCCTCTTGCCTGTGTGGTGGCCTCCCCATGAGGCAGGTAGCCAGCCTCCATCACAGACGCTGGTTTGGCCCTGGTGAGATCAGACCCACCATCTCGTGCCCCCCACTCTGGCTGCCAGCCTCCCACCCTGTCACGGCCGGGACCAGAGTAAACCTAGTCACGGCGAGGTTGGTTGGGGACGTCCGTTCTCAGCACGCTGACCTGAGCGCAGGTTCTCTGGGGGCCTCCGTGGACCACACTCTGGGGGTCTCTGGCAGCATGACCCCCGCCGTGGACCTCAAAGGCCCAGCCCTGGTCCCCTGTCTCCTGCAGAGGGGCCGATGTGGAGGGCTGGCCAGAGAGAGGGGCCCCGGCCCCAGGGGGTGCAGCGTGAATAACGCAGACATTCATCCCAGATAAGCCCTGGCTCTGTTGGTCTCCGAGGGTGGTGCTGGCTGAGACCGGCAGAACGTCCCTCCCTCCCCGGCCCGTGGGTGTTTTTCTTTCATCAGTTGGAGGAAAAGAAGGGAAGAAAGGAAGAAATTGGGAAGTTTGCCAGGGACTGAAAAAGGCATTGTGACCATTTCTATCCTTGTTGGCTGCGGGGTGCCCGGCCCAGCCGGGAGCCCTCTCCCTTTGGCCGCTGATGGAGAGGTGGAGAGAGAGGGGGCCAGCCTCGAGCCAGTGAGGATCTGCGGGGACGGGGCAGATGGGCAAGGCCACGCCAGGAAGCCTGTGAGCCAGCCAACTGCTGGGGACCGGAAGGAGGCCTGGGAGAGACAGAGAGATGGAGGAGAGAAGATTCTGGAAGGACACACGTAGAGACATGATTCAGTGCTATGCATACAGGCGGTGCTCAATGAGCACTTGCTGGAATGTCTTATGCGTGGCTGGCAAAGCCTGTCCTCGCACCGTGGCCTGACGGCAGCAGCCCTCTCCGTCTCTTTCCTCAATCTTTAATTCCCCTCCTCCCAACTTTGTTTCTTTAAAACTTGTATTTCTGCCCCAGAAAGGACCTAAAGGGGGCTTAGGAAAAATGGTGTCTACACCACAGGTGGTCAAGACAGAAACCAAGAGCCAAAACCTCACAGGAGGTTCAAATTAAGCCCCGAGGTTCCTGGCCACCAAAGCAAAAAGGGAACAAGGCACAGTGAGCTGGTTGCTCCCATCATCTGACTGAAGGGGAGCACGCATGGCAGAGTTTTCCTGGAACTTCTACCCCATCCCTACCCCAAAGCTCTGTGGTGAGGTTAAAGAGACGCCAGGTGTCTTGCCTGGTGCACGGTGTTTGCTCAGTGGCTCTGAATTCCCTTCCCTTGTGTTACACGTGAGGAAACAGGCTCAGAAAGATACATGAATTTTGAGGTCATTGCACAGCAAGTAAGTGCAGGAGGCTGGGTGCTGAGGCTGGTGGCTACTTTCTCATCTTAGGGAGGGAGGGGAGCCCTGACCCATGGTGCAGCCTGTGTCTGACTGTGTGCCTAGCTGACGTCTCCAAGCTGCCACGAGCCTGGGAGGGCCACACAGTCCTAAAAGCATGTGGGGTGGCCCTGGGGCTGTGGGCATGGGGTCCTACACCCCCAGGCCCCCGGGGGCTTCCTATCTCACTAGGAGGGACCACTGGAGACCAGGATTGTTGGAGGTCCTTGAGTGGGGAGATCACAGGGTAGGGAAGGGTGTGCTGGTGCACACCTTTCTGCAGGAAGGTGACTCTGCAGAGGTGGTGCCCACCTGGGAGTGGACATGACCTGGGAGTGCTCCTGACCTAGAATGACCCTGACCTGGGGGTGCCCCTGACCTAAAATGACCCTGACCTGGGGGTGACCCTGACCTAGAATGGCCCTGACCTGGGGTGACACTGCCCTGGAATCAAGGCTGCTGGAGGCCACAGCGTGCACATCTTACTGCTCTGGGATGAGGGGCCAGCGCCCTGGGGGCTGATGGAGATGCTTGTCGTGGGCCCTGCTCCAGCAGACGGAAGAGGAAGGAGACATGACACACTCATCCTGCTCCCTGCCCAGCTAGCGTGTCCCCACGGCCCCCTCTCCGGCTCCCAGGACAGCAAGAGTGAGCCCTACTTCACGCCCTAGAAAGCCAGGCTCTGTCTGCTCTTGACCCAGGGGCTCTGTAGCCTCCTGGCTGTGGGATCCAGGACCCCACCCTGGCCGATGTCTGTCAGGGCGAGCGGGTGTGAGCGGCAGCCTGAGGTGGGTCAACCCCAGAGAGAGGGTCCTGGCCCCACTCACTAGCTGGGGGCCACAGGCCAGCGAGCCCCTTCTCAGGAGAGTGGGACCGAACAAGTATCACGTTATGGTCAAGGCACAGGCACCACCATCTCCTTGCTGTGTGACTTCAGGCAAGTGACCTAACCTCTCTGAGCCTCATTTACTCACCTGTAAATGGGTCTGGCCTTCATCCTGACCTCACAGGGTCTGTCTGTGGGGGTTTATCAGACAGTGCATGAAAAGCACTGAGCTCATGAGATGCCTCAGGGAAGATGAGCTATTATTTCATTATTGTTATTTTTATATTAATTCATCTCTCCCATTGCCCTGAGCCTGCATGGACAAGTCTGGATATAAGACACAAATTTAGATATTTTAAAGGTGACATTATAAGAATATCTCTCTGGGACTCCATTTCCCCATCAGAAAAACGGGTCTGACATCACCTGCCCTGCCCACCCTGGGGTGCTGCTGGGAGGGTGGTGTCTTGGCTGGGCTGGTTCTCGGAGGCCTGGGGTCTTGGAGAAGCAGCAGGTGACTCCATCCCAGGCCGTGCCCCCCCCCCCCCCGCCTTCAAATGTCCAGCAGATGGGGCCTGTTACCAGGTTCCCCACTCCCCGGCAGGCTCTTAGGGAGGCAGGAGTCAGGGCAGGGTGCGCACGTGTATCTGTGGGTGCACACGCGTGTGGGCGCTCTGCTGTGCACGCACATGCTTGGGCACTGGCACTTGCATACCTACGTGGGTAGCTCTGGGCCAGCTGCTTCTGCCCAGGGCCACCCGGCCCCCAGGCCCTGCCGCCTCCTCGGCTGAGGCTGGACACGGGCACCAGGGCTCCTCACTCAGCTGAGGGCCCTCTGGGGTCTCAGGGGCAGGGGAACGGAGGCCCAGCACCACCCAACAGGGTAGCCTCGGGCCTCCGGAGGGGCCAACAGACACCACCACCTCCAGCATGTAGACACATGCTGGCGATCTTTCCTTCCCCCGAAAATAATGCATTTATGCTCATTTTACAGTAAGAACAAGACAGTAGGAAATAAAGAAAAGCTACCTGGCAACCCAAAATGGCATGGTTGGGATGGACTCAGTTACCAGGCCTGGCCCCCAGGCGCCTGTGGACAAGAGCAGGGAGCCAGTGGGCTGCAGACGAGATGCCCACCCTGTGCCCGCCCGATGGGAAGCAAGTGGCCACAGCCCACGCTCTGTGATCCGTCCTGTGAAAAGCAAACTGAAGCCACTTAGGTGCCAGAGCCCGTGCACACAGAGAGGATTCTGGAAGTTTGCAGAGGGGATTGAAGTGGCTGGTCCTGGCCTCCTCCATGTCTGAGTTTCTGACATGGAACAGAAATTGGTTTGATAATGAAAAGAGTCCAAGAGGTACCTTCTGAAGCAGCCCGCTGAGCAGGAGGCGAGCAGCCTCCTGGGCCCCCCGGGCACCCCTTCTGCTTGCCCTCCCGCCCCAGCTCTGCATGCTGCTCTGGGCCCCACGCAGGGCAGTGCCCGGGTGGGGTTGTCACTACGCCTTGCTGGACACCATGGCTGGTGGTAGCGGCCAGTTGGCTCTGGTTTCCCCTCCCAAACCCATGGAAGGTTGTCCCTGGCTCCGGCCACCTTCCAGCTTTTCGCATCTCAGCTGGTTTTAATTAGTTTCCTTCAAAGTCCCCAAAAGCAATTCAGCCACGTTAGCGCTCGCCAGCTGCCAAGACGTTCGATGTGTGTGTGTGCGTTCTGGGGGCCAGGTGGGCGGGAAGACGCAGAAACCACCTTGAGCTGTTAAACCATAGGGGCTTTTCTGCTTCTGGGGCCAAGAGCTGCCGAGCTGCAGGGCATTTTTGGCCTGGGCCGTGGGGCGGGCCGGCAGGGATGGCCAGGAAGGATGCTGTGGCTCCACTGGGGCGGCTGGGAGGGGCCAGCCTCCACTGCCCGAGACTCCAAATCTTGTCTGCATTTCCTGGGGGCCTGCAGCACTCCCGTACCTACCGTCTCCTCTGCTGTTCAGCAAAGCCTTCTTCATGCTCCCGGGCTGGGGCCGTGCCCACTCTCCCCCACCTCTCCCACCCACCCGGGTCTCCAGGCCCCGAGGTGCAGAAGTAAATGCCCCACGGGGCTGGGTGAGAACACAAGCGGGAGCGTGTGGGGGCAGTGGGTGAGGAGGCAGGTGCGCCTGCGGCCCGCGGCCAGCAGTGGGTCCAGGCCCCGCTCCCGGGCCCGCAGCTGCTTAGCCCCAGGTCAGGGGCCCAGTGCGGACACTGCTCTAGGGTTTCCACCGGACACTTGAATACCCGTGTGGATTTCTATGATTTAAAAAACAGCCGTGGCCAACTAAGCACTCCCGCTGGGTGGACCTGACCCAGGGGTTGCCAGTCTGCTATCCTTATCCTGCTTGTGGCTGCACCCCAAGGTTCAGGGCTTGATTCTTCTTGCTCTGCCCCAGTTCTGCCTACGGGCCATCCTCGCAGCTGCAAATGTTCCCTCCACGTGGACATCTGCTTCTTGTCTGCCCAGCACCCATCCTCCTGTTCCTGTCAGTAGCACCTTGGGTTTCCTTTGGGAAACCACTCTCCCCTCCCCTCTGATCATGTGGTTCCAGGGGGGCTGACCTTTCCCTGCTCTCTGACTGGAGCTTGACGCCACCATTTGTGCACCTGGATCCAGCTATGCCTAAAGCATCCAGTTATGTGCGCCAGTACTCTCCCTTTTACTTAACCTATTTTGAGTTGAGTTGTATTCTCCTGTGGTTGAAAAGTATCTTGACCAATATAACCTCATGGGGGCGAGGGGGCCCACAGGTGATCCTGCCGGGTGTCAGCTTCATCCTGGGTCAGCTGCTGGCTCTCCTGAGGGGCCTGATGTGCCCTGCCGTTTGCTTGTTACCTCTCTTCACTCAGACCACCCTGTGGTCTGCTCCTCCTTCCTGCATCTGCCCTCTGCCCCCCACCTGCCGTCTCAAAAGAAATGAACCACTTGTGAGTGTGTCTGTTCACGCACTGGCTTATACCGCCTGCCTCCGGTGGCCGCAAAGCAGTGTCCCGCACCAGAGATTTCCAAACCGTTCCAGTCCACACTCCAGAGACCCACAGCTTTCGGACCTCAGTCCTACCCCCGTCTGAGAGGGCCCAAGAGGACGAGACTGCAAAGGGATACGGTGACAGGACCACCTCGAATTCATTCTAGTTTAGGCTAAAAAGGCAAACAGCCATTCACACTGAAACTCACTCACACACCACTGCAAACGCCTGCACGGCTGCGCGCTTGCTCGCCCTGCCTGCCGGGCTGCCCGCTCTCCCGCAGGCTTCAGGGGGAGGAACACAGCGTCTGGGGTCTGCCTTAAAAAAAACGCAGCAAGGGTCAGCGTGGGGGCGGGTGACCAGGTGTTAGTGACCATCACAGTGCGTGCCAGGCAGGAACTTGCGATGCTTTCTTGCTATCTTTGTTTATGTTTAGAAAGAGTCACCATAAAAACATAACAACAGTTGTCCTATAAAACAGCTACCACCACAAAAAATCCAGCTGTTTTTCTAAGGATCCCAGAACTGCAAGGGAGCCTTGGGCTGCTTGACAGCATGTGGACATGGTCAGCTCCAGGAGGAGAGGTTTCTAGAGAGAGGGTCCCTCAGCAGGTGTGGGCAGTGGGTGGTTGCTCTTGGCCTCTAGGCAGATCAGAGAATGTATGGTCTGCACCGGGCACTTCTGCAAAGTAAGAGGGCAGCGGAAGTATTCAGGTGACAATTTATAGTAACTGCAAAATAGAAAGGGTCCCCAATCAAGATGGTAAATAAGCAGATTCACACCGAAAACAAGTGGGGTGCAAGTGTGGGGCGCCTGCGCCTTGTCTGGAGGCCGCTCCGCCACTCACCCAGCCCCCACCCCTCCAGGGGCCACTCTCAACCTCCCTGACTCCAGCCCCCTGCCCTTGCATCTGGACCTTGTAGAAGTGGGGTGTCCTGCTCTTCACAGACCTCCCACACATTTGAACTGTGGTACGTGTGACTGGGTGCTGGCATTCACGATTTCATCTTCCCAGGGTGAACTGGCCTTTTTATGGGGTCTTCTGCTCCTCTCGGGCCGATCAGACAAGACAGCCGGCCTACCGTGGGAAGGCTCGACAGGCGTGTGACCCGGGCTCACCCCCAGCGCCCTGCCCAGCTTGACTCAGCAGGGAAACAACCTGGGTTGGGGACACAAGGGGTATGCGAGCCCGCTCAGACAAAAGGCCCCAGAGACAGGAGCCTGAGGCCCTGAGGCAGGCGGGGTGCCCAGCCCCTCTCTGTGCCCCCTGCTCCTGGAGACCTGGGGCGCAGATGTGGACAGACTGTGGGGAGGTAGGCCCCCCCCATGGTGCAGAATGTCTGTCTCCATGGGGCCCTTTGAACACTACATGTCCACACAGCATCCTCATCCTCACACCTGGGCTCCTGTGACTATCACCCTGCACAGGGCAGTGTCCACTCCTGGTGCTCAGAGTCCTCCATCTCCTGTCCACCTGACTTACTCAGCCTCCTGAGCTGTATGGACAAGCCTTGTGTCTGCTGTTTGGTACAGTGCCTGGCAAATGCAGTCATCCATCCACCCATTCACCTATCCATCCATCTACCACTCATCCACCACCCGTCCACCATCCGTCCATCCACCATCCACGTCCATCCATCCATCCACCCACCCACCCATCCATCCATCCACCATCCACGTCCATCCATCCATCCATCCATCCATCCATCCACCCGTCCACCATCCATCCATCCACCATCCACGTCCATCCATCCATCCATCCACCCACCCACCCACCCATCCGTCCACCCATCCACCATCCACCTGTCTGTCCATCCACCCACCCACCCATCCATCCGTCCACCCATCTACCCATCCACCATCCACCTGTCTGTCCATCCATCCATCCATCCATCCACCCACCCACCCATCCATCCATCCACCCATCTACCCATCCACCTGTCCATCCATCCATCCATCCATCCATGCACTATCTGTCCATCCACGTCCATCCATCCATCCATCCGTCCACCCATCTACCCATCCACCATCCACCTGTCCATCCATCCATCCATCCACCCACCATCCACGTCCATCCACCCACCCATCCACCCATCTACCATCCACCCATCCATCTGTCCACCCATCTACCCATCCACCATCCACCTGTCTGTCCGTCCATCCATCCATCCATCCACCATCCACGTCCATCCATCCATCCATCCACCCACCCACCCACCCATCCATCCATCTACCATCCACCCATCCACCCGTCCACCATCCGTCCATCCACCATCCACGTCCATCCATCCATCCACCCACCCACCCACCCATCCATCCGTCCACCCATCTACCCATCCACCATCCACATGTCTGTCCATCCATCCATCCATCCATGCACTATCCGTCCATCCACAGTCCATCCATCCACCCATCTACCCATCCACCAGTCTGTCCATCCATCCATCCATCCATCTATCTATGCACTATCCGTCCATCCACGTCCATCCATCCATCCACCCACCCACCCACCCATCCATCTACCATCCACCCATCCATCCGTCCACCCATCTACCCATCCACCATCCACCTGTCTGTCCATCCATCCATCCATCCACCCACCCACCCATCCATCCGTCCACCCATCTACCCATCCACCATCCACCTGTCTGTCCATCCATCCATCCATCTATCTATGCACTATCCGTCCATCCACGTCCATCCATCCATCCACCCACCCACCCACCCATCCATCTACCATCCACCCATCCATCCGTCCACCCATCTACCCATCCACCATCCACCTGTCTGTCCATCCATCCATCCATCCACCCACCCACCCATCCATCCGTCCACCCATCTACCCATCCACCATCCACCTGTCTGTCCATCCATCCATCCATCCATCCATGCACTATCCGTCCATCCACAGCCATCCATCCACCACCACCCATCCAGCACCAGGACTGGCATCCGAAGCTCAGGGCCCCGAGTGCTGTGCTCTTCCCCCCAGCTCACAGCAGGGCTGATGGTGCTGCGATGCCTTGGAATAAACAGCTGCCCCTGCCCCACCACATGAATCCCCTCCCCTGAGAGGACGGCTCTGTTGCAGGGCTGGGAGGGGACACGCCATCCTTCTCCCTGACGCTCATTCCTGGTCGGCTGTGTGGTCCTGTGCGGGGAGGGACCTCATGCAGCCAGCTGGGGTCGGTCCCTCTTCTGCTTGAGGGGATGAAGGGTTCCTCATGGGCCAAACAGCCAGCAAGTGGCCGCAGGTGGGGGACCCAGACCTGACGCGGGACAAGGCCCGTCCTTCTCCTCCCTGAGGGAGGCACTGGCTTGCTGACTTGGGCCCCCTCCCATCCCCGCCCCATCCCTGGCCACCTTCCCTGGGCCGGCTCAGCCCCGGCTGTGGTAACCCGCTGTGCTGGGTCCTGGGAGCAGGGCTGACCCTGCTGCTACCAAGGTGCCGAGGGGCACAGACAGAGCTGGGGTGCGCTCCCAGCTCACCCTCAGTCTCTGCCGGGGGCCCCTGCACTGCAGCCACCAGCTGACCTGACTGCGCGGGGCCAGCCCCGCTGCTGCTACTGCTGTGTTTTCACAGCTGAGAGGAGGGACTGATCGCGAGGCCGGGCCTGGGCCCCAAGGAGGCTGCTGGGCTGGGAGGTTCCGGAAAGCAGGCATCAGCAAACCCTTCCAGGGACCTCAGTGGCCGCAGAACCGTGCTCCTTCCCGGCTGGCCCGGGTTGGGTGCACCTGGGAGAGCAGAAGTCGCCCTCAAAGGCCTGAGCATGGGCCCCTCTGCTAGCAGGCTGGGCCTCAGTTTCCCCATCTGCAGAATGGAGCCGTCACCCCTGCTGGCTGATTTTTGAGCTGCCAGACCCGGGCAGAAGCTGGGGTCATGAGGATGCTGGGGTTAAAAGTTCACACCATGGGCTGGGGCAGAACTGGGACTCGGGTACGCCGACCCTGGAGGTCAGGCTGGTCCACTGGTGCCCCCGTCCCCTCCCACGATGAGGAGCGACGGCTTCCTGCTCCCAGTGATGGTTAGGATGGCAGGCTGATGGGAGCAGGTGCCTTGACCCTCCTCTCACCCCAACAAGCTACCCCACGCCTCAGGCTGATTTCCGTGCTGACCTCTGAGCTGGCAGAATGACATCACTCCACCCCTCACTGAGAAGTAGGGGTCCAGAGAGGCGGGCAGGACTGCCTGGGGTTGCACCCCACTTGTGCCACCCTGAGGCTGACAGGGGCGGGGCCTGGAGCATGGCTCCCACTCCTGGGTGCCTGTCCTGGGGGTCCCAGTGCTCCTGGGGGCACTGCCTGGCCCTGGGCAGGGCCCTGGGGTGGGGACACTTAGGAGAGAGGGCTGCTTGGCTGGGGTGTTCTGAGCTGGCCTCTGCCAAGACCACCAACTGCCAGCCGTGTGAACACAGCCAGCTGGGACCAGCCCACCAGCCCGATGTTGCCCCCCACAGGGCTCTGGCAGGACCAGCAGAAGCACCACTGCCAACTCGTAGAATCAAGAAAGACGATATATCGCAGTAGTCTGGGGCCTGGAAGTCGGGGCTGCTTGTTACACAGCAGTCACGGCTGCAGTCCCGAGTGTCCCAGCTGCAGCTTTCCTCTCTGTTCATTGGGGTACTGGGCAGATTGAACGGATGGTGCAGCTCAGGCTCTCGGCACCGTGAGAGCAGACCAGCGACGGCTGCTGAGACATCACCACCGGCTCTGTCCCTGGACCCAGGAAGATGACCGTTTTCCTGCGGTAAAGCAATGTGGATCCCATCTGACCATCTGGTCACGGGCACCATCCCAGATGCTCCGGGCAGCTGCCAAGGGGGCAGGTCCAAGTCCATCCACACAACTCACTTCTCCCCTCCTTGAGGCCCTGTCTGCCCGTCCTCCTCCCCAGCGTCTGTGTCTCGGCACCCAGATGTGTCCTGAGCCACAGGACCACGGAGAGAAGGGAGGGGAGGACCCCGGGTGCCTCCCACTCCACCTCCCGTCACTGTAGGAGCTGGACATCACAGAGGGGGCCCTTCTGACTCCGCAGCCGGAAGGCAGGGATCAAAGGCCCCGTCTGAGGACAGAGAAGAGTTGCCTCTCCAGCACTTTCTTTATTTGCTGATAGAAAGTGCTTTCTGAGGCTTTGTTTGGTTTTCTCTGATGCGGCTTTACCCCGTGTGCTGACCGGAGTGACACCATCTGCCTTGTGCCACCCTGGTTGGGACAGAGAGGCCTCTGACCTGCGCCCCAGGGTCTTCACCCCAAATGGGAGACTGGGGGCCAAGGGCCAGGTTCCACTCTCGACTGTCACTCTCAGACACCCGGACGCCAGCACGTCTGGAACAAGGGGTCTGAGGCCATCCTAGGCTGGGGGTTTCTCACTTTCATAGGCACTGAAACCTTGGTTCACGTCTAAAAGCAGCCTCCCAGGGAGTATCTACCCGTCTGCCGATCTCACACGTATGTACACCACACCTAAGGAAACAAATGTTCGGATTCACATTTCTGCACCAGGGCAAAGATTACTTAACCGAGGAAGACGCACAGCCTTGTCCTCCCCACCTTCTGAGACCCTGAACTCTGCCCACCTGCCCCCGTCCTCACCCTCCCTTCCCCAACACCGGGAGAGGGGCTGGCAGAACCCGGTCAAAGGGACGGAGGATGAGGGGAGGAAGGGCCCGGGCCGTGAGCTGCGGGCCAGGCCACTCCCACTGCAGGGCCCAGGGTGGACACATGACTCAGACCTGCTGCAGCACATTGTGGGCTCGGGCCACGGAGACCTGGGGACGGAGGGCATGGCTCCACCACGGAGAGACTTCCTGGGGCCTTTTGCTGGGCTGGCAGGGGGGGACAGAGCCCTGAGCCGTGGGGGCTCTCTGTCTCCCGTCAGGAGGGTCTCCTGAGAGAGGAGCCAATGCGGCAAAGACAGAGCCAAGAGGCGTTGCCTGGGGTCCTGATGGCCCCGTGGCCTGCTCAGCCCCACCACCCAGTCCCAAGCTCCGTTTTGTCACGTGCACTCAGGAGACTCAACACATAAGAACACGAAGAACACAGCTTGATGGCTGAGCTAAAAGTGGGGTGAAGAGGAAAAAGGACCCAGAGTAGGGGTGGAAGCTGGGAACTGAGCGTATGGACGGTGGGCATCCCTGTGGGCGCCTCAGCCCCTGCAGGCGCCTGGGTGGAGGGACTGTGCCCGTGGTGGGACGACCAGTGTGGCTGCGGCTGCAGTCCACCCGGGACAACTCAGAGCCGTGGCCTTCAGGGACAGGTGTCGGGGGAGGGCGTCCCAGTGCAGCGAGCGCTCTCCCCGGTGGGGGCCACACGGGCACCGCCAGACAAGCAACCGGCGCCGGGGGTACGGGGCGTGGCCTGCACCTGTCACTGGCTGCAGACGACCAAAAGCAGGTGAGGAAACAGAATTTAGGCTCGCACACCTGGGTGCCAGTCCCTACGCCTAGCTGGGTGTGCAACCCCGGACAAGCCGTGGCAGCCTTGGAGTCTAAAATGGGAATTATAGTATCTTAACATTCCCTGCCCGGGGGGGACACAGAGTAACAGCAATCACCTGGGCAAAATCCTAGTGTGGTGCCTGGCACATGGTACCCAGGGACTGCACCCGACTCCAGAAACCCAACTATGCAACCTATATGATAGGACATATACGTACAATCACACATTTAACACAATGTTATGTATATAACACTGTGGCACATTACACACGTATGCACACAACATATTACATACAACACCACGTGTCTGTATGTGTCTCATCGGTGTTCCCCTGCCCACCTCCAGAGCTCCCTAATGGGCTGTCTGTGGGTATAAGAGAAACTTCTTCCAGCAAACAACTTTCTGAGCCCCACCTACAGAGCCTGCCCCCAGTATGGGGGTCCCAGGGCTGATCCACTCCTGAAGGCGCCGCCTGGACCAGTCTGAGACTGCTCAGTGGAGGCATCATCCAGGGGGGCAGGGCGGGGCGGGGCAGGGCGGGAGGGGGCGCAGGGCAGGTGGAAAGGTTTGGGGCCCAGAGTGGGCACAACTGCCACGGGGGACCACAAGGACGGAGACCACATGGAAACCATGGTGCTGGGAGGCCCTGAGGACACCACGCTCCTTCTGCACTCACTCTCTGAGGCCTGCACGTCCCCTGGCCTCCGGGGCCATGAAACGACCAGACACAGCTGGGCTCCAGGACACACCCAGCATGACCCAAGGGAACGAGACAGAGCTGGGATGGGAGCGCGACACCAACCCGCTGCCCTGGCCCCCTGAGGCCCCCCTGCGTGCACGCGGTGTGCTGGCCTTCGAACGTGAGCCCAGGAGAATACAGAATGCCTCTCTGATCGCTTTCACAGACTGCGCGCTGAGACGCTGGTTATGTCGGATTAGATAAAACATCACAAAAGTCCAGGCCAGCTGTCTCTCTCTCTCATGCGGCCACCAGAAAACCAGGAGTGTTCCTTGCGGCCTGGGCCCCACTTCCCTCGACAGCACTGCTCCCTGAGGTCCCACCGCTGCTTGACACTTCCGGCCCCAACCGTCTTTCCTGAAGGCACACGCAGGAGACGCCTGGCTGCCAGAAGTCATCGCCTCCACCTTCTAGGGTATCAGTTCCAGCCTCTGGACACCAGGCCTGGCCCGTGGCTGGCACTGCACTTTCAGACCGGAGGCCGGCCACACAGGTTCTCATCCTGTGCCAGGAGGCAAAACGGTGCTGCTGGGGACAAGGGCAGAGACTGAGGGTCCAGGAGGCGAGACACTGACGACGGTCAGCCTGGCGGACCCTCACCCTCGGCTCTTTGTTGCGCCTGACACAATGGGGTCCCCGGCCCCTACAGGGCTCAGCGCAGAGCCGCCTTCCGACTCTTACTCAGCAGGCTCCGGACAGCGCGGCCAGGAGGGCCTCGGCCCGAGCGTGCAGACCCAGCACCTCCAGCAGCAGGCAGGACCCCCGGGAGCCTCTGAGACTTCAGTTACTCCCCAGGCACCAGCCCGGCATAAAAACAGCCCAGACGGCCAAGAAAAGTGCACCGCCGGTTCGGGGAGTCCTTCCCAGAGCTAAATGCAGCCTGGGCTCTGGCTGGCCGGCGAGTGCGCTCAGATAACAAGCAAATTCTGCAGGCCCTGAGCTGCCCCGGGAGCGGGCACGCTCCCACCACCGGAGTGACCACCATGGCCAGGCGTGGAGGGCCGCCGGCTGCCTTTCTTCCGCTGGGAGGGCACTCCGGGGCGGGGAGCAGGAATGCATGTGGGCTGGTCCGAGTTGAGAATGTATTTATAGATGGGCACGGCTGCCAGCTGAGTGGTACCCTGGAGGTCAGCTTCCTGCCAGGCCCTGTGGCCAGATGTTTACTGAGATTGCAGAGACCGACCCGCCCACGCACGCCCGGATTCATTCCACATCCACGCTTGGGGCCTGGCTGGGCTCCGGGAGCTCAGAGAGGAGCTGGCCCCAGGTCCCAGAGCAGTGGTGACTTGAGACATAGAACCATTGTGCATGGGGTGGAAGCAAAAAGAAGCAACGGAGGGGAGGGGACTCATGCTCCCTTAGGAGGCAAGTCTCCTCAAACGAAAGGCAGGGCAATGTTGGAGGTGGGTTTTGAAGGATGAATAGGAGTTCACCAACTACCCCAAGAAAAGAAAAACAGCATGTGCAATGATATGGCACTGAGCACGGAAGTGGTGCGTGTGGGGACAGCTGCTGTCCAGCGTACCTAGAACACAGCAGCTAGGGACAAAAAGATAAGGGCTTAAGAGAGCCTTGACCTTCCACATAGGTAAAATCACCAGGGGAGTTTATTAAGATGCAGGTCCCAGGCCGTCCTCCAGCAGTTCTGACTCAGAAGACCTGGGTGAGGTGGAAGTCTGATCTGGGGTCAAAGACCCCACTTTGAGAGACCGAGGCTCAGAGACGGAAGAGCAGTCTGGAAAGACTAGAGGAAGCAGGGGAGAAGGGTGAGGAGGACTTGGATGGGGGAGGGGCACTGTGCTCGGGTGGGTGTTGGGGATTCCACAGCTGAAGGGCACTTAGAGACCACAGGGGCCACTGGCACACACCTCACCTTGAGATTCTAACTCTCTTGCTGACTTTACACTGATCGCATGATGGAGTGGTGGCATTTCCAACATACTGTATTAAATATAATTAATTCCACCCGTTTTTCTGTCTAAATGTAGCTTCTAGAACATTCTAGAACATTTAAAATGACCTGTGTACTTTGGCTATATCGTGTTATCTGTATACATGCACATACTCTTGACACAGGCACACACATGCATACCCACATGCACACAAGTGCACACTCACATGTACACTCTCGTGCACACTTACACATGGATTGCACACATGCACTGAGCATGTGCACACCTTGCAACACACCCACACATGCACTCATAGACACGTACACATGTATGCACACACACATGCACGCAGGCGTGCTCACATATTCAAACACGCCTGCCTGCTCTGGTGGCTGCCCACGCCCACATGCTGGGACCGGCCCTGGCCTCTGCTCCTTTGTGTGAAGGCAGCGCCGGCCTTGCATGGATTCTATTAGCCAGGAGGTGAGCCGGACACATTCACTCACTGCCTGACCAGCCCAGGCCCTTGGGGTCCTGACGACGGGCCCAGTTCCTTCGCTCAGTGCCTAAGTCTCCTCGTCTGTAAAATGGCACCAGCAGCCCCATTTCCTGGGTGAGGGCAGATGCGGCACCGCCAGCTGCTCGGCCACCTGCCAGGTGCCACCTGCCTCCCCATCATGGTGCAGACCAGCCCTGGACCCTGGAGTGGGCAGTGCGGCTGACTGTGGGGGGACCCCTGCCCCTGCAGTCCTGGCCAAGGGCTCCATGAGGGTATCATCCTCTCCTTGGCAGCTCCCCTATGGGCCCCTCAGGCCCCTGGGACGAAGAGGGCTGCAGTGAGAACGGGGTGGGTTCGAACCCCTGCTCTGACTCTCTAAGCCATGTGAGGGGGCAGCTGCTTCACCTCGCCCTGTTCTCCTGGAAGCGGGGGCTGGAGTCCCGCTCTCTGTGTGGGGTCAGCCCCTGGGATACCTTCTCCTCCCAGCCTCACCTGGAGCGCAGCCTGGCCAGGGTGGCCCTGTGCACACCGCTAGACGCGGACACGAAGTGCACAGGGGGCCTGGCACCCGGCAGTGTCAGCGTTGTGCCACTGGGGAGGCTGCCTCCTTCAACCTACCACCCATGTAACCAGGAAGGAAAAGCCAGTCTGTCCGGAGATACTGAGTCCCAGCACCTCTCTCCCTGTGGAATGTCCAAGTGCGACGTGCCAGGCAGGGCCCAGTCTGGGAGTGCCCAGGGCAGGGCATCCTGGCTGATGGAGGCGGAGAAGGCACCTGGCCTGGGCCCCCCGACCCCTCTGACTGCTGTTTGCTGGGTGGACTTTGGGCAAGTGTTGCGATCTCTCTGGGGTGAGAACCATGGACCCTGCTAGTTTGCTGGGTTGTCTTTCCCGATTGTGTACTCCAGAACTGCGGGAATACCCACGGGACAGGTTTGGGGACCCACCAGGCCCACTGTGGGAGAGACCAGAGCCAACACTCCACAGATCACCTGACCTCAGTAAGTGATGGTTCGGACTCCTGGGGTCAGTGTGAGTTCAGAGCCAGGGTCCTCGAATGAGGTGTTTGTTCCTCTCCGAGGACACTCTCGTCCCAGGAAAAGGCCTCTCAGGGGGGCTGGGGGATGGGTGAGCAGTGCAGCAGGGGCCTGGCCTCACCTTCATTCGGGGGAAGACAAGGGGCAGTGGGTGTGGGGAGGGACACAGAGCCTGGTGCGCTCCGAGTCCCCAGGAAACAGCTCGCAGACAGCCGGGACCAGAGCCTCCTGCAGGTTGGACTGTAAAGACAGGCCTGGGGGCTGAGACTTCTGCCCTGTCTGCCTCGACTCCCAGCTGTGGGCTCAGAGCCCCAGCGCCAGGCGGACCTGGAGTCCCGGGCCCCACCTCCCGGCCACGTGAGCCTGAGCCGGCGCCTGACCCCCGTCCCGCTTCTCTCATGTGCAGAGGGTGGGTACAGGTCCCCCCCGCGCACCCACGGGTGGGAGTGGGAGATGGCGTGGCCGCCGCGGGGAACAGACTGACAGCTCCTTGAAAGGTCAGAGTAACCACGTGACCCCAGGGATGTCTGCCTAGCACTAGTGAAGACACACGTCCACACAAACGCCTGGACACGCGTGTTCACTGCAGCCCAAGGGCTCACCGACAGGTGACGGGTGTGCACACTGTGCTCATCCACACACTGCGACAGTATTCAGCCTCAAAAAGGGACAGAGCGGCCATCCAGGCTGCCGCGCGGGTGAGCCCGGCGGCACCGCAACCAGGGAAGGGAGCTACAGGAAGGAGACGCCGCGATGCCACCTACGGGAAGCGTCCAGAGCAGGCCTGTCCACAGAGGCGGGAAGCAGCCCAGTGGTCGCCAAGGCTGGGGGGGGCACCAGTGGGGACTGGCTTGCTTTCTGTGGTGACGAGAATGTTCTAGAACAAGACAGTGGTGATGGTCACACTTTGTGAATACACTAAAGGCTCCTAAACTGTGCACTTGAGAAGGGTGAATTTTATGATATGTGAACTATATTAAAACACAAAGCAAGGTTCCTGCTGTGTAGCGCTGAGGTAGGACGTGGGATGCCCAGCAGCCAGCAGCCCACAGCCTTGGCCAACGGGGCCGCGTCCTCCAGTACCCATACCTGGTCCTGCTCCCTCGCCCTGTCCAGCCCTGGTCTTGGCAATTCCGCACTGACCACCCCCGGCCCTGCCCCTTGCCGGGAACCCAGAGAAGCCCCACTCCACGGCGTCTCCAGAGGGCAGAGCCTGGCTGGCCACTTGCAGGGCCCGGAGGAGCAGCCCTGTTTACACACGGCCACCTTGGCCCGGCAGGCCCGGAGGAATGCGGAAAATGCAACGGTCACATTCTGCAGGGCGGCCGTGCCCAGGCCTCCGGAAAGACTCAATGGCTGCTCATGAATGTGGATTCTGTTCAGCTGCTGGCTGGGATGCCGGCCTGCGAGCAGCCCAGAGTCAGGACAGAAGCTGTTAGCAGACGGCAGAGGGACGGAATGTCCCCCATCCTGCTGCTGGCTCCTGCCTGCTTGCCCGCCCTCTGGAGGGACTAAGGGTGGAAGAGGAGGCTGCTCTGGGCACGGTTCCCCATTTCATTCACCTGTGGCACAGTCACCTCCTGGTCTCACCTGTACGGTTACTCACTCAGCTCCCTCCTCCACTGGCTGCTGCCTCTGAGACCAGGTGGGGTGGCCAAGCCTGGGACAGGCAGCTTGAAGGCCGGCCTCACCTGGCCCTCTCTGTAACGCAAACTGGGCCCCCAGGGGCCACTGCCTTGTCCTGGCCTTGTGGGAGGCTATGTGTGACTTACCCAGGGCTCTGAGTACCCCCAAACCCACTTTTTTCACTCGAGAGACTCTCCCCCCTCAACCTGGGAGGTGGGCGCTGTGGTGGAGGGGCTCTGGGAGCGGAGAGGACACCGCGCATCAGCTGCTTAGCGGCAGGCGGGGACTCCTGCTGCTTCCGAGCTGGGGTGGGGGGGCCTGGGACCACCATGTCAGGGTGTGGCAGGTAGGCCCCCAGGGCCCCCTGGGGAAATCCTGCCTTCAAAGCCCTCTCCTCAGGCTCCCACCACGGCCATAAAGGGAGCTTGTATTTGGAACTGTCCTCCGAAAAGCCAGCTCCACTTAGACAAGGATGTGATTCTCAGAGACCACTTCAATCTCGACAGGAGCTGGGGTGAGTAATGAGTAGGGGCCTGTAGTTGGATGCTGGGATCACAGCCCCGGAGGTCCTGCCAGTGCAGTCACTGACCTCACTCTTTGGTGGCAGGGAGTCAGGACCAGCAACCGCAGGCCGGCCGTGCGAGGGGGCGGGGCCGCAGGCTCGGGGACCATCTGGAGGCAGGAACTGCAGTGCCAACCACGGCCAGGCCCCAGTCCCCTGTCCCCGGGGACCCTGCCCAGCCCACTACCCGGCCTCCTGATCCCCCAAGTTGGCTTGGCTCGCCTGGGCCAAGGAGGCATCTGCGAGAGTGATGTGGACCCAGAAGGCAGAGGGGCCTAAATGCCTGACCGCACCCAAGGGGAGGAGGGAATCCCAAGTCAGAAATGACAGAGGCCTCGGCTCTCTGGGAGTCTGGCGGCAGCTTCCAGGGCGCACATGTGATGGGGACGTGTGTGGAGTCCCCGGGAGCGAGCAGAGTGGGCCACACACGACATGCACGTCTAAGGGGCCCCCATTCATGCTTGCAGCACCTTTGGTGTATAGAACAAGGCACCCCCAGGGTGGACACAGCCCCAGGAGGGTGGGCTGGGTGCCCCTACAGTGAACAACCTGCTCAACTGTACAGGCCCACCTTTCCTTCCACCAGGGAAAAGGTAGGACTGACTTACAAGATTGCACCCAGCCCCCGAGGACAGCACCTGCCACCCTGGCCATGGTCACCAGGCGGAAGGCAAGGACAAACCAGCCAGGAAGCGTCCCTGAGGGGCTGCAAGGATGCCTCACAGACCTCACCCCACCCACTGCCCTCCAGTGCCACCAGGCTCCCTTCAGCCCCAGTTCCACCAGAGAATGAGGCTGGCAATGGACCCCCGAAAGTGCCCCAGCCAGGGTGTGCAGAATGCTCTGTGCCTGACACGGGGGCACAGGGCTCTGACGCAGTGTCACCTTCCTGCTCCTGGGGGGAAGCCCAGCGGGGGAGACAGGCAGGCCCACTGGTGTGAGAGGTAGGGTGCCAGGAGGGCCAAGGGAGGAGCAGATGGCGGGGCATCCTGACGGGGAGGACGGGACAGGCGAGATGGGAGCCAGGATGCCAGGGGTCCAGGATGGGGGAAGGGGGAGCCAGGCCCTGAGAATGGACCAGGAGGGCTGTCCTGGGAGGGACCGAGGTCGGATGGTGGCTCCAGGTCCGGCTCTGTCTGCCATGGGCAGAAATGTGGGCTGGTCACACGCTTTCCAAGTTCTCTGCCACACTGCACATCCAGAATGAACCAAAACAAAGGTGGGCCGGCCAGCTAGGGTGGGCTGTGTGCTGGGAGGACTGGGAGAGGCAGGCTCACTGGGACCCAGGCTGTGTCCTGCCTCGGCTGCGTGACGGTCCCCTACACCCTCCCTCTCTCCTGGACTTGTGGCTGGCACCTCGCACCCCTCCATCTTCTTCAGGACCCCTCCTGCAGACCCCACGGGTCTCTGCCAGCCCGAGGGCAGTAACCACGCGGCACCTGCAGGCTGAGCGTGCCCGTCTGGGCTCGGGCGCTCTGCTCACCCCAGGATGCCCTGTGGGTCCCCCACTGTCCTGGAGCTTGCCACACAGCCCCTGGACCGCTGTTCCTGGAACCTGCACTCTTAATCTGCACCACCTTCCCCTCACTCTCAGTCCCTCCTTCTGGATGAAGAAGCAGAGGGTAACTGAATTCTTAGAGTCAAAACCAGAAGGGATGGGGTGGGGCTTGGCTTGGAAGGCTCAGGGCTCTGGAGGAAGCCACCGAGTGAGCTGAGGTCCAGGAGCACACGCGTCTTTGGCTCCATCAATGGTGGCAACTTTCCAGAAGAAAGGAGGTGAGAGCAGGTCTCTGCTTCCAGGCCACCCTGGTGTTCCCAGACGTCAAGATGGCAGAGACCCCCTGACCTTTTCCCAGGGAGGGGGCAGGATGGGGCCTGAGCTGGAACATCAAGTTGGAAAAGGCGCAGGTCCTGAAGAGGTCAGGCTGAAAGGGGACACAATCTCTCCACTAACATCCTCCAAAGGCAACCATGTGTGAGACTGAGCCTGCCGCCCGCGCTGCCCCAGGAGGACAGGAGCCTGTTCACTCAACCTGCAGCAGCACTTTCTCAGAGCCCTTGGGCAGGTTTCGGGGGTGCGACCTGGCTGCTATGAGAGAAGTGAGTGTCCCGTCGCTGGGGTATTCCAGCAGTCAGTACCTGGAGGCAGGGCCTGGTGGAGGCAGGGCCTGGTGGAGCCTGAGCCCGGACGAGGGGCTGAAGCACATGACCTCTGAGTTCTCTTTGGCTCTGAACTGGGACCCACTGGCTTCTGCAGTGGCTGGGGCGGTAGCCAGCCTGCGGTCCAGGTGTGGGGCCCACAGACCCCTCACCTGCGTTCCCCAGGCCGAGATGCTGTAGGGGCCACAGTCCCCCTGAAGGTGGCCCGGCCTTCCCGTTTGCCTCAGACACACCTGCCCCTCCTCCTGCTCACAGGCGAGACTCCCGGCAGGCTCTGCCCAGTGGCTCCGGACCTGCCAGGCCGGGCACAAGGCACACGAGGGCACGCCCTCCCTGGCCACCTTCTTAGAGGCTGCCCTTCCTGAAACTATAACTCTGCCCCAGCCTCCCACCAGCTCCCCTTCTGACACCATCCTGGCATTTTACCCATTATCTTGCTTGTTATCAGGGAAGCAAGGGTCTTCGCTGGGTCAGGGGCTGCCTGGCACAGTGTAGGGCACAGAGAGGGCTCGATACACATTTGTTCAATCAAGAGGCAGATGTGGACTGGAGTCTATCTGATGGAACGGAGTCAGGGCTATCAGCCACTGCTGTTCACTAGCTGTGTTGCACAGGTCCAATTCCCTAACCTCTCTGACCCTCAGTTTCTTCATCTAGAAAATGAGGCACCACCCGTCTCATGAGAAGAGGATTAAACGCAGTAACACGTGGCACAGTCCCCACATAGCACTGAGTGTCTGTTCAAGCGCCAGTCCAGAAAGGGTTAATGATCTCAGCAGCTCCCGGGGTGCGAGGGTCCCCCACGGCCTGCCTCCGCTGCCCTCAAGGGCCAGTTCCTCCGACCCTACTGCCACCAGGGTGGAGGGTGCAGGGGCAGGGGCTGCTGGCCACGGGAAGTCCCCGCGAGCCCTCTGGCCTTCCCTTCCGGATGCCACCGTGCGGCGCCGCGTCCCCACGGGTCCCTCTGGCCCGGCTCCCTCGGCGCCTGAAGCCAGCCAGGGGTGCGGGCCGGGTGGGGGCGCCGCGTGGCCTCCCCAGCAGGAGCACAGCGGTGCGGAGCCCCTGTTCCGGAAAGACCCCACCCCGCTCCGCATGCTGCCTCTGCCGCCCGCGCGAACTCCGCTGGGTCAGCACGCCTGGGGGCAGCCCGGAGGAGGCGGCAGCTCGGCTCTGGGGCGACTGCTGCGATCTGCAATGAATGGCTGGCCTATGGCCGCTCGCGCCCCTGCCCAGTCCCCGCTCCCCCGGAATCCCCGGCCGTGCATCCCCACTCCTGGCAGTCGGGCCCGGGGACTCCCAGCTCCCCGGAACCTCTGCTTGGCAGCCCGGCGGGCACACAATTCCGGGCGCTTGGGCTGCACTTTGCAAAGTGTCCCGCGGAGCTGGCCCAAGCTCTTCCAAGGGCGCCGCACAGGGCTGAGGCCGGGACGGCCGGGGCCCCAGCTGAGCCCCCGGCGCGCCCTGGCGTCTGCAGCGCTGCACGTCCCGGGCCCGGGAGTGAGGTTGGGGCAGCAGGGCCGCCGCGCAGCGAGGGCCGGGAAGGTCCGTCCGGCTCCGCCGGGGCGCGCCACCGAGGGCGCGGGGATGCGGCGGGGCACAGGCGGCCAGGTGACCCGCAGGGCCGAGCCCCAAGCCCCTCGGAGCCGCCTGAGCTGGTGGCGCTGCCCCAGAGACTCACCTCCTGCTCCCAGGGCCCCGCGCCGCTCGCCGCGCTGGTGGATATAAACGAGCTCCCGGAACGGCAGCGGCGGCCGCCGGCGCCCGGCCCGCGCGCAGCGCTCTGCGGCGCGGAGGCGCAGTCCTCATCCCTGACCGCAGGCCCGCCCGGCCCGCGCGGCGCTCTGCCCCTCCGGGGCGGGGTGGGGAGAGGAGGAAAGGAACTTCCACCCGCTTCCCAGGTCGGCCGCGCGGGCCAAGTCCTCCCCAGACGAGCTCCCGGCCGCCGGCTGGGTGCTCCGGAGGGCCCTCCGCCCAGCCCCGGGTCGGTCCCCAGGCACCGTCGGCTTCGGTTACCAACCTCGCCCCCGCTCGGCAACCCCCCAGCTATTTTTAGCACGCTTCTCCTAGGTGTTTGTTTCATGGGACCCACCCTAGTGATGGGTCCTGATGCGGAAGGTCTGTAAGCCAGCAAACCCGGCCCAGGCCCCCTGCCAGCCCACCCCCAGCCTGGCGGGGCTCGCTGCTGCTCAGAGGTGAAGGCTGGATTCTGCACGACTTTCCAAACTGCTGGCGGAAGTGTGCCCGTGTGGTTTCCAGTTGCCCCTCTGCCTCTATTCCTGCCGGCCTCTCCAGCCCTCCCCAGGTATCAACACAGTAAAGTTTCCCCTGCCATCCTGGCCAGGAGAATCAGGGGGGCCACGCCACTGTCGCTTGGCACCTGCTTGGAGAACTTCAGTTAGAGCGATGTTCCCTAAAATCATAGTGCCTTGGCTCTGGGCCCCCATCCAGGCTCTGGGCTGTACAGGCTGGGGTACAGGTAGTGGGGAATGGGGACCAGGCAGGACCCTGGAGCAGGCGGGGCCCTTACAGGTCATCTGCTCAGTGGTTCATTCACAGATGAGGACCTCGAGGCCCAGAGAAGGCAAGGGACCTGTCCAAAGCCACAAAGCCCAGTGCATGTGACACCAGCCATTCTGGGACAGGAAGGAGTGAGAGGCCGGTCCTGGGTGTGGACACATGGGCTCTTCAAGATCAGTGGGTAGCCTGCACGGGAGGCATCCACTGACAGATGCAGCCCCTCCCCACAGCAGACGAACCAAGGCATGGACTTAGGGCGCCTCTAAGAAGTGAAATTGGGGGATTCCTCTCTTTATAGAAAGGCATCCTTTCAGAACCAGTCCTCTGAACACCGTCACCGCCCCCCCGCCCCCCCCCCTGAGTTCTGCCAGCATGCTCTAACTACAAAGTTCAAGTTTCACACCCTCTCAGGAGCTCCTTTATTATGTAAAACAAGATACAGGTAATGCAGGGCCTTTGGCCCAGAGCCCTGCACACTGGCTTGGAAATGCGTGAAGGGGCCGAGCTGGCTCGGCCTGTGGCCTGTGGGTCCGCATCAGCGGTCCAGCCCTGAGCCCTGCATGTGCGATTCACAATCAGCTAAATCACTGTGAATCGAAGTCCATTTTCCTACGGCTGCTCACGACAGCATCTGAGAAGGTTCCAGAAATTACTGCCAGCTGTCTTGAAAACTTGAACTGAATGAGGGGCGAGGGGCTCAGAGGCCCCGCCGCCTGGCCCTGCTGGGCGCTCAGGGGCTCCGAGCCGCAGCTCACATTTCCGTGGCTTCGTTCTGGGCCGCGGGGCCCTGGGAGTGCCGCTCCATGGAAGGAGGCACGGGAAGGGGCTTAGAACCCCCTCCAGGCAATCAGTATTTCAATCAGGTTGGTTTCCTAAAGTTTCTAGTGCCCGGGGTCCCCTGGCTCAGACTGAGTTCCCAGAAAGTATTTCCTTCCTAATTCTCCTTGATGAGCCTATTCTTGTTTCTAAGAAAGGCAACGGTTTCAGAGCTCACCTGCATGCGTGTGTGTGCCCGCGCCCGCGCGCGTGCCCTGCCGTGGCACATGTGAGCGCCCCAGGGTGTGAGAAGCGAATTCTCTCTCAGGTGCAGAAGTGGCAGAGGCCCTCCCTCAGTGCTGCTGCCACAGCCACAGTCTCAGGAGCTGAACCAGCCCACGAGTCCAACGGCCCTAGGAGGTGGGCTACACCCCTCCCCACTTCACAGCGGGGCTGAGAACATGCCTGGGCCACACAGCAGCCTCTCCTGCTCCAGGGCCGCTGTCCCGCACAACTGGGAACTCGGCTCCCTGGTCGGCCCCAGTCCGGACAGCCCCTGAGCGCTGGCCCCAGTCCTCTGGGCGCACCTGCTGGGGGTGAAACCCAGCGCTGCTCAGTGGGGGAGCTGCCATGGCATCCAGCAGGCGGAGAACAGGAATGTTGCTGATGTCCTGCAAAGTGCAGGTCGGCCCTGAGACGAAGGATTATCTGGGCCCAGATGTCAGTAGTGTTGGGGGGTGAGACCCCTGTGGTCAGCAGTCTCCCAGGTGGCTGGCGGTCTAGACTCCTGGACCCACAGCCTTCTCTTCCTCTGCACAGTTCCCACAGCTGGACGTGGAGCTGCATCCCGCTTCTGGGGATGAACTGCCTGCCAGGACATCCCGCAGGGCTCTGTGGAGGGGGTGTGGCCAGCGGGGTCTCCCGCATGGTAGTCCCGGCTCCTGCCCATTTGCTCTGAGCAGTAACAGCTGGGAGGCACCCGGCTGTGCCAAGCCTCCACTCTTCACAAGGAGATAGCCTGGCAGGGGTGCTGACTCCACTTTCCCAAAGTCTCAGACATGGGCCTGGCTTCCCTGCTCCCCACCAGCCCCCATGCTGCCTGCTACTGGCCCCCACAAGGGGTAAAGGCCCCTGGGGCCCCCCGCGCGTGCTGCAAGAGCCAGTCAGCTCCTGAGTCATCCCCTAACTTCTGCCTGATGTCAAAATGAAACCGCGGCCCCAAAGCCAGAGCAGGGGCGGGAGGAGGGAGAGCGCAGCAAATTCCAGGGGTGTAGTGTCACATGGCTGCCCCTGCCCTATACTGACAGCGCCTGGCATGTGGACACCCGTCCGTCCAGATAGCCTCACACCTTGAGAGCGACAGCCACCCCTGCCCAGCAGATGGGTCCTCTCCAGCGGGGTCCCCAGGGGATGAGACCTCTGACCGAGGACCAGACCCGTGGCTGAGGTGCCGTGTCGGATGTTTCAGTTCTTCTGGGGTCAAAGGTGTCACTTGTCTTCTCGGGCTCATTAACCCCCTTTGCCAGTCGGGGAAACTGAGGCTGGAGGAGGCAGGGAGCTGTCCAAGGATGTGGGAGTTAGTGGCAGAGCCCCTCCTGTATCTCTGACCATCTCTGCCTGCGGCCGGCCTCCCGACAGGTCCAGGGTGAGGGCGTGGTGGTGGCGAGCGGCCTCCTGAGCCTGGGGGACACGTCCAGCCTCACACAGGTGCCTCTGGGCCCCCTGCTGCTCCCAGGGGTCCTGGCTGGTCGACGGGGCATGCTGATCTGGGGGCTTCTGGGCCCTGTCCCATGCAGATTCTCTTCAGCCCAGATGCAGCTAATAGGGACGTGCAGGGAACCCAAGGCCTCCCGGGAAGGTGTGCCTCAGTTTCTAGAAGGTTGGTCCAGGGAAGCCACGTCAGGAACATAATGTTGGCAGAATTTGCCAAGTGGCGCATGAGGCAGGCCTGGCCCCTGTCCTCCACTGCCAGCTGTGTGTCCTCGGGCAAGTCAGCAGCCTCTCTGAGTTTCCCTGCTGGTCTCAGAGGTGGCAGCAGTGATGCCCACCACCAGGGAGGATCTGAGAGGCTGGGAAGGCTGAGTGGCCCTGTGGCGAGGTGGCCCCAGGTCCTCCTGGTGGTGGCTAGCGGTGTCTGGGGTCTTGGAGCTGTAGGATGTAATAGCGGTGTCCAAGGTGGGAGCAGCAAGCGGTCCTAGGACGTGAGGGCTCTGGACGGCCCGCTCTGGCCCCGACCCTCCTCTGCACCCTTCAGGCACCCGGGCCAGGGCCTACCTACAACCTTCCTACCTGACGTCAGGGGTCAAAAACCCCGGGCTCTACAGGACACGAGGACCGTACAAAGCAGAAATGAATCGATCCTTCTGCACAAAGCACGGCGCCAGCTTCAGCACCCGCATGCAGCTCAGGTCCCCAACAGGCACCCGCGGAAGCCGCTTTGATGAGCTGAGTGGGGCCTTTGCAGGGCCGGCTGTGCCTGGGGGTAAGGAAGAGGCAGCGACCATGGGTCAGTGGGGAGGGCGGAGGGGAAGGGAGGCCTGAGCAGTGGCCGTGCGGGTGGGGCCGCAGCCGAGGCAGCCGCTTTCCAAGGAGACATTCCAGACTGACGGTGGCGTGACTCAGACGCCCGGAGCGCGATTGTTTCTGCCGTCTTCCTGTCTTCTGAGCGGTCCGTCTGCAAGCAGACAGAGGGAGAGGAAGGGGCGTCCTTCCCCAGGAGCGTCTGTACACAGACACGGGCACGCCCTCCTGCCACGTGCCGAGCACGCCCCGCAGGCTCAGCGGGAGCCCAGCCCAGGCCACGGGACCCATGCCCTGGCAGAGGGTCGGGGAGTGCAGGACTTCCCAGGACTGATAGCCCTCCTCATCCCCTCCTCGCAGTGCCTGCTCCTCCACCTCCAGGAAGCCCTCCATGCCCCACACACTGGCTCAGGACTCCCATCTTTCCCAAGATCCTCCCAACAGGGCCAGCAGGCAGCTGGTAGCCCAGGTCCAAACCCTCGCTCTGCCATCTGCTAGCTACGTGGCCTGAGCCTCAGTTTCCCATCTGTGTGTTAAGTCAGGCTCGTTTGTGAATGTGCGGGGACCAGAGGATGGACCTTTACCTCCCTACATTCTCAGCCTGAGCGTCCTGGATCCAGCCTCTCTTGGGCCCTCAATATGGGAATCCTTCTAATGAAAAGAAAACAGAGGTGGCGGAGCCGGGGCCCGGCCACGGTAACCCAAGCCAGCGGCCTGGTGCATGAATGGGCCCTTTCATGGGGCGGCCGCAGAGCGAGGGCCTGGGGTGGAGATATCTGTGCTCGGCCCAAGGACTGGCAGTGCCCGGGGCAGGCCCGGGGCCGGGACGAGAGGGACAGCGGCCTTCAGCTCCGGTCTTGGGGCCTCAGGGCCTCTGGGCCCAGCCTCCTCCCCTCCCCTGTGCTGGACGCCCCCCTGACACTGAGCCCGGCTGCAGGAAAGGAGGCAGCCATCCCGTTCCAAATGCCGCTGTCCTTGTTTTTCTCCTATAATTATGTCTCTGAGGAATAACTACAAATTTACATTTTGCTCAGCTCGCTCGTTTCTTCAGGGGCTGTGAGGAAGGCCCCGGCTGTAAAAGGCGCATTGATGTGTGTTTTTGTGTTGCTCGGGGTGACTGGCCACGGCGCACGGACACAACCGGCCCTTTTAGCCGGGGCGGCTCTGTGCACGGCGGAGCCTCACCACCTGGGCCTGTGTAAACGCCTCCCCTGCGCTGGCCGTGAATGACTTCAGTGTACAGTGGCTTCTTTTTCCATACCTGGCCACCAGAACTTCCAACATTCTTCTAGAAAAAATGTGGCCAGTTTCCCTGGGACCGTTTTCTCTCCAAGTGGCTGACCCATCCCGGTCCGGCCAAAACACTGGCCAGCTCTTCTAACCCTAAATCATGTTTCTGTTTTTGCCACCTGCTCCCGTGGCCCCAACAATAGTTTCTCTGACCTCATGGGTGCAAAGGCCAGTGATCAGACATTCCTGAGTGTTGGAAGAGACACGGACAGGCTGACCGTGTGGCTCTGCATTCCGACTGCCCGGGAGTGTCCAGCCTGCAGAGGCGAGCTGGCCCCTGTCTGGGCACGGAGCCGGTGGGTCTGGGCCTGGAACTAGCCCAGTGAGTCAAGTCCCTCTCTGGACGTCAGCGGACGTTCAGGCGGCCCTGGGCCCGGGCCCTGGCTGTCCTCGAAGCGCCCTGCCTGTCCCTGCCAGGCCCTGCCAGGGTGCCGCCTGTCCTCCGGGGGGGGCCCCATCAGCAGGACGCCTCCTCCAGGGAGAACACGGATGCCAGGACAGGAGGGGATGGGGATGGGGGTGGGGGTGGGTGTCCTGACCTCAACTTTGCGTGCCTGGATACATGTGTGTGCCCGTGTGTGCGTGTGGGGGTGTATGCGTGCCAGCGTGATTATCTGTGTAAAGTGCGTGTGTGCGTAAGCACATGCGTGCGTTTTCAGGAGTGTGTTTACATGTATGTGAGAAGTATGTACATGTGAGAGCGCATGTGTGCACATGCAGGTGCACACAGCCATGAACATGCATGAGTATACACGTGTCAGTGTGCGCGTGTGTCTCTGTTTACATGTGAGTACGTGTGTAAGTGTGTGAGTGCGTGTTCACACCCGTTTCTGGGACTCAGGATCCATGAACCAGGGGCAGGGCCTCCGTCCGGTGCTCGCCGCGCCCTCAGTGCCCGTGGCCTGGCCCCGTGGTGGGGCTGAGCAGGCAGCCCGGGCTCTGAGCACTGAATCCAATTCACCTGGGCTGCTCCCTCTTCCCACCGGAATTTGTAGAGTTTGAAGGAAACCAGACGCGCACCTACAAAACCTCTCTGCTTCAGCCAGCGGAGCTGCTGCCCTGCCTCTGAGCCCCTTCCTCCCGGGGCAGCGGTGGCGGGGGTGGGATCAGCAGGTGGCCAGCGCCCCCTGGCACCCCCAACCGCACCTCTCAGGCAGCCCTCCCGTGGAGGGGTGTGGGCACTGGACCCTGTTCACACAGGGTCTAGGCTGTTGCCTGGCCGAGGCCCCGGGCAGAACCACCGCCTCTGTGCAGAGCCCCTGGGTGCTGCCTGCGCCGCCACGGCGCCCATGCACGGCGAAGTCTGTGGGAGCGGCTCCCACGCAAGGGGCTCCACTGCCAGCTGTTCACTGGGACAAGCAAGACGTTTATGCATCGTGCAGGCCATGGAACACTCAGGGCACCATGCCCTGCGCATCTGCACGCACAGCCGGTGTGCCCTGGCCCAGCACCGTACCCCACTCGGTGTTTGCTACCCGAAGTCGCGTTGTGCAGTGTAGCAAAAGTGGGTCGGTGTCAATCACAGAACAGCCCATTGCAAACACTCCCAGGAGCACCACAGGGGCTTTCTAGAGCACGGACTCTGTCATGTCATGCCCCTGCTCACAAGCCGCTCATGGCTCCCTAGGACCCGGAGGCTGACATGTACACTCAGTTGTAGACTCCAGACCTGCCCCCACCTGGCCTCAACGACACCCCAGTCTCAGTGTCTTCCCACCCCAATTCAGGCCACAGTGAGCTGCGACCTGTCCCCCAAAACACCCCTCAGTCTCCCACACCTCACTTTTCCCTCACCTCCTGCCAACTTTGCCAGCCTAGCAAACTCCTATTCATTCTCCAAGACCCACTTAAGGAGCTACCTCCTCTTTGAAGCCCTGTTGTAGACCCTTAGACTGTGGCATGCACTCATCACACGTTGTCCGACACCTGTCTGTGCACAAGGCCTGAACCATACTTGGGTACCTCCCACCTCAGACGATGCCTGACCCCACCCAGTGCTCTATTACGTCCATGATGGCAGAAATCCATCCTTTCACTCCTCACCACATGGCCGACCCTCGGTCTGAGACACTCTCCTGTCTGTCACATGAAGCCCCCTCTTTCTTTTAAACCTGCTCAGGATTCTCTTCCTCCAGGGTGCCCTCTGTGCTTAATACGAGTGTGACCATGTGACATGGGCAATTGTACAGTGCATTCGAGAATCGCAGTGCCAGAAAAACTCTTGGGAATGGTCTGGTCCAGCTTCTTCATTTTACAGATGAAGAGACGGAGGCCTAGAGAGGGAGAGACAGCTTAGGGCCCAACTGGGGAGGGACCAGCTCTCCTGGGGGGCTTCACGTTCTGCACTGAGACCATGGAGCTCAGAGGAACCCTCTGCATGGCCTCCCCGTCCACCTCCCTCTGTCCACCTCCAGACAGGGGCTGCAAGCCTGACATCCCCTGTCCTGCTTCATTTTTCTCCCCACCAAAGTCGTGACACATGCCCCTCGTCACAGTGAGACGCCCCTTCGATCCATACACCAGGGAGCTGCTGCATCTCCAGCAGAGAGTGACTGTGGGCAGTGGAGGAGGACAGCCCTGCCACCTGCCAGCTGGGTGACTTTAGACACGGGGCATTTTCTCTCTGAAAATGGTTTCTTCTTTGAAAAACGGGGATAATATATAGTGGTTGTCATGATATTTCAAGGAAATGATGTATGTAAAGTGCTTAGGAGAATGCCTGACACAGAACCTGTGGGTGCCACCATCATTATGATGTGATGATGATGGTGGTAGTGATGGTGATGGTGGTGATGGTGGTGATGGTAGTGATGGTGATGGTAGTGATGACGATGGGGGTGATGGGGGTGGTGATGGGGGTGGTGGTGGTGGTGGTGGTGATGGTGGTGGTGATGGTGGTGGTGGTGGTGGTGGTGGTGGCGGTGGTGATGGCGGTGGTGATGGCGGTGGTGGTGGCGGTGATGGTGGTGGCGGTGGTGGTGGCGGCGATGGTGGTGGCGGTGGCGGTGGTGGTGGTGGTGGCGATGGCGGTGATGGTGGTGGTGGTGGCGGTGGCGGTGATGGTGGTGGTGGTGGTGGTGGTGGTGATGGTGGTGATGGCGGCGGCGGTGGCAGCGGCGGCGGCGGTGGCGGTGGCGGTGGTGGCGGTGGCGGCGGTGGCGGTGGTGGTGATGGTGGCGGTGGTGGTGGTGGCGGTGATGGTGATGGTGGTGGTGGTGGTGGTGGTGATGATGGTGGTGGTGATGGTGGTGGTGGTGGTGATGATGATGGTGATGGTGGTGGTGGTGGTGGTGATGGTGGTGGTGGTGGTGGCGGTGGTGGTGGTGATGATGGTGATGGTGGTGGCGGTGGTGATGGTGGTGGTGGTGGTGGCGGTGGTGGTGATGGTGGTGGTGGTGGCGGTGGCGGTGGTGGTGGTGGTGGTGGTGATGGTGGTGCTGGTATTGCTGATGATGGTGATGAAGGTGATGGTGGTGATGTTTTCACTACCTCCAAATTCTATCCGTCAAAGAATGACCCTATTTTCTGCCTTCCCTGCTTGAACCACGGGAGTGCTCACAGGTGTGCTGCCCTCTGGGTGGGCAGCAGGTATGTGGGTGTGAGAGGAGATTTCTCAGCAGCAGGAACAGGCCAGGCACCCGTGTCCTGAGTGATGTTGGCCCCAACACCTCCGTCTGTGGGCTCTGGTTTCTACATCTGTGAAACAATGAGGTCGAACCGAGTGATCCCTAATGGGTCTTTCTGGGTTGAAGGTTTCCTGACACCATTTCTGTTTTACAGCAAACGGTTTCACAAGCTCCTTCTTCCTTCTTCAGATATTTGTATTTTCTGCCACTGTTTCAACAAAGCTTGTCTTGGCAATGCCCTAACCCAGACATTAACAACGAAAGGACATTTGACATGTGCAGAAACATATACGTGAGGTCACTTCTGTGTGTATTTGCATGTGTGTGTGTGAGCGCCTCCAACATCCCAGGATACACACACCTACGCCTCCAAGACCGACAAATTAAGCACAGCAAATGCATGGGCTTCACTGAGAACAAGCATCAAGTCCCAGTGTGGACCCTGGGCGCCTCATTGTTACACAACCCAGGACATGGCAGGGGAGGGCTGGACTCTGCAGACACCCAGGGACACCCTCTGCCCAGCACCATTTCAGCCACAGGGACACAGCCAAGGGGGACAGACATCATCCCGCTGTCCACTCCTGTCTCTCCTGGAGAAGGTGGAGACCAGGGAGAGGGCAGTACCTGAAGTTCTCAGCCCGTGGTCACCTGAGAGCTGGAGTCTTGGGTCCCCGCTCTGAGTCCTTCTCAGACCTGACAGTGCAGCTTTCAAGAGAGCTCTGTTTAGAGACGTCTTTAATTCACCAAGAGACAAGGAAAGTGTAGTGGGGTGAGTTGTATCCCCCTAAAAGATATGCTCAAATTCTAACTGCCAGTTACCTGTGAATGGGTCTATTTGGAAACAGGACCTTTGCAGATGTGATCAAGTTAAGATGAGATGGGATAGCGGTAGGATGCACCCTGGACCCAATGGCTGGTGTCCTTATCAGGGGAGGGAGCTTTGGATGCAGACTCAGGGAAGAGAGTCATATGACACTGGCGCCCAGGAGGCCTGGAGCCCCCGGAGGCTGGAGGAGGCAGGAAGGACCCTCCCGGGCCCCGGCGGGAGCATGGCCCTGCTCGCACCTGGGTTTTGGCTTCTGGCCTCCAGACTGTGAGAGGATACATTTCTGGTGATTCAGCCCACCCAGTTTGTGGCCATGTGTTACGGCAGTCTTGGAAAAACTAAGGTACTGGGGACTGAGAAACGGCCGGTGACACAAAGAGGTGACTTGAGCAAGAAATACAGCAGCGGATGCACAGCACGCGGCTTCCACGGATGGGGCATTGGAGTGACATAACATGGTAACTTTTCCTTTAGCAAATTGTCAAGGATTCAAAACACACAGATTCCCTGCAGCTGGCCAGGGCAGGGAACAAGGGTAACTCAAGTGGCTGTCTTCTGGAGTGTTCTTCCAGAAAATGTGTTTGTCCAGGGGAGTATCAGACTCGGGTGACGTGGTGTCCCGCCTTCCCTCCCCCACCCTGCATGCTGTCACCAGCGGACGCAGTCTACATTAACACCCGCAACAGCGCCTCTGGCCAGAAAGCACCGGAATCCCGTTCCTCGTGTGTCAGTGTGAAAAGCTGGCTTCGGGAGACGTCTGTGCTAATTTTAGGGAAAGGCAGGAAGACTGCACACTCGGGGGACAGGACCCTGCAGGGAGCCAGCGGTGGGCATCCCCGGGCCAGGGAATCAGGGATAATTTTGAAATTCCTGTTTGGGCTTTGCTGTAGTTTCCAAACTTTGTGTAAAGAACAGGTGTCATTAATTCTCAGAGGGACAAGTGGCTTTTCCGAAGATGATCGGGTACCATTGCAGTTCCGACCGTAAACGAAGGCGACTGGCGATGTGGCGGCGGCATTTCCATGACCCGCCGGGCAGCTTCCAGGAAACCAAAGAACAGGTATGAGTTTTGAAACAGGAAAACAGTGTAATTAAAAGCTGTGGCCTCTGCCCAAGGACCCAGAGCCGCCGCTGCCCGGGGCCACTGGCACTCGGGGAGGTGGGCCCCCAGGATGGGACTGGATGAAGCAGACAGCTGAGGCTTCTGAGGGCCTCGCAGGAGCAGCTGTGACCGTGCCAACGTCCCCTGCCGCTGGGAGGAGTGTCGGGGGCAGCTTCTGTGGCTGGGCTTCCCTCGGCCTCCCCCTGCCCTGTCTCAGCTGTCATCTGAGAGATGGGCTGCTGAGACAGTTGTCACCACATGGAACTGTCACAATACGCCCACACGCTCAGAGCGCTATGTGTGAAACATCCAGGGCGGGACCCCTGAGGCCAGCTGAAGCGTGGACAGAGCCTGTGTGCGGGGCTCGTGTCACAGGCTCAGCGTTTGCTCCTGGATCTGTGCTGCCAGCCTGGGGCCAGCTGGACTGGCTCCCCCTCGAGGGAGAGCCACTGAGGCTTGGAGGGCTGGGCGACTCGTCTGAGGGTGCCCAGCAGGAAGCGGCCCTCGCTCCAGGAGAGGCCGCCTGTGCCTACCTCCACGGAGGGCTTATTCTCGGGCAGGGGGAGGGGGAGTCCCTGGCCAGAGAGCTCCCTGAGGCTGCGCCACTCCGCGCCCACCCCAGGGGAGGAGAGTGGTGCAGACAGACCCTCAGACTGAGAAGGAGCACAGCAGACCCACAGACTGCTCGCCGGCCACGCTCCCCGGCTGCGCCCAGCCAATGACGGAGCTCCCTCCATAGAGACGCAGAGCCCTGCCGCGTCACAGAGCCTTCAAAGGGAACGACAGAGCCCTCTGGCCTCTGAGCCCAGGCGCGGACCTCTGCTTTCTGTCTGCTGCTTGAGCAGGGCCGCCTCCAGGCCCCAGGAGAACCCTCCGCAGAGTCCCAAGCACGCGGGGTGTCCCCACTCCGTCCTCCCCCTCCTTGGTCCGTGGAGGCTGTGGCTGGCTCTAGGGCCCGACCAGAGGCTCGGCCATCTGTCCAGAAGGCCTGGGCCCTCGACGCCAAATCCCCTTCCAGGGCAGAGGCGGGGCGCGCGGACAGGCCTGTTTGTGTTTGACACAAGCGCCGGATTGTTCTCTCTGCCTCGTTGGCTATTGTGCGGAGGCCAGTCCTAAAATAATATTGCATTTCCTCTCTCATCACTTGGGGGGAGGACGCTTATGCGGAATTGAGCTGGATGGGGACGCTTTCATGTACGGACACAGGGAACTGCGCGCTACCCCCCGGCCCGCAGGGCAGGAAAGCAGGGCTCTGTGCCAGCTGCGTCCTCCAAGGCCCCAGCGTGGGGGCTGCTCTGGGAGAGGGCTGCTTCTGTTTTTCCACAAATGTGTCTCTTGGAAAGTTAGTCTCTTCACCGGATTGTTCAGCATTCTGGACGGGGCCGTGAACCCTGGACCCCAGGGACCAGAGCCAAAGACTGGCTGGAGACAGACAGCAAGTCCGGCTCAGGAAGGCACCCCTGGGAGACAGTGGTGCCCCATGCGTCGTGGGCGGTCAGCACGCTCTCGGGTGGACTCCCACACAAGGATACTCACACAGCAACATCCTCTCTGTGGCCTCGGCAGCTTTACTTCCATTTCTAAGTGTCTGCTTTAGTTTTTCTCGGCGGCTGGGACGCACGCTTCCTTCTGAAGGCTCTCAGAGCCCTCCTGTGACCCTTTCTGTGGCCAACGTTCTGGTGCCCTAAGCACGGGGGAAAAGGGCAGAGGTCACTCTGCATGAACTTCCTGGTGGGGACACACGGCTTCAGCGACACTCAGACCACTTTCAAATCCCAGCGCCACTGCTGGTTCTGGGACCTTGGGCTTAACCTCTTCTGCAGCTTGATTTCCTCACCTGTAAAAGGGGCTGGAAAGTCTCCCCTGCAAGCTTTGTTGTAAGGCCTGAGATGTAGGACCCAACACAGAACTCACTACACGATGCCGCCATTATGAAAATGGAGGACACTGTTCGTAGCCAGAGCCTGATAAGCTGATTGCTTTCATTCACTCTACAGACATTTGCTTAGTATTCACCATAAGTCAGGCCCTGTGGCAGACACCAGGGGGACACAGAGAGGGACAAGACAAGACGATGAAGGTAATGATGGTGATGATGGTGACGAGGATGGTGGTGATGCTAATGATGGTGAGGATGATGATAATGATGGTGATGGTGGTGATGGTGATGGTGGTGAGGGTGATGAGGATGGTGGTGATGGTGGTAGTGGTGGTGATGATGGTGGTGAGGATGAGGATGGTGGTGGTGACGGTGATGATGGTGAATCGTGCCTCTCCTGCATCCCCCAAATACATCCACGTGGAACATGCGAATGTGACTCTTCTTGTGAACGGGGTCTTTGCAGATGTAATCAAGTTACGTATCTCCACCTGAGATAACCTAGGTCCTCTGGGTAGGCCCTAAATCCCATGTGTCCTTTTAAAGAAAGGCAGAGAGAGGTTTGAGACATAGACACAGAGGACAGGCCATGTGAAGATGAAGGCAGAGGCTGGAGGGGTGTGGCTACAAGCCAAGGGACACCTGGAGCCCCCAGGAGCTGGAAGAGACAAGGAAGGCGCCTCCCGAGAGCCCCTGGAGGGAGCATGGCCCTGCAACACCTTGATTACAGACTCTGGCCTCAGGACTGGGGACAAAAGTTTCCGTTGTTGTAAGCCTTCCAGTGTGTGGTGACTGGTTACGGCAGCCCCAGGCTGCCCAAGGGCAGTAAAACCAGAGTCTCGGAGAGTGGGGCTGAGTGTCAGTGATTTCCAACACTTGCTGGGGCACAGAACTCAGCCCTGGAGGCTTGGCTCGGGGCTCAGGGGAACCTGGGGGAGGGCTGTCCTTGGGAGTCAAGACCCCTGGTTCTCACTGGCACCTGCTGCCGACGGGCTGGGTGACTTCGGGCAAATTGCTTCTTCCCCTGGGCCTCTGCTTCTCCATCACACCTGGGTTCTGAGTCACCCCGCCAGCCGCAAAGGCATCAGAGGGCCTCTCTTTCAGAGTCTACAGACCACAGGTCATGCTGAGTCAGCCTGCCAACCCCTTCCCGGGCTCATCAGCGGGGACTTGCATGGAGAGGGGGCCACTGGGAAGGCTGACAGCCAAAAGCAAAGGGACCCTGAGCAGGGGGCCCGACCAGCTTCACAATCCCCACCCTGTCTGATCCACTTATTTGTAATCACAAGAATCTTCCGATCCTAGAATAAAAGCAAAGGGGCGGTCTTGGGGGTCAACCGCGCGCCAGGCCGCTGTGCTTTACACATGGCGGGACTTTAACCCTGACAAGAGTGCGGAGACAGTCAGAATTACCCCCAGCCCCCAGACTCGACAACCTGGAGCAGTCAGACGAATCCAGCAGCCACGGCGACCAGGTGGAGGCAGGACATGAACTGGGGCCTGAGCCAGCAACCTGACTCTTCTCCCCTCTGCTGTGCGGGGTTAAGTGGGACCCTTGGCCCCCTCACTTGCCTGCATCACAGCTCCTACTTGCCAAGCGCTCCAAGGACAGTGCAGAGCATCTGAGGGGGTAAACGTGTGGCTGGGCTGCTGTGAGGACGGCAGCGAGCTCCTCCCAGGCCCCCACATCCTACGCAGAAGCCAGAGGTCTGACGCTGCTCTTTCAGTTTATCCAGTTCTAACGGTCATCTTCCCAGGAGGTTGGTTAGACATTGGCATGCTGAGTCTAGAACCGGCAAGGGACAGAGACTGCCTGAAGCAGCACTGAAAAATAAGAGCAAAGTTGGACTATTACTCAGCGAATTCAAGACTTTCTCTAGGCTACGGGTCTTAGGCGGCAGGGCCCTGAGACAAGTCACCAGACAGACCAACAGAGCAGAACCTCAGCTCAGGGACAGACCCCCACTGGCACAGCCATTTGGTCTTCAACAGAAGTGCCAGGGCAACCCAGTGGGGAGTCTTCTCAGCAGGCGGAGCTGCCGCAGCCAACACCCCCACACCGAGACCAGCTCAGGGCTGCAGGCCTGAAGGGAAAGGCTAACACCGCAGCGCTCTGCACAAAATCGAGGAGGACACCTTCACAACCTGGGGACGGGCCAAAGGGTCTCAGGACGCAGGAGGCAATACCACAAACTAAAAGCATCGCCGAACTAGATTTCCGCAAAATTAAAAACTAGTGCTCACCCAAGCCACCCTGAAGGACGTGAAGAGGCAGGCACAGGCGGAGGAAACACGTGACAAGTGTGTCTCTGGCAGAGGACTGGTGCCTGGCGTCTGTAAAGAACTGGCACTAACTTTCTACAAGTGGGCACCTGAACAGACCGTCACAGAGGAAGGTTCACAAACAGTCCGCAAGCGTGGGGAGAGGCCCAGTGTTCCCAGCCAGCCAGCCAGTAAACGAACAGTCACTCTGATCCACTTTTCAGATGTTTCCCACCAGAGACCTGTGTCGCCTGCTCTGGGTCGTTACATGACCGGAGCCACGCAGTGTGCACTCCCTCGGGCGTGCCGCCGGGGCCGGGGCTGCCTGGGAGCAGGTGTGAAGCCCTGGCCGGGGCTCTGTGCCCTGACTGTTTGCTGCAGCTGTCGAACAGCCTCCTTAAGACGTGTGTGTTTCCTCGCACACAGTTTACCTGAAAAGAAAATCCAGAACCATAAACACATTGACCCTTAGTTAATGATGTACACGTTCAAGTATCTGGGCAACACATACTAATGTCTGCAACTTATTATAAAATACACATTAAAATGTGACGGGTTGATGGATCAGTAGATGGTTAGAGACATGCTAAACCAAGTACTGCAATGTTAACTGTAGAACCCAGGCAGGAGCTTCGTGGTTGATGACTGTAAAAGTCCTTCCAACTTTGTGTTTGAACGTTTTCATAATCAAATGTTGGGGGAAAAAGAAGAAAATGCAAAATTGAGTTCGAGAATATAATAGCAGTGCTTTCTTTTCCCAAAAAAGAGCTGGCGTCTAGAAAATACTTTTAAATACTTCTAAAGCCAATAAGAAAAAGCCAGCAGCATCTGAGATGAGTTGGCGAAGATTTGGGCAGACACGTCACAACAGAGGGGGTCCCACTGCCCAGCAATTTTTGGAGAAGTTCTCAACATCTATAGTGAACAGCGAAATGAAACACAAATCAGAATGACTAAAATGAAAAAGAAACAAAAAACCCAGGAAAAGAAACCATAAGAACAGACGGTACCAAACACGGGCTGGGAGACAGAGCCCCCGGAATGCTCCCATGTGGCTGGCCGAGGGTAACCGGCAACAAAAACTCTGAGCACACGTTTGGTGGCATCTAAGGAGGCTGCGCGACTGCTCATCCAGTGACCCAGCGATCCCTCTTCTGGGGACAGTCCCGACAGAAATGGGCAAACCCAAGTGCATGCAGACACGCCAGAATGTTCGTCGTGGCACAGGGCGTAAACACCCGAGCTAGACACAACCCAGACCTCCCCCAACAGCAGAGCCGACACTAAAATGTGGCACCTTCACACGACAGGACATGGCGCCCCAAGACGTGGGTGAGTCCCAGGCCAGCACGTTGGTTAAAACAAAGTCCAGACACAAAGGAGTCCTTCCTGGATGGCGTCACGTGCATGGAGCTCACGATCACGGGCCTGCCCTCTGGCGACGGAGGCAGAGGGTGGGTGCCTGGGGTGCCTCTGGGAGGGTCCTGGGGGTCCGGATACTGGAGTGTCTGGGTCTCAGTGGTTGCTACGTGGGAGAGCAGGTTCCCTTTGTCAGTGTTTCAGTTGTGCGGTTTTCTGCATAGAAAGAAGTGTTTCTCCTTTAACCCTACGGAAAGCAGCCCGCAGACCATTCACTTGGTGGGGCTTTGGCGGAGGCGGGTCCTTGCAGGCCCCGGGGCACCGGCCTTCCAGCTGGTGGGGCTGCGGGTCAGGGGCTGGACCCTGGGCACTGGGGAGTCCAGGCCCCGTCTGCTTACTTAGCTGGGCCTCCTCACAACGCCCGCTTCCGCTCCTCCTGGGCTGACATCAGCCACTGCAGGCCGGGCGAACGAAGGAGTGGCCGCTCGGGCAGTCCAGCCTGCGCGGGATGGACCCACCCCACCAGGAGCCCAGATGGCGGTGGACCTGCCCCGACTCCCGCGTGTATGATCGACAGCCTCCCGCCTTCTCTCTGCACTCCTGTCTCCTCCTGGGCTAAAAATGAATATTTTGGGCAAAGTCTGTGCCCCGAGCAGCCCGAGGGATAATGAAGGCGACCGGGAGGAAGCGGCTTCTTGTTCCCACCCATCTGCTCCGACCGCGCAGGGTCCTCCCTGCTGCTCCCTCCGGCCTCTCTTGTCCACACGTCCCGGCCTGAGTCCCTCACTTAATAACTGACACAGTGGGGGAGGCACGTAAAGCAGGCAGCACAGTGTTCCTAACGCATGAGCAACAAAAAGATGAACTGCCTCACAATCTCCCATGAATGCGGGTGGGAAACAAAACAAGTCGGGCGGCCTCGAAACCGCCTCGGTTCACGCTGGCTGTCCTAGCTCAGACCACCCCGCGCGCACGTCCTCCCAGGCGGCCCGCCCCGCTCCCGGCGGCGCCGCACACGGGCCGCCCCCCCATCCTGGAGGCCACCAGGCTGCGACTCAGACCCAGACCCCCTGCTGCTGCGGGGCGGCCAGTCCCCGGGCTCTGGGCCAGTGTCCACCTCGACACCGGCGGCAGGTCCTGCCCCAGCGGCTGTGAAGGCTCCTCGGGACACCTGGTCCTCTCAGCCTCTGAGGCGGGGTTGCCGTGCCCATCCCACAGGTGAGAGCACTGAGGCCTGGGGGTCACCCGGGGCAGCAAGCTGGGAGCGGGAGTCAGACCAGGCCCTCGAGTCCCGAGCTCTCTGTCACTCCAGGCTCATGTTTCGTCCCCCAAGGAGCACGGGGCTGTCCCCTAGTGTCCCTCCCACTCACCTGGGGACACGCAGCCTCTCCACCCACTGCCTCTCAGGAGCAACCCAGCCAAGCTCTGCGGGGATGAGGGCTGGCCAGGTGCCCGTATCTCCTCCCCAAGCATGGCTGGGGCTGCAGAGAACAATCCCCACTTCACCCCTACTTCACAGAGGACTAAACTGAGCTTCCAGAAAGTTCTCTGTGCTCACCCAAGGTTGCAGGGCTGGCAAGAGAGTGGACCCGGCACAAAACCGCTGAGCCCTGGCCTGGATGGAGCTTCTCGCCCACCTCCACCCGGCTTGCAGACGGGAGTCTTTCCAGGGCTGGGGTGGGGTCAGGAGTGCGGCAGCTCCTCCACCATCTTCCTTCCTCACTTCCCTGCCGCTCCCTGACTTGGCCCTCCAGAAAGTTCCGACCCAGATCCACTGGCAGCTGGTAGGAAGTGATGATGATGGCAAGGTTGTGTCTACACATATACCCACACAGGTACATGCACACCCACACAGGTATACTCCCCCTACAGGTACACGCACACACAGGTACACACACACAGGTACACACCCACCCACACAGGTACATGCCCCCCACAGGAGCACACAGCCACACACAGACTCCTCCCCAGCCCCGCATACACACACAGGTACACACACAATCAGGAGCTGCTCTTCCTGTGGGCGGAGCCTCATTTCGTGGGATCCTGATGCCCCGCGGGCTCCCTGAGGCTCGGACAGCGGAACTGCACAACATCACACAGACCCTCTGAACCCACACGCCACTCCAGCCTCCCATCCCTGCTCCCACACTCGACCTCGTGGACAGGCAGGCGGGACCTGGGCCTTGAAGGCCCCCTGAGCCCCAGGGAGAAGCCCTCATGGGGGAAGTGGGCATGAGCTGGGGTACGGGGACACCGAGCACACGGATCTGACTCTCCTGAAAACATCTCGATGTGAAAGTGGAGCGGCGGGGTCGTCACAGTCCACTCTGCCGACATTTGGTGGAGATGACCAGTGGTTCCAGCTGCAGGGTGCGATCCCCTGTGTGGCTCTCAGAGACCCCGTGATGTCAGGGTATTGCCTGAGCCCCGGCTTGGCTGCCTCTGAGGACCCCACGTAGCATCGGATGACAGGCTCGCCCCAAGGCCGATCCCCAAGAGCTGTCCGCCACCAGTGCCTTGAGGTGGCCCTCCCTGGGGAGCATGCATGTGGCCTGAGGTCTGGCCCAGACACCTCATCTGTGTCCCCTCCTGTGAGTCTCTGTGGGCCTGCTCGGGGCCCTGCTGTAGGGGGGTGGTCCCCGTCCTCCCTTCTGCCCCGTGCCCTCGAGGGCGGGCCAGTCTGCGGTCTCCTTGGCTTCCCTTGGGTTCTGGACACACCACTGTCCACTCATGTGCAGTGGGGTGACCAGAGGAGCACCTGTGTGTCGGGGCCTGGCCTTGGGCACCCCCACTGGTTCCCTGGGTTTTGGGGAGATCCTGCTTGTGGGCTGTGTGCACGAGGCTGGGGACAGCCACCACTGGGGATGTGGGAGTCAAGTCACCGAAGCTTTCTCCTGCCCCTCAGGTCCATCCTGCAGCCCAGCCAGAACTGGGGAGGGGAAACCAGCACAAGGCAGCCTTGTCCACGGGAATTGCTGGACACAGGCCCAGAGGTCAGAGCCAGAAGCCCAGAGGTCAGAGCCAGAAGCCCCTGGAAGCCCCTGCATTTCAATTTCAGGCTGCGCAGCGGGGGAAACTGAGGACCATGAAGGTTAGGGGTTTCTCAGGGTCACGGGTGGCCCAGCTCCGGGGTGCTGTGGGCGGTGGCATTCAGAGGTTGCATCGTGGGTTCCCTGAAGGAGGCAGGTCTGTCCTGTTTCAGGGTCGAGACACAGGCTCGGTGGGGCCGAGTGGTCAGCAGGGGACCAGCTGGGCCCAGGTGGACTCAGTGTCTCATTTTAGCCAGTGTCCCCTTGCCCCCAGCACACCTGAGAATGGTGGGAACAGGGCTGTGTGTCCACATTCTCGGCATTGCAGCGGGGAGACACGAGCCTGGGGGAGATAAGCGGGGCTGGAACCCATGACGGGAGAGTCCGTCCAGCCACGGTGTCCTCTGCCCCGGACCCCCGGGCCTGACTCATCTCCTGCCCTGCCCTGGCAACACCCCGCCTGATCTCAGCCACCCATCAAATCCTGGAACATTAGAACTCAGAGGCCCCCTTTGAGGCCGGCAGGGGTGGTTCTAGGACACGTAAAAGGCAGCACTGTTTAACTGGCTGCGAGGAAGCGCGGGGAACCTGGTCGCCCTGGGAGGCCGTTTGGGCTGAAAATAGAAATTAAATTCAAGGAGGGTTTAGATAAATGAGCGCACGATAGTGGCGGCTGCCGTTTCGTTAGTGCCGGTGAGCCGGCCTGGCACACAGCGCTTCCACGGGCGTCCTCGGGGCCCTCGAGGCGTCGCTCTTGAGGAGGTTTTGTTATCCACGCTTGACTTTTTTTTTTTTAATGGAGGTGCTGGGGATTGAACCCAGGACCTTGTGTGTGCGAAGCACGTGCTCCACCACTGAGCTAGACCCCCTCCCCACCTCATCATCCCTCCTTGACAAGGGAAGCCCAGGGGCGAGTGGCTTGCGTGGCTTGCCTGAGAGCCTGTCCGTGGAAAACAAGGACTTGACCTGGTTCTATTTCCCTGTAGAGACGGAGCGCCCACATAGCCACTGTGCAGACTGCCAGCGCCCCCTAGTCTGCGTTCACACCAGCCTCTCCATTTCAGACTGCATCGTGGGCTCAGAGGACCTCAGAGAGCTGCAGGAGGCCGGCCATCAGCAGCCTGTGCCCAGGACATGGGGGGCTGCCCTTCGTCCCATCCCTGCCCTCTTACGAGAGCTGCAGCCGTGGACTCAGATGCTGGTGGGTCCTGCTGTCCTGGTCTGGAGTTCCAGGATTCCACTCCCCTCTCCCCGGGGGCTGACTTTCGTCCAGGGGATGGCAACTCTTAGGGTTGAGGGTGAGGGCATCACAGAGAGCTATCTTGGCTTTTGATTCATTCATTCAATCCATTCATTCAACAGTCGACCCCACAATATTTATTGAGTGACTATCATGTGCTCAGCACTGTTCTGGAAGTGCCCAGAAGTGGCCAAAGTTCAGAGCAGAAATGGAAGAAATGAAGACTAGCAAGACAACAGGAAAGATCCACAAAACTGAGAGCTGGGTTTTGAGGAGGTAAACTAAACCGACAAACCTTTAGCTAGACTCAGAAAAGCAGCACAAATAGATAAAACCAGAAACAAAAGAGGAGACACGACAACCACAGCAGTACAAGGGACCCCGAGGGACTGCTGGGAACAGTCACACACCTACAGACTGCGCCGCCTGGAAGAAACACGTGGGCCCCGAGGAGCACACACTCTGCCAAGGCCGAACCACGAAGAGACAGAAAACCTGAACAGACCGGCGGCGGCAAGGAGATTAAACAGTGACCAAAGCCCTCCCCCAAGACAGACGGCCAGGGCCCGGTGGCTTCGCTGGTGAATCCCACCAAACATTCAATGAAGAAGTTAACACCAGTTCTTCTCCACTCTTCCGAGAAATTGAAGAGGAGGGACTACTTCCGTATTCATTTCACGGGGCCGGCATCTCCATCATACCAAAGCCAGACAGGACAGCCCGAGAAGCGACGACGACAGACCAACGTCCCTGACATGACAGGCGCAGAACCTCTCAGCCAAACACAGCTGACCCTGAGCAGCGTGGGCCTGAATTGCGTGGCCTATTCATAAGCGGGTTTTTTCAGTAAATAAACAGTCTGCTCTCTGTATTTGTGCACTTCGCACCCTTGAATTCAGCCAACTGCAGATCGAAATGTCTACCCTTGCTTGGCTGAACCCACATATACGAAGGGCCAACTGTCCTAGCAAACCACGTCCAACAGCACCTTCAAGGACTGCGCACCACAATGAGTGGGCGTCACTCCTGGGATGCAAGGACGGCTCAGCACAGTCACACCAGTAAGTGTGATGCACCACGCTCACAGACTGGAGGGCAAAATCATACGCCCGTCTCTGTAGATGCAGAGAAAGCATCTGACGATGTTCAACATCCCTTTACGATAAAAACACTCACTCAGGCCTGGAAGAAGCGAACCCCTACATGCAAGGCCCACGCACGACAAGCCTACAGCCTCGATCGTACTCCACGAGGGGGCTGGAGCAGGAGTGTGACACCTTCCAGCTCACACTCCAAACTCGTCCAACATCGAGAGCAAGGCAAGGGTGTCCACTGGGAACCTCAGAATAATTAGGAAAGAAAAAGAAACAGAAGTCGTCAACAATCGGAGAGGAAGAGGCAAACCCGTCTATGTGCGCATATGACACGATCTCACGCACAGAAACGCCCGAAGCCGCCACCAGAACATGTAGATGGAACTGGTGGATGCTGTAAAGTTGCAGGATACAAAGTCAGCATGCAGGTATCAGCTGTGTTTCTGTCAACAAACGATCTGAAAAAGACGTCGTGAGAACGATCCCATTTACAACAGCATCAGAAAGAACGGATGCCTAGGAATAAGCTCAACCCAGGATGTAAAAGACGTGTACGCTGAAAACTGTCCCCACTGACGGAGGAAACGGAGAAGACACAAATAATTAGAGAGATGCCCCGTGTGCATGGGTTGGGAGACGTAATGTGGTTACAATGTCTACATTACCCGAAGCAATCTACAGATTCAATGCAACTCCTAGCAAAATTCCAGAGGCATTTTTCACAGAAACAGGGACATTTCATAGAACCACGAAAGACCCCAGATCCAAAGCAGCAGCGTTGAGAAAGAAGAACAAATCTAGAGGCATCACACTCCTGATTCAAACTATCTCACCAAGCCTCAGCAATCAAACAGTGTGGCCTAGCCTTCAGACAGACACCTGTATCTGCTTAGAACAGAACAGAGCGCCAGAAACAAACCCAGGCACGTGTGGTCAGCTCATCACCGCAACACATGTGCCAAGAATGCCCAGTGGAAAAAGGACAGTGTCTTCGATAGATGGTGCTGGGAACGCCGGACAGCCACATGCAAAAGAATGAAACCGGACCCTCATCTTGCACTAAAATCAACTCAAAATGGATGAAAGACTTGAACGTAAGATGTGAAACCGTAAAATTCCTAGAAGAAGACACAGGGGTAAGTCTCTGGGATGCTGGTCTTGGCAATGACCTTTTGGACATGACACCAAAAGCACAGGAACCAAAGCAAAAGCAGACAAGTGGGACGACGTCAAAGCACCCAGCTTCTGCACAGCACAGGGAACAACGAGCAAGGCAACAAGGAGGCCTGCAGAAGGGGACCAAGTATTTGCAAAGCATCTGATAGGGGGTTAGTATCCACCGCACACAGGAAACTCACACAACTCAGTAGCAAAAACAGGCAAACAGCAAAAACTGCATCACCTGTTGAAAAAACGGGCAAAGGACCCGAACAGAGATTTTTTTAAATGAGGAAAACCTACAAATGACCCACGTGAAAAGATGCTCAATGTCACTCATCATCCGGGAGAAGGAAACCAAAACCGCGGTGAGCTGTCCCCTCACACCTGCCAGGACGGCTATTCTCCAAAGCATAGGCACTAACAAGAGCCGGCGAGACAAGGGCAGCCCTTGCCCTGCTGGCAGGAACGGAAATTGGTGCAGCCGCAGTAGAAAGTGGTGTGGAGGGTCCTCAGAAAATTAAAAGTAGAACTACCGTGCGACCCAGTAATTCCACTTCTGGGTGCATACACCCATTGGGAATAAAACAGAGTCTTGAAGAAATATCTTCACCCCCAATCTCACTGCAACATTACATTAGTCACAATAGGCAAGACACGGAAACCCCCTCAGGATCCATCAATGGACGAATGAACAAAGAAGGTGTGACATATGTAACGGAGTATTACTCAGCTGTGAAAAAGAAGGACGCCTTGCCGTTTGCCGCTCCCTGCTGGATGAACCGGGAGGATGTTATGCTAAGTGAAACAAGCCAGATGCTGAAGGACAATTACTGCATGAACTCACTGATCTGTGGAATCTAAAAAGTCAAATTTGTAGAAACAGCAGAATGGGGGCTCCCAGGGGACATGTAGATCAGCAGGTACAGACTTTCCATTACAAGATGCGGGATCTAATATACAGCACGATGATGGTCCTATAATCACACCTGAGAGTTGTTGAAAGAGCACATCTCGAACGTTCGCTGCACACAGAAAAAGAACAGGTTAACTGTCAGGCGACGGACAGCAACTGGCTTGATCTGGGCATCGCGCAGGTGAACGCGCATCGGAGCGCTGTCACACACCTCAAGTAGACGTGATGATTGTTTGTCACACCTTAATAAAGATGAAAACACTGCTGCGAATACAGCCACAGCCCAACGGCAGCACCCCTGCTCTCTGTCCCTACGTTCTTGGGGGCGAGGATCAGGAGCTCAGGTGATGCGGTAACAAAGGGGCTGCCAGAACCAATGACCACAAAGTGCATGGCTTACAACAACAGAAACTAATTTCTTCATACTTCCAGAAGTCCAGAGTCCGAAGGCGAGGTGTGGGCAGGGCCCCACTCCCTCTGGAGGCTCTGGGGGAGGGTCCCTCCTGCCTCTGCCAGCTCCTGGGGCTCAGGTGTGCCTGGGCTCTTGCCCAGGGCTTGTGCCACACTATTTCCAAATAAGGTCATGTTCACAGGTTCTAGGTGGACATGAATTTTTGGAGGATGCTGTTCACCCCAGTACAGAGAGAGATGACGCAGGAAAGGCACTAGTGTGCCGAGGCAGGGGCGGCTGTGTTAGCCTCTGGGAGGAGGCAGCACTGCACTGAGGCCTGAGTGAGGGGAGGCTGTGAGCCTTGTGGACGGCGCTGCCTGTGCAAAGGCCCAGAGGCAGAAGCCTGCGGGTGGCCCAGACCAACATAATGGAGGTCAGTGGGGCTGACTCCTCAGTCACGGTCCCAGGAGGAAAGGTGTTGTCCTGTGTTCCGAGTGAGGGGAGAAGCCACTCTGGTTTCTGCCCAGAGGAGAACCTGGCCACCTTGGGTTCTGAAAGGTCAGGGCCGCTCCGGCTGCCCGTGGAGCTCCCGGGAGCACGTGTGAGCCTGGAGACCAGGATCCCGGCAGAGCCTGCTCTGCGTGAGCACGTCGCTGTTTGCCTGACTGAACCTTAGGGAGCCTTGCATTTCCCACCACCCCCATCCTCTCCCAAAGCTCCCGGACTTCAGCCTCCTGCTCTGTGCTGCCTCAGTTGCCTGGCCCGAAGCCTGGTTTCTCCCTCGAGAGCCCAGAGGAGCCGACTGAGGGCATGGGGGGGCAGTGCCCGTGGGTCGGCTCCACGCCATGGGACTGGGAGTTGTCAGAGCTGGGAGGCCAGATATGAATGTCTTCCCATGACACAGAGCTGCCCAGGGAGGGTGGAGAAGGGGGCAAGGACCCTTGGGACATGGCCATTCTGGCAGGTGACACTCAAGGCTGCTTGCCACCAGCATGCCGGTCACCTAACCCTCCCGCAGCACAGTGGAATCGGCCCTGCAGCGGTCCCTAAGGTACACACGAGGACACTGCCTGGACACCTAAGCCCAGCCGGCGCACGCTCAGCCCCGCCGTGCACGGGTGTGTCTGAGGCCACCAGGCCTGGCCCTCAGCAGGTGCTGAGAAGACGTCTCCCTGCCCTGGTAGCACCCTCCCAAGAGTGATGACTCAGTTTTTTTCTGGATTAAAAATAAGTTTTTAGCTTGGATGCTAGAGCTAAATAATTTTAATTTGTCATTTCTCTGCGTGTACGTGTACGTGGACCTCACTGTTGTGAAACACGCACACACACAACTTCCTACTGTACCCATGTCAAAGTGCGCGGTTCGGTGGCGTTAGGTAGAGTCACCACGTTGGGGGGTGTCGCCTCTATCCAGTCCCAGAACCCGGACCCCATGAGCAGTCACCCCTGACCTCTGCCTCCTCCCAGCCCCTGGCCACCACCAACGTACCCTGTTTCTACGGGTATTTGCCTCCTTTGAACATTTTGTAAAACTGCAAGCACACGGTACGTGGCTTCCTGTGACTCGCCTCTCGTGCTTTCCATGAGGTTTTCGAGGCCCATCCACTGTGTAGTCTGGGTCAGACCCTCACTCGTCTTCCAAGGCCCAGCAGTGTTCCGCTGTCTGGACAAACCATGTTTTGTTTATCCATCTCCCCTGGGATGATCCAGGTTTGAAACCCCTTTGTGGATGTCAAAACAGGACGTTCGAGGGAGAATCGCTCCTCCCACAGAGACAAGCAAGACCATGGCCTGGACCCAAGTCCCTGTGCACTGGGCTGGGACCCCCGGGCTGGGCAGCCCCCAGCTCCCTGGAGGAAGCCCCTGGTAGCCCCCCTTGTCTCTGGCCAGCCCGGGGCGTCTCCAGCACAAAGACAGCCTGCTGCGCTCTGTAAGCGGTGAGCCTGCGACATTTCTAGGGGGAGGCCAGAACGTCACAGTCACCATCTGTTTCAGGGCCTTCCTAGGGCCTTGTTCTTTGATTTAAGTTTTCTTGACAACAAACCCCAAAGCCTGAGGAGGAAGCCACGTGAGCCGAGGGGCAGAGAGAGACTGGGAGAATCAGCTTCTCTGTCGCCCCATCTTATGGTCATGCTGACTGAGGCCCAGAGCAGCAGGGTGATGTGCTAACGGGCGCCCGGGGCTGGCAGCCAGGAGGGAACAGTCGTCCGGGCCTTGGCTGCCCTTTCCTGTCACGCGGTGTCACTGGGCCCCTCCAGATGGCCGGGGCGTGCGAGGTCTGGGAGAAGCTGCGTGGACCTTGTCACTCTCTCCCGGGAGCGCCCAGAGCCTCGCTAATCCCCCACTGCCATGAGGGACGGATGGCTGCTCCCCAGTGATGACAAGGAAACTGGGACCCAGCAAGGTTGAGACACTTGTCTGAGGTCACACAGCCATGCTGGGGTGGGGTTGTGTGAAGTCCCTACGGGCAGTGACAGATCACTGCATCTGGTTAACAACACACACTTACTCTCTCCTGGTTCTGGAAGTTGAAGCCCATAGCCAGCATTACTGAGGGACAGCCGTCAGGAGGCCCAGGCCGGGTCCTTCCTGAGGGTCCGTCCCTTTGCCTTTTCTAGTGTCTGGAGGAGCTGCGTCCTTGGCTCCTCTCTCGGCTGCATCCATCATCCCCTCTCTTGTCTGACCACCTGTGTTCCCTTCGTTAGGACCCTGTGATGACCCTGGGCCCCCGGATGACCCAGGACCATCACCCACCCTGAGAGCCCTCACTCAGTCACAGCTGCAAGATCCCTCTGCCAGGTGGTCACACACCCCTGGCTTCAGAATTAGGACATGGATGTCCTCGGGGCCACTATTCCACCGACCAGGGGAGCCTGGCCTTGAACCCAGGCTGCCTGGCCTCCCCAGTGACCACGTCACAGAGTGGAAACTGAGGCTCCAGTCGCAGCTGGAGCAGCGGTGGGTGCCCTGCCCTGGGGTAGGGGGCTGAGCGCACAGCCAAGCCCACGCGGCCCCTTCCAGATGCTCACATGTGGAGGAGGGGGCGGCGGGGGAAGGGAGCTGGCGGGAGGCCGCCCTTGGCAGCGATGTCTGCGGGGTCGGATTTAGAGGGGCTGAGGCTGGCCGTCTTCCCTTTAAATGTGGAAAGTATTTTTCCTTCCGTACCTAAAAGCAGCTCAGTGTTTATATCATCAGCCCCTAAGTGGGGGCAGCCGGAGGGGACCATGTGCACATGAGGTCGCCGTGGAGACTAGTGTGCGGGAGTCCCGGGCGTGTGGGGAGGGGAGCAGGTGTGCGTGTGATGTGTATGTGTAGCACTTGGTGTGTGTGTGGTGTGCAGGTGTGTAGTGTGTGCAGCATGTATGTAGCACATGTGTGTGGTGTGTGCTTGTCCCTTGGCACTGCAGAGCCCAGAGACCTCTGTGCAGTTCTTCTGCTGTGAACCTGGTCCCGTCTCCCAGCCTCAGTTTCCCCATCTGTCCAGGGGTGGGGGGTGTGTTCTCTGACCGGCTGTGTATCTGGAACCGCGAGGTTGGCACGGTCCAGGGGGAGGAGCCACCAGCTTCTTTTTACAGCTGCTGGACGCTTCCTCCTGGCTGGAGCTGTGCTGGCCAGCAGCATTACTGCAGCCCCTGCAGATCTTTCCGAGTGAAGTGATGGAAACTGGGGTCAGAGAGGCCCACAGCCGGGAGGCAGGAGGTGGCAGCTCACGCCCTGGGTGTGTGTACACACACACCCATGTGCACACACATGCCTGCGCGTCACGCCGAGGGGCCTGTGCTGTCCCGCCTGCCCCCTCCCCTGGCCCTGGGGGCTGCTCAGAGGCAGGCATCCTCAGCAGCTCCCACCTGGAGACTTGGGGTCCCAGGGAGGGAAGATGGCTTACTATCTACCCCAGGCCCTGGACCCCAGATGGCACGTTCAGGAGGCTCCCTGATCACCTGGGGCCTCAGGTGCTACAGAGGGCCTGGCTGGGGTCAGCAGCCCCGCTCCTAGGCCTGGCTGAGTGCCATCCTGCACCCATCTGACCAGTCCTTAGGGACAGAATTTGCCCCTCGCTCACAGTCCAGCGCAAGTTCCCAGCACTCGTGGGCCCACAGCCTGGCTCAGGCCTGAAGCAAGGAGCACGTGGCTGCTGTCCGGGGTGGGTGGGGTGATGGCACAGTGCGGGGGGGAGTGCCCCAGGGGGTACGTCCACGTCTTAACCCCCCACCTTATCTGGAGGTGGGGTCTTTGCGATGTAGTCAGGTTAAGATGAGGTCATTAAAGTGCACCCTAATCCAACAAGACCTGTCTTTGTAACAAGAGGAGACAGACAGACACACAGACAAGAGGCCGTGAAGATGGAGGCAGAGATGCAGGGACATGGCCACAAGCCAAGGACACGCACAGCCCCCAGGGGCTGGAGGAGCAGGAACGACCCTTCCCAGAGCCTCTGGATGGAGCGTGGCCCTGCGACCCCTTGATTTCAGATTTTGGCCTCCAGACAGGGAGGGAATAAATTCTGTGGTTGTAACCAACCCCCCACCCTCCTGTGGGGCTTTGGTACAGGCCCCAGGACACTCACACAGCCTGGAGGTGGGGGCAGGAGGTGGGGCGGGGCGGGTGGCCGGGTAAATGCCGCTCAGCCTTCCTGGGGGAGCAGAACTGGACACCAGATCCCATTCGTGCTCTTCCAGGCTGCCTGCTGCCTCCGGCGTCGACCTCACATGGCGGGTCCACTTGAGCCCTTGGGATCAGGGTCTCTGGGATGTGCACGGGGGTCTGAGGGCCTCCGCCAGCTGCCCCTTCCCCCCATAAACCTCTGGCAGGACTAGTCTCTTCTGGGGACCTGAACGAATCCGCTGGTCCCCGGAGGCTGGGCGTGTCCAGGGGCCAGAGAGGGCCCTCGGGTGGAGGGGCTCTAAGCCAAGGCAGGAAGTACAGGAGCTGGAGGGACTGGTGTGAGCAGAGCCCCCGGGGTGAGAGAGGTGTGGGTCAGGTGGCCTGTTGTTTCTTCTTAAAAGGAGGGGCCCCAGCTGTCTGGAGGGCTCGTTCTGTGGCTCTGGGTGACACTGTGAGGGCCCAGGTCAGGGCCAGGCAGAGGAGCTCTTGGCAAGCTGGTCAGTTGCCCAGAGAGCCCCATCAGGGCCGAAAACCTCTGCCCTGGAGGCCGGCAGCCCAGGGAAGCTGACCCTCCACCCGCACGGGCCCCACCTCCCTGAAATGGCTGGGCCGCAGAGGCCAGCCCTCCCCGCCCGGCTCCCCGGCAGGGCCGTCCTGCGTCCGGGGGCGGCCGGACCAGAGGTGAAGAGGCATCTGGAGAAGTGCGCCCGGGACGCAGTCAAGCGTTCCCATCCCCAGAGGTGTCAGCCCGGCACCAATGAAGCATGAGTAGAAACGGAATGAAAATTCTTTTCTAATGCTCTCGGCTGCTACGTTCATCCCTTCAGCCAGAAGTCTGAGTAGAGCGCTCACACTGCAGCCGGTTCCAAAACTCGGTCTCACCCTAGGATCACGGGAAGAGGGGTCCGTCCGGGGTCCTGGGCTGCCAGGTGGCCACGAAGACACTGGATCGGGGAGCAGAGCAAGACAGTCTACGATGAAGGAAGAGCAGGCCAGGCTCACACGGGCACAGCTGGGACCAGCCCGCCAGGTCACCCCCGGGGCCGGCAGAGGCGGGCGGGCCTGAAACCGACACTGGTCCGATGGGCGCTGGCCGGGCACCCCCTCCGGAAAGCTCGCTCGCAAAATCTGCCTTCTTTCCAGGCCTCGGAGGTTTCAGCAGCATGCAGAGAACCTGCGCCAACGTTCCAGGGCAGCCTCTTGGAAAATGACCATCAGGCACCAGTCGGCGAGGTCCTCTGTGAGTGTGTGAAATGGACTCCGAAGGGCCCCACGTGGCCAAGCGAGGGCAGGTCCAGCTCACCCAGAACTGAGCCTGAATCCTGAAACGTCGTCCTGCAGGGGTTCTGGGGGCCCTGCCCAGGTGACCCCACGTTTTACAAGGTGGAACCTGAGGCTGGGAAGGGCGTCGTGCACTCAAGTCACGCGTCGAGTGACCACCGAGGGGCCTCACCCAGCTCTCCTCACAGCTGGTCGCCCTGAACTTGCACTAACTTATAATGAAAGAAACAGAACCTGGGATAATTCAGTGACAGAAGCTTGACTGGGAGATTAGCTTTTTCAGCAAATATTCACTCTTTCCTCCCCAAATTCTGTGGCTGCATGAGAGTTCTCTGCCCTGTGATGCTGGCCCTGCCCAGCAAAATGTGGGTGGACAAGGTGATGGATGCATCTCAGCCCAGGCCTCGCCCTTGGGAGCTTCTGACCAAGGTGCTGAGAGGAGCGAGCCCTGGGTAACCCACTGGACCAAGAAAACGTGGGGCAGACCTGCAGTGAACCCACGGCCTGGGGCAGGTGCGGCTGAGCACAGACCAGATCAGAGTGTCCCAGCGGACTGGTGAGCGAGAAGGACATGCTCCCTGCTCTGTGCCAGTGAGACACTGTAGCTTTCGTTACAGAGCCACAGCTGACGGACATAGCCCGGGTTCCAGCCCGGCTCCCACCCAGTCTCACCGCTGGGACGGGGCACATCCACAAAGGCCAGTCTTGAGGCCTTGGGCAGCCCCTTCCCAGACCCCAGATGCTTTGGGGAGATCCTCTGACTGCATCCCAGATCCATCACAGGCTTGTGGACAGCCATCCCCATGTTCCTTCATGCTGTGATCACAGTGGCCCAGAGAGGGTGTGGGGACTGCCTGAGGGCACACAGCAGTGAGGGGCAGGGCCCTCCCAGCCCCCAGCCCCCAGCCCAATGTGCCCATCCTTTTACTAATCCCAGCCCCATGCCCTGGCGGCTCACCTTGGCCCCTGTGCCGGACCTTCTGACCAAGCCCCTGGCTCTTAAGTGAGCGTTTACTTCAGAATGGGGTGGGACTCACCGACAGGCGGCGAGGGCTGCATGGAGATCCCCTGGCGCTGTCCCCGGTCGTTCACACCTTACGACAGCAGCCTGGCTTCGCGAGGGCCCAGCAGTGACGCGCTGCATTACGCAGACGTCCTCAGTTTTCCCTAATGTCCTTTTTCTGTCCTAGACCCACCCTGGACCCCACGTGTGTCTAGGCTTTTTGGGCTTCTCTGGGCTGTGACTCGCCCGGTTCAGATGCTTTGGCAGTTTCGTCCCTGCCCCAGCCTCCCCTGTCCCCCCATCGCCCTGGCCTCTCCAGGTGAGTGTGGTGGCTCCTGCGGGTCTCCTGCCCGGCACACGTGTGTCACCCGTGAGTGCGCGGGGACCAAGGCCCGGCGAGGCAGACCGTCGGCGTCTGGACGCGCAGTGCGCTATTACCAGACAGCACCAGATACAGCCTTTTCTTCTTACACAAGAAGAAACAACCGTTCAGGGCACTGCTGGAGGTGCCGGGTGCAGTTAGGGGTCCTGAGAGGGCCCCCCTCCCTCCCTGCTATGGCCCCTCTCCTCGCCCTGCCCCTCCCTCTGGGCTTCTCATGGATGCATCCATCTCTGTGGGTCACTCCAGCACCCGACATGGGGCCTGCTTGGACATCTGCGAGGGAACGAGTGACCTCCGGTGGTTGCTGGGCCAGATGGCGCGTCCGCACCGGGGGCAGAGCGAGGTTGACTCCACACCACCGGAGGTGACCCCACGTGTTCCCTGGCTAGGCCCTGTGACTGTGTGGGGCTGGGGGCAGCGATGCCAGGCTGTCTGCTCGTCTCAGGTCCTCTGCCACCGCCCAGAGTGCAGTCAGGGGAGGAGGGGGCTCATTCTATCCAGCAGTGACTTAGCCTCTTGCCACCAGGCCATGGGTCGGTGGTGGCCCAGGTAGGATCCCTGCGGGGGCTTGGAGCTGGGTGCCAGGAGCGAGGCTAGAGGCCCGTGCTGCCCAGGGGTTAGGTAGGTCCTGAGGTGTGGACGGCCAGGGTGGGCCGGGCCGTTTCAGCTCTGCAGGTCACTCACAGCACTGAGCAGAGACCGTGACCCTGCATTCCCACCACCACAGTCGCCTCTACACCCAGCAGGGGAGATGGCCCCAGTGATGGGGCAGGACTGCCCACTAGTCTGCGGGCCCTTGGGAGAAGGGGCGGAGACAGAGGTGTGGGCTCAGCATGGGCAGTGAGCACTCCATAAACAGGGGTTAAGTTATCTAAGAAAACAGCCTCCAGCCTGTTTCGTACAGCCTGGGAGTGAGGAACGGCTTTTATGTTTTTAAAGACTTATTAAAAAAATAGTGACACAGACCATATGCAGCCTGCTAAGCCTGGCAGATTTACTATGAGCCCTTCGCAGGAAAAGTCTGTAGCCTCTGGGATAGAGGACGGACTGGGCAAATAGTTTCAAGGGAGGAGGCCTCTGCTGGTGGCCAGAGCCTGCAGATATGGTCCCCCAACTGGACACCAGCCTCCCAACCCCCACCCAGATCCTGGTCTCCAGAAGGCCCACCTCCCCGACCCAGGCCCTGGTCTCTCTGGAGGGCCCACCTCCCCCACCCAGGCCCTGGTCTCTGTACGGCCCACCTCCCCCACCCAGGCCCTGGTCTCTCTGGAGGGCCCACCTCCCCCACCCAGGCCCTGGTCTCTGGACGGCCCACCTCCCCCACCCAGGCCCTGGTCTCTCTGGATGGCCCACCTCCCCAACTCAGGCCCTGGTCTCTCTGGACGGCCCACCTCCCCCACCCAGGCCCTGGTCTCTCTGGAGGGCCCACCTCCCCCACCCAGGCCCTGGTCTCTGGACGGCCCACCTCCCCCACCCAGGCCCTGGTCTCTCTGGAGGGCCCACCTCCCCCACCCAGGCCCTGGTCTCCCTGGAGAACCCACCTCCATGGCCCAGGCCAGCAGATTCTGTCCCAGGAGCCCCTCCCCGCACGGCCACACATTCTGCTGAGCTGTGGCTGAGGAAGGCCAGTTGTGCCTCCCTCTGGGCCTCAGTTTCTTCATGTACTTGGGCTGTGGGCCAGACTCACCCCGCCCAGGGGCCTTTCCAGCTCCAAATGCCTGCATCCCAAATCCCCCAAAGCTAGAAGACCACACCTACCTACGGCTTCTGGGCCTAACACTGGCCTGGGACACCTGGCCTGATCTTAGACTCACTCCCGCCTGCGAGGTGCTCTGGCTGGAACCAGGGTGGCCCATCCTGCCGTCTGGGGGGCCTGACGGCCGTGACGCCTGTTGGGGGTGGGGGTGGTGACAGGGGTGCGGCCCCCACTTCACAGTGTGTACCGTGCTCCTTAGCTTTTAGTCCGGCACCTTTCCTCCCTCAGAATAGATTCCAAACCCGTGCTCTGGACAATGAGGCCCAACCCCCTCTCTGCTTTGGAAGCCCGCCCCCCACCGCCAGGCCGCCTGGGCTCTGCCTGAGACTGACCACACGTCCGCCGCAGACTCCTGCTCACAGGAGGGCCTCTGGGTCCAGGCTCAGACTGCTTCCCCAGAACCATCATCCTCGCTCTCACCCACCGCGGGCTTGGTGACTGTGTCCTGCAGCGCCCTGCCTGGCCTGGCGGCCCCTCACCCCTCAGGACCGGCAGTGGGGGGTCAGCGTCTCCCAGTGTGATGCTCAGCCAACACTGGGTGGGTTGGAAGAAAACGGGGTCTTCCATCTGCCCTCTGAGGCGCCTAAATGTGAAGGCGGGGTCCTTCCTAGTGCCGAGCCTGGGCCTCCTGCTGCGACAAGGATCTGAGGTCGCCCTCTTGGCCTCCTCTGTCCGAGCCTCCAGGGCAGCTCCATGAGCATCTCTGTAGCCACCAGGCTCGTGGGACCTGGGAGGCCACGTGGACCCTCTGTGACCTTGGACAAATCACTTCCAGGCCTGCGTCCTCATCTGTCACACGGACTTGGGGAGATGATGCCTGTCCTACAAGGATGGGGAGGGCCACACACCTGGTGGCCACCAGTCCTCGTACGTCAGAGACGTGTGAGGGTGACAACCTGGGAACCTCAGTGACCGTCGACCGGAGAATTTGGCAAAAAGAGCAGCAGAGCCACCCACGGGACAAAGAGGAGCCACGTGGGGGACTCCCCAAGGCACAGCGCTGCTCAGACAGCCGCCCAGGGACAAGCCGACAAGCACGTGGGATGGCTACTGCCCACGGACACACAGGGTCGGGGTGGAAGGCCCGGGCGGGGGCCCAGTGATGGAGACGCCGGGCTGTTTCCTGAGCTGGGGTGGCAGGTGGTCGGTCGCTCTCGTTCTTGGCACTTTGCACTGTTGCCAAAAGAATGCAGGAAAATTAAGAGCCGAGGGAAGGGAAAGCGGCAGGTGAACACCTCCAACGCCCCCGGGGGCATCGGCACAGGGGGCGGCTAGGAGCTCAAGGGAGCATTCTCCATGCCCGCGGGAGCAGGTGGCTGAGCGGGGCGCACCATCTCCTGTAAACTGAGCCTGCTTCAGACAAACCTACCCTGTCTGTGGGGCCTGTTCACAGCCCCCGCCCCAGGGGAGAACCCAGCAAGGCGGCTCTGCTCACATGCTGGGCTGTCAGCCCCTGCCACCGCCTCTGCCTCTGTTTTCACATGGTCTTCTCTTCTGTGTGTGTCTGTGTCACCCCCGCCACCCCCACACGGCACCAATACGACCTCATCTTAACTAATCCTGTCTGCAAAGACCCTGTTTCCAAAGACTGTGCTTGCGGACTCCAGTGGGGTGGGTTTGGGGTCGCTGTTTACAGGGCACGGAGGCCATGCCTGCCCGAGCTCTGACGTGTCTCCTTGTCTGGGCCTCGGCGGGTCTTCCAGGGTAACAGCCATAAGACAGAAGATGGCCTGGCATCTACGGGGGCAGAGCAGTGTCCCGGAGGCCCTGCCACAGCATGTCCCGGAGACGGCCCTTCCCTACCGCCTGGCCAGCTTGTCCCCAGAGACACCGGCAAATCAGTGGCACTCAGATTGTCAGGCCTCAGCTCCTACCAGGACAGATGTTACCAATAAATCCGAGCACTTTCCCACGGGCGGCAGCCACCACTACCTGGGAGGCCTCCTTCCAGGAGCCAGAGGGTCGCCCAGGTGATCAGAGCATCAGAGCTACTCGGAGCTCGGGCTACTCAGAGCCGGAGAGGGGCAGCCAGGCAGTTTGCTCGTGGCCTGGAGCGCCCTGTGGTTCAGCGAGGGCTCACAGCCACTGGTCACGTCACATCATTTTTCTGAAATGTCCCCCAAAGCACAGGCAACCAAAGTAAAACAGATGGACTGGATTTGCCAAAACTGAAAATGTTGGTGCTGCACAGGACGCCACCAACAAAGTGGAAGACGCCGCACAGAATGGGAGGAAACACTTGCAGGTCACGCCTGTGTAGAACATCACTGGGGCACTTACAACTCAGCAACCAAAAGGGCCGAGGATCTGGACAGACGTTTCTCCAGCGAAGATGCCCGAAAGGCTGAGGAGCACAGGAAGAGATGCGCGACATCACTGGCCGCCAGGGAAATAGACCCGGGGAGCGGCTGCCTCACACCCCCCGGGCGGCTGGGATCGGAAGGACAGACAATGGCCGGCGCTGGCAAGGACGCGGAGATGGCAGAGCGCTCCCCCCTCAGCTGCGGGGGCCCAGGGGGGCAGCCGCCCTGGAAGACAGTCTGGCAGATCTCGGAAATGTTAACAGACCGGGGGACGTCAGGACACGGCAAGTCCGCCCCCCAGGATACGCCCAAGAGAGATGAAGACGCAGGTCCACAGAACTCGGGCCCAGGTGCTCGTACGTGACCGGTGGGTAAATAAAATGTATTCTCCCCACACAGTGGAATTATTGAACCATAAAAAGCAATGAAGGACTACGCATCCTGCAATGTCTACAGACCTTGATGACACCGTGCTGCATGAAATGACCCGGACGAGAGTAGAGGAATCCACGGACAGGAGAGTCCATGGACTCGGGAAGTTGGCACGGCTGCCGGAGGGTGGCGGAGCCACACAGTGACATTGGGTTCGGGGTTTGTCCTGAGGATGATGAAAGTGTTGTGGAATTAATGGTAGTGATGGTGGGACAACTTGGTCAATGTACTAAAAGCTGCCAAACTGTACCCTTTAAAAGGAAGAACTTAAGGCATGCGAATCAGTCTCAGGTTCTAAAGTTCCACCTGTCCATCTGTCCATCCTTCCATCCTTCCACTCACTGCCGCCCACTCTGGAAAGCTGTTAGGCTGGTTCTGACTGAGGTGAGACAAGTGTGCTGGATCTGGCCCCCACGGAGCCTCTGGTCCGGGGCCTTTAGGGTCAGGCTCTCAGTCACATCCCCCCACCAACCCCGTCACTCCTGATGAACTGAGAACTCCTGTCCTCAACCAGGCGAAACCAGAGACGGTGGCTCTGAGACCCCTGGGCGACCCGGACCTCCTCCCCACAAGTGGGCCTGAGGGCTGTGGGCTGAGCGGGAGGCGCAGTGCCCGTTAGAGCCCGAGGGCTCTCAGCCTGGGGGCCGGGGTGCTGGCTCTCATCCTGCCTGGTCTGCCCAGTGACCTGGGCTGGAGGATGTGCCCGACCCTCCGTGTACCTTACTGTTGCCCGGGAGTTCACGTCCACTGGAGCCGCGATATGTCCTTATGTGCAAACAGGGTCTTTGCAGATGTGATCAAGTTAGGATGAGGCCGCACTGGAATGGGGTGGCCCTGAGTCAGCAGGACTGGGGTCCTTATAAGAATAGGAGACACAGAGGAGAGGCCGGCCGTGGGAAGAAGGAGCGGAGACTGGCCACGAGCCAAGCCACTCCAAGGCCTGCACCTGACCTCAGACTCCCAGCCTCCAGACTGCGAGAGGATGAAGCGTGTGAAACACTCACCCTGGAGACGCACGGGGAGGGCTGCGAGGGGCCCCTGCTCTCGGCCGCCCCACCTGGCGGAGGGAGACGTGAGCGGCGTGCACCTGGTGGAGGAGGCGAAGCCGGGTATAAGGCCGGGCAGGTGGCACGTGAGTGAGCTCGGGGCTGGGCTCCACTTCCCAGGACGGGGCAGGGCCCCACCCCCGGCCGGTCTGCTGAAGCCCTTCACTGCACCGCATCCTCTGTGTGAGGCGCTGGGCCTGACGCTCACCAGCGGGCGACCGCCCCATCCTGGCTCCAAAACCCAGACTCCTCATTGCTGCATTTGGATCAGAGACCTGCTGGCTGGCTGAGGAGGGGGCTCATCAGGAGGAGGAAGCAGGACCAGGAAACCCACGGCGTCCTCCCGTGCGGGGTCTCAGAGGGGAAGAGGCACCCTGACACAGGGGACAGCGAGGGGCACAGGTAAAGGGGGGGTTTAAACAAGCAGAGAGGTGGCTGATAGGACACAGACTTGCCGTCAAGTCAGAGTTCATGTTGGAGAAACACCCAAAGGACGCAGACCCCTCCCACCTGGCGATGTGTCTACGCGAGGCTTTCAGGCTGCGATGGAGGGCTGTTAAGAGTTGGCCTCCATGTGCTGTGGGCTCTGGTTTGGTTGTCCCCTGACAGATTCAGCTGGTTTCCCTGGTCCTGGGACTTCTCTGTGGTTAGTGCGTGGAGGAGAGTTCCTGGGAGCCGCACTCACCAGCTGAGTGAGCTGACCAGCCTCGGGGTGGCCTGGGGCCACAATAAAGGACAATAAGGGACACGCACTCCGCTGCTTCAAACAACAGACACCTACCCTCTCACAGCTCCGCAGATGGGAAATCCGAATCCAGGGTCACAGGGCCGCGCTCCCTCCGGAGGCTCCAGGGGAGGGTCCTTCCTGCCCCTCCAGCTCCTGGGGGCTCCCGGCGTCCGTTGGTTTGTGGCCGCCTCCCTCCAACCTCTGCCTCCACCCTCATGCAGCCTCTCCCCTGTGTCTGTGTCTCAGATCTCCCCTGCCTTTCTCAGAAGGACTGGATTGTCTTTGGATTTAGGGCCCCTGTCATCCAGGACTGTCTTGTCGCATATCCTTAATCACATCTGCAAAGACCCTGGTTCCACGTAAGGTCACATTCTGAGGTTCCAGGTGGACCTACATTCAAGGGCCACAGCTCAACCCTCCTGGACGGTTGGGCCCTTGTGGCCCTGCATGCCCTGGACTCTCACACCACGTTGCTGGTGGCTTCCTGAGAAGTGACACCAGCAGTCACTCCCTGTGGCTGTTTTATTTTCCCTGAAGTCCCCAGAACTGCTGTCAGGCCCAGCACCGAGGGGTCCAGGGGAGACGTGCGGAACCGAGCCGGGAGCAGGTCTTGCCCGAGGGCTGCTGTCAGACTCCACCAGCCCAGTGTGGCTGCTGACACACAGCCCACGTCCCGCCTCTCCCGGGCTGTGTGGCTGTGACCTTCAGAGCTTCCTCCTTCTAGGGCATCCCCAGAGATGCTGGCGGAGGTCGAGCTGCAGTGCGAACAAACCACTTGGAACCATGTCCACAGACCCATGAGCGTTCAGATGCTTGGACGCAGCAGCCCCACTTGCAGAAGTGAAAACTGAGGCAAGAAGCCAAGTGCATGCAACTGAGGCACAGAGGTGTCCCCTGTGGTATGCTTTACAGGAGAAAACTCCGAAACAATGAAAAGTCCAAGGTCTGGGCAACATGGAGGGAAGTGACAGAACAGGGCCTGAGGCGACACGCTAGGCAGCAACGAAGTCAAGGTCGCAAGGACATCATGACCCGGCCGGAGGGACGGGATGGGACGGCACGAAACGCATGTGCAGCAAGGTCACGGCCGTGCGGCGTGTGTAATCGGCTGTCATCGCGCTGACGGAAGCGTAGTCCAGCGTCTGAAAAGTACCTGCCCCACGTTTTCAGTCTCTTAGGAAAAGGGGGCAACGCTTGTCACAGGAGCAAAACTTCTTAAACGTCCTTCCTGCCGCCCCTTCCCTGAAGCAGCTCCAACGTCACCCGACCCCCCGGCACCACGCTGCTGGCGTGCCCAGCGCGGGCCGGGCCTCTGGGCCCTGTTCGCTGTTACCGTCCTCAGACCTTGGGAACAGACCACGCCTCCCTGAGCCGTGCCTGCTGAGGGGACAGAAGCCCCTCCTCCTCGGGAGGCGGACAAAGCAGGCGTCTTGCTCCAGCGCTCCCTCTCCCGATCTCATCTCCGTCAGACGGAAGGGCTGACTTTCAACTGTCGCTGTGGGTCACCCCTGGACGCCTCTCCCGTGCCCAGCCGATCTGGAGCCCTCGGTCAGCGGGCTGGGCCCGCGGGGCCCCAGGCCCTCGTTTCTGTCCAGGGGACCGGGGGACCAGATGTGGCTGGGGGTGTGATGTGAGCCTGACTGCGCCCTTCCTCTGAGGCTCACGACCAAGTCACCAACGGGCAGCAGCACAGGATGACAGCAGCTCACGGGCTGGAGCGTCCCTGGCTGGGTGCACAGCACGGTGGCTCTGAGCAGGCGAGGAGGCTGCAGGCTTTGAGGCTGGGCCCCTGGATCTCAGCTATCTGGGCTGAAGGGGCGGCCTGGGGCCTTCGTCTCCCCATCTGCAGAACAGGCAGTCATAGCCACTCAGAGGCTGTGTGTGTGCAACTCATCCACAGGAAGACCCTTTGCAAACTGTGAAGTGATGCTTCCGGGTGCTTGGTACCAGAGGGGGTCCCGCCATGTTCCCAGGCATCCCTCCCTCCAGCCGGCCCTCCTCAGCACGCATGTTACAGGTCCAGCCTTGCTTCACTCACTCCGGCAGTCCCTTCCCGCTGCCCAAGGCGCTCCGGTACGTTAGGGGTTAGTTCTTCTAAATGGCGCCCAGTCCACAACTTGGATTCAGGGCTGTGCCAGCCCCGCCATGCTCGTGAGGATCCCTGGCTCGGAAGCTGTGCCCTGGTGTGGCAGTGCTCGTGCTGCTGTGAGAGCTCCCTGGGGGGATGGGTGCCGAGTGTGCACTGACCATTGTGTCGAGGGTTCCCACGGGTGCTTCCAGGCTGCGGGTGCTCCCGCCAGCTCCCCACGCTGACGGCATCATCTCCTTCTGTAAGCCACGGCATTTTTGGACGCCGCACCGAAACCTGACCCACTTAATGCCTAATGGGACGGCGCACTTGGAATGCTGCTTCCTATGAGTCATTTTCCATCCTCCGTCTGTCAAAAAATGCAAGTTTGTTTATTTCGCAAAGATTCTCTCAGTGGTTTTACTGATGACAACTGAACACAGAAGAAGAGGTGGCAAGAGCACTCCATCCCACTGCGCCTGTTCTCAAGACAGAGAAGCATCTGCTGAAGGAGACTCTGGAGCCCTAAAGGCCCAGACCAAGGGGCTGGGGTGAGACCAAGAGGGGACTGTCCCTAAAGCCTGCATTCGAGGTTTCAGGACACATGAGTGTCTTCACAGAGGGGAATATGAATGTTGCTGCTGATAATGGTGGTGATGATAATGAAAGTGATGATGGTGGTGAAGATAATGTTAATGACGACTCTGGTGGTGATGATAGTGATGGTGGTGGTGGTGATGGTGGTGGTGGTGGTTGTAATGGTGATGGTGGTGGTGGTGACGGTTGTGGTGGTGACGGTTGTGGTGGTGACGGTGATGGTGGTGGTGATGATGGTGGTGGTGGTGGTGGTGACGGTGGTGATGGTGATGGTGGTGATAGTGATGGTTGTGGTGGTGGTGATGGTTGTGGTGGTGGTGGTGGTGATGATGGTGGTGCTGGTGCTGGTGGTGGTGGTGGTGATGGTGGTGATGGTGGTGGTGGTGGTGGTGGTGTTGACGGTGGTGATGGTGATGGTTGTGGTGGTGGTGGTGATGGTTGTGGTGGTGACGGTGATGGTGGTGATGGTGGTGGTAGTGATGGTGGTGGTGATGATAGTGATGGTTGTGGTGGTGATGATGGTTGTGGTGGTGACAGTGGTGGTGGTGATGGGAACCAGTGGTAATGTGCGGTGCTAACACAAGGGTGGTGGAATAGGCCTCTGGCTCTGGGTGGTCGCCTGCCTGGCCCAGCTTTTTGGAAGGCTTGGCGGTAGGCATGGAAATTTTACAGTCCCACATCCAGGGACTGATACTACAGAAATTCTGGCAAGAGCGTCCACACTTGTAGGACAGAGGAGGCTCTCAGTGGACAGCCATTGACAGCAGGAAACGATGATGACCTGAACGTCCATCACCAGGCTGGTCCAGCACATCCTGCTGTGGGAATGTCCCCTGTGTCATAACTAAAGACGCCACATACCACAGAGGTGGGGGAAGTTCTGGGAGTCCACTCACCAGTGTTCCCAGTGCCTCTCTCTGCAGAAGGGGAGGGCAGGGTCTTGTCTGGGCAGGAACTAAGTCTCACCTGTGTCTACGCGCCACAGGGGATCTGGCGGGCAGGCAGGGTGAGAAGTGTGGGGCCTAAGTGGACAGCTGGGCAGATAAGAGCACATTCAGGGTTTGTGGCCTGGGGCCTTGGTCAAATTGCTGCCCCAGCCTCAGCTTACCCCTCCCTCTGAGACGGGGTGTGAAAAGCCCCTACCGCCTGGGTTGCCATGGGGCATGGGATCGCTGTCCCTGAGCTTCTCCTTGGTTTTGTCAGCTCCTCTTATTGAGGGGGTGAGGGAAGAAATTAAGGCTCAAAAATGTGGAGAGTGGCCGAGAACGCAGGCACAGACCCAAGGACTCTCCGCTGGCCTCCCCGAAGCCCCCAGCAAGATCCCCAAGCAGCAACGGCAGCCCCGCCCCCACCCCATCACCCAGTGGAGCGTCAGAGCTCAGGGAGACCCAGAGACCCGGTGGTCTGGAGGCTGGGGCTCTGCGCCCTGGGGACAGGCAAGTGGGGCTTAATGACAGTCTCAAAGGACACAATGGCAGGAGGCCAGCCAGTGCTGCAGGAGGGAGCCGGAGGCCTTGCTGGTGAGTCACAGAGGCGCCTGGAAATCGGGGTGTAGAGTGACCACTCATCGGGTTTAACCAAGAAGAGGAAGGTCCAGGACGTGGGACTTCCAGCGTTTAAGGCGGGAGTGCTGGTGTCCCTGCCCAGGTCTGTGTTACTCTGGGGCATCTCAGCCCCCGAAGCTGTCTGTCGGCTGAAGGGACGCGATCAGACCAGACGGCTCACTCCAGCCCCATGGTGGGCCTGGTCACCTGGGGTCCTGGGAGAGGAGGACCCACAGCCTCCACACACTCACTGGGGTGTGAGGAGCCCCTGGTCTACCCTCCAGGAGGTGACTTCAGAGCAAATCGTGGGGAGGGGGCAGTGACCCTGATAAATAAGCTCTGGTCCTTGAGGGATGGACAAAGAGCCCCAAACCAGGCAGGTCAGGGGCCATGGGGTAGATGGGGTGGGGGGAGGAAGATGCCAATCCTGGGGTCAGGGGGCAGAGCTGGGCAGTGTGACCCCCGATGCAGAACCAGGAGTGCCCACACTGTGGATAGGTGGCAGCTGAGACACCTCCTGGCTCCCAAGTCATTGTGCATACCCTTCCTGGCAGGTGCCCAGAGCAGAAGTGCTCACTGGGTCATGTGGTTTTGCTGGAGACACCTGGTGGCCTCCCCGGACACCATCTCCTCCGTAACCCTGCGCCCAGGCTCCTGGGCCCCACGGTGGGGAGAGCTGCTGGGTCTCAGAGGGTCCGGTGACCCCTGCCCCACTGACAGCCGAGGCTGACCCCCACCTGGCTGCCAGCCCAGGGTCGGGGCTGACGTGCAGCTCCCATCCCCGCCCAGCAGCTGTGACTGGGCTACTTCTGGGACAGCCCAGAGATCTCAGAGGTACCGAGAGGCCCACTGACCCCTCAGGTGCCGGCCGCCGCAGGGGCCCAGAAATGGGGTCCGTCCGTCGACACCCGCCCGTCTCCCGGGTCATGGAATTTCCTTGTCAGTGGATAGCCAGAGCAGCCTTGGCTCCTTTAAAAAGAAAATGACCACCGTTGTGGGATGTGGTCCCAAACCAGGATTCCTCTCGGAGATGTCATCACTTTGCAGAGACGGATTTGGGTTTCCCTCCAGCTCACACACACGGGCAGAGCAGGCTGTCCACAGCTGTGGACAGAGTCCATGCAGACGGCTGCCCAGGGTGGCTGTCCTGGGCGAGGGCAAGGCAGGCTGGAACCCACCCCCAGCCCACACCCACCCAGCCGGCCAACTGCTCTGGGGAAACCTCTGCTGGATGGCGCCTGTGGGGAGAGGGGCCTGGGCTGGGGCTGGGAGCCCTGCTGGTCAGCGTCCGAAGTGCTGGGCCTAGTACAGGAGCTGAACGAACGCCGCCTGAAGGGAAGAAAGAGCAAAGGCAGGGAAAAGAACCAAACAGTGGTCCGGGAGGAATGGGCACCTGGAGGCAAACCCACGCCCCACAGTGTCCGGGGCTGAGTCCCCTCTGCAGCCACCACGGAGCCTTGCCTGTGACAGGCACTTGCGTCTCCTTCCCTCGCCCCTGCTTCGGGGTGCCGGGCCCTGGTTACGGGGGTTACGTCCAAACCCTTTGTGTGGCTCTGACCCTTCAGAGACATGGCCGCAAGGACTTGGGCCCAGCTGGCGTCCCGGGGCTTCGAGGGAGGCACAGGGGCAGGGCAGCCTTGGGTCCTCGCCCCCGGGCCCCGGAGCTGCATTGGACCCCGTGACGGCGCCCCACACCCCACACCAGCCTGTACCCAGAAAAGGCAAAGGCTGATCTGGGTTGGAAATTCCTAAATTCCTTGAATTCCCTCCTTCCAGCAGAATTCTTAGTTCCTTCGTCAAACAGGGTTGAAAGGAGGACGCAACCTCGTCATCACCTGGCCTGGTAGCCTCCGCACGCCTGCCTCAGCTCACCTCCACGCGTGTGTGTGTGTGCGCGTGTGCGTGTGTGCGTGTGTGTGCATGTGTGCGTGTGGGGAGGGCAGGGGGCAGTGCCTGTCAGTCCCCATCCAGACAGAAACCAGAGCTCGGGGCAGAGCCCTCTGCTAGGATTTCTACACTTTATTTTGTAATGTTAAGACCCTCAAAGGAACACTTAATGCGAAAAAGAGTCAAACATACAGGAAAGGACGTTTCCCTCCTGCCGGCAGGACCTCGGCCACAGTGCGGGGCTTGCTATCAACAGTGTTATTATTTTAGTTTGTATAATTTTCAAAACCTCGAACGCACGCTAATTACAAAAGGATTCCCTGCTCACGAGAACGGCTCAGGAAGGAGAGGGGCTGGCCTGGGCTCTCATGGCCAAGGTGAGACTGTGACTCGTGGCCCCCCGCCCTCCGCCTGCTGGCGCCCGGGGGTCCCCGGGCCAGGGCTCTCAGGGAAAGCAGTCCCCGGCCTGCAAGCTGTGAGCAGTCACATGGCTTTATCTTTTTAATTTTGGGAGTCTGTTGTTCATTGAGATATAATTCACATGCCATCAAATTCTCCCTTTCAAAGTGCACAATTTGGTGGTTTTCCATCCACGCACAATGTTGTGCAATCATCACCACTGTCGGATTCCAGAACTTCTTCATCATCCAGAAAGAAACCCTGTTCCCACGAGCAGTCACACTCCTCCCCTCCCCAAGGCCCTGGCACCCGCTGTCTGCTCTCTGTCTCTGTGGATTTGCCTGTTCTGGACATTTCACATCCACGGAGTCACAAAGCGTGTGCCTTTTGGCTCTGGCTTCTGTCACTTGGCCAGATGTTTCTGAGGCTCATCCACGCTGAGCATGCTCATTCCTCTTTATGGCTGTGTAATGTTCCGCTGGGCGGGCGGATGGGCTGCACCTCGTCCTCGGTGGGTAGACATCTGGGTTGTTTCCACTTTTCGGCTAGTGATGTGCTTTGAAAGCATCCTGGGTGAGCTGCACCCCTTTGGCCTCGGGTGTGCACCCCCTTGGGGACCCCATGAAATTTTAAGCCCAAACGTTGTCCAAGAACTTTTTCTTGACTCCCTCTAAGACAGATGAGAGACCAGTATTTTCAACAGGAACTGATTCCAGCCAGTGGGACCAACCTCCTGACTTGTCCAGGACCAAGGGGTACCCAGGGCATGGGTTCATCTGGGGACCCTAGCCTGAAACATGTGACCTGGAGTTGCTGGGACCCCCTGATGAACTTGCCCCTCAGAGCACCCCTGCTTGCTCCTCCAACCTGGCCCATTCAGCCCGGGGCTCAGTCCCTGCCCCACCCCCCCACCGGCCCCACAGGCCCTGCTCCAGCTCTGCCAGGATCCTCAAGGACGCTTCCCTCCGGGTCGTGATGAGCAATCAGTGGAAGGAATTAAATGACATCACGCTGTCCTCCCTTCTTATCTGCCAGCTGTTTCCATGTCTGGACTTCTCTCTCTGGAGGCGTTTCTATGAGTTCTCAACAGATGAGGAAGCAGAGCCCACAGGAAAGCCTTGCTTCTGGAGCCCCCACACCGGCCTGTCCAGTGCCTCCCAGGGAACAGACAGCGGTGACTGCCATGCCCCAGCTCAGGAATCTTCAGTGGCTCCCACCACTGACAGTAACAGTTAGCACGTGGACCCCTGGACTCTAGCACCAGGGTCTCTGGCCAGCAGGTCAAGGGCAGGGCCCAGCACTCGAGTTTGAACAACAGCCTCAGGGTATCTGGAGTTGGGTGGTCCTCGAGCTTCCTTTGAATACTTCAGATGCAGGCGAAGGTCGGAACGCTGTGGCGTGGCAGCGGAGGCCTGGAAAGTCGCCCCACCCCCTTCCAATCCCTCTGCCCCTGCTCCCTCTCTGCCCCTGCTGCGGCCAGACTGCACCACGTCTGCCTGTCACTGTGTCTACGGAACCTGACTCTGCTGCACGTTCGGGCCAAAATGCATGTGTGCTCGCTCTTGCTGGAAGCAGAACCTGCCCTGGACTGATCTCCACTGTTACCACACGATTCCCGCCTCCCCTGCACCCAGCTCCTCCATTGCTCCAGCTCCCAAAACTTACATCCGCCACGCAGTGGTCGCCATGAGGTGATCCCAGGGTCCCTGGTGGAGTGCGGGGGGACTGCTGCCCACGCTCTCTTTCTGAACTGCCTCCCAGTTTCCCAGGCAGCCCGGCGTGGCGTGTGCCTAGTTCTGCGTAGTGTGTAGAAGTGAGGCGTGTGACAGCAGAGGGTGCCCTCCCTGCTTGCACCCCAGCTTTGGGGGAATGGAGAAGTGATGTGATGGCTGGAGCTGAGGCAGTTACCTCAGGATGCGAGGTAAAGCCTGCGTTGAAGACATAATAGCACAGGGTCCCGGACCTCTTGCCTCCGCGTATCAGCCTCTGGCTGCACCGGCCTCCTTAGCAGAGCGACCCCCTGCTGCTCGTGCTGGAATGCCGAAAGTTCTATTTCAGCAGCAGAATCTTTGTTAACTGGTGGGGCCAGGCCCTGGACTAGGGGCTCCAAGGACAGTTTTTTAGGGGCTGTGAAGAAGGCACTGTCACCAACCCCATTTCACAGGCAAGGAAGTGGACTCTGAGCAGTCACAGGGCTTAGCCAAGGTCAAACGGTCAATGGCAGGATAAGAATGTCAAACTTTTAAAACACGCTGCATGATCTTTAAAATCAGGACGTGGTGCGCACACAGAACGTGGCACACCCACAGTGACGACTGCTCCAGCACCTGGGACCCCGTCCCTTCAGGCCAAGGCTGCGGGGCGTCACTGCCTGCAGTGCCTCCTGGTGGCCGACGGCAGGGCCGCACCGCCTCCTGGACCCTGGGGAAGGGCACCCTCTGCCGATTGGAACTAAACTGAAAATAAAGATGTTTTCAGAGACAGCCCTGCATCTCCTCTGTGGCCCCACAGGCACCTCCGCATGGGCACTAACCGACCCACGTGGCCTGGCGAGACGACCTGGGTCTGAGCCCCAGGGATCCTGATTCCTAGAGGTGAGGCCTGGGCGCCCCTGGCCTGCCTCCCCATCTTGGAACCTGAGGATCGAGGTCAGCGTGACACGGCGAGTGGGAGCGGGAGGGGGTGGAGCTGCGCTCCCCTGTGGTCAGGGCAGGTCCTAGGCCTACACTGGTCAGCGCTGTTGCCATCAGCCACGGGCGACTGCTTGGAATGTGGCTGGTGCCACCAAGGCCCTAAAGCTCCCACTTTTATCACGTTTTAGTGAATTTAAGTTTAAAGAGCCGCATGTGGCCGGCGGTGATGGCACTGGACGGCTGGGGGTGGGGCAGGGAGGCCACGTACAGAGATGGAAAGGAGAATGTTCTTATTTATCAACAGAAAGTCGCTGTTTACCGGCCTGACCAGGGCCCAGGGTGCTGGACAGACCACGAGGGCACAGAGGTCGTGGCTGGGGAGCCGGGCAGTGCACGTCCACTTGGCCAGCGCTGCCTGGGCCTGGGAGGGGCTGTTCTCGGTGGCGGCTGGAGCGGAGCTGATGGGGGTGGGAGGCTGTGGCTCGACACCTTCTGCTAGTGTTTAGATGGTGACAAGTGACTTAACGGGAACAGGAGCTGACACGTGGGCGCAGTAGCCTGTGTCCCAGGTGGTCACTGGGGGCTGGCACCAGCTGGCAGTGGGAGCTCAGGCCCTGCTGGGCAGAGAGGCTGCTTCGGGTGTGTAGCAGGAGCTGCAGGGGCAGGTCCCAGCTGGAGGTGCTTCGTGTCCCCTGCCCTCCACCCAGCCCTGCACCCCACTGCCCCCAGGTGGTCCCCGGGTGGGGACAAGCCCTGAAAACATCCCTGCTTAACAAGAGGCTCAGGGAGGAAACGTGGGGCCACCACAGCGTCAGACTGAGCTCTGCCAAGGGTGGGATAGGGCAGAGGATGCCAAGGCTGCCCCCAGCTGCCAGGGCAGGTGGCCGTGCTTGGAGAGCCGGGGCAGTCAGCGGGTCAGCCGTGCATCTGCCCTCCTCCCCCATTCTGCCTGGACCTCTGGACCCAAAGAGACTGTGGCAGGAGGGATGCTGAGGAAGCTCAGGCCTCAGGAAGCCGACAACTCCCACCCACCCTTCCTGGGCCCAGCCCCCATGCTGTGAGGAGGCCGCAGCGGGGCAGCAGCTGGAGGCCCGCCGGGAGAAGAAGGAACGGGACAGCCATGCCATGCGCCCTCCCGCCGCGTGTGCGTGCCGCGTGCAGGTGGACTGTCCACGCCTCACCCACCGCCCCAGCTGCTGCCTAGGGACAGACGAGAGCTGCTCCCCCAAGTCCTGCCCAGACTGCAGATTTGTGAGAATAAAGAACTGAGTTTCAGGGGGGTTGTTATGAGCAAAGAGAAGCAGTGCAGATGAAAGGGTGCACACCCCTCAGTGCCAAGGTCAGAGGGCCAGTCCCGGCCACCATGCTGGCTGTGTGCGGCGGGACAGGTTGCTTGCCCTCTCTGATCCTCACTGGCCTCATCTGTCAGGTGGGAATAACACCCATTGCAGGATGGTGGGGGGACCGTGTGGGGGCACGTGGGCAGGTGTCTGGGGCAGAGCAGGCCCCTCGGCTGGGTACAGGCGGGGCTGCCCAGGGTGCTGACCCCGCATGTCCGCCTCCCGCGTGGGTACCCTATGCCTCCACGCCACCCACCTCCCGCTTCTCTAAGAGGGTAGCCAGCGACTGGATCTCCCACGGGTCCTGGGTGCCCTGGCTCTGTGTCTGCTGTTTCAGGGCTGGGTGAGAAGGCAGTGTTCCCCTACCGCAAAGGCCTGCTGGGCTGACCTGACGGCCTGGCCGCTGCAGGATATCGGGGGTCCTCCAAACACAAAAGTAGAAGGAGCAGAGGCGGGGGATGCGGTGCCAGCGTTTCAAATGTGCCGGTTAAGCAGCCACTATTTATGGCAGCAGTGGTGAGGCCTGGGCCCCAGCGTGGCTCTGTGGTGGCAGGGCTCTGCTGACCCATGGAGAGGCCTGGATGGGGTCAGGGGCTGGGGCGCTGACCGGCCAGCGTGCGTGGCGGGTGCGTCTGAGAAGCCGGCACGACTGTAACAACAAACGAGATTTGGCACTCAGTGGCTTAGCACTTTACAGTTTACAAGGAACTAAGAACTGGAACTTCATCGTTTACAAGGACTCAGGGCCATCTCCGCGGAGCCCCGCGGGGAGCCTGGGGACAGGCGGCTGGAATCAGAGATGGGGCCCCGCAGCCTGGCACCTGCTGGCACAGAGGGGCCCAGGAAAGGCGGCTCTGACCCACCGCCGTCCCCACACGCAAAGGACGGAGACCGAGGCTTCCGCTCCGCTGCCTGGCAGCGGCCAGGGGTGCCTGCTAAGTGCTCCCCCAGCATCCTATTTACTGGACCTCAGAGGTACAACCAGCCCTGAGCTGCGGCTTGCTCCTCTGGACCCAGCGGGCCCCCCAGGCCCTGGAGGCCGCATACCCAGAGCCGCCTGGTTCTGGGCGGGTCTGAGCCACCCCATCCTGGGCTGTGCGGGCCCATCGCACCTGTCCTGAGGGGTGGGGGCAGCGGCTGCTTGGTTGACCTTGATGCCACAGAGCTGGGGTGGTGGGAGGTTGTGCAGAGAGGGGCTGACTGGGCCCCGTGGGCCCAAGGGCCCTCCGGGTTGGCAGCCTCTGCCCTCTGCACAGCCCTCCCCCGCCCGGCTGCACTTCCGCCATCCGGGGCCAGACCACAAGGTACCACTGCTGATATGGAGAACATTGCAGTTGGCATTCCCCATCTGTGAGGGCAGCTGCGGGCAGCTCCGGCCAAGAAGCTGTCAGGGCTAATGTGTCCAGAATGACTATGTGGTGGCAGGGTGGGGGGTTGGTAAATGCCAACAAAGCCGGCGAGTGCTCAGCCGCCCCCTCGGCTAGCCTCTCGCGCCCCCTGCTGTGTGGCCTGAGCCTGCCTGTGGGGCTGGGCAAGCCTCCTCTCCTCGGGCCTCAGTTCTCCTGGATGAGATGGGTGGGGACTCAGAGACTCCCCTCTGCAAGTCTATGGCCCCGTCTGTGCAGGGAAACGTCACAGGAAGCTGGGGAGAAGAGGCCCAGGGCGTGGGGAGTGTCCGAGGGGGCCTATGGCGCCTCCTGCCCAACACCCCCTGGGGCCGGGACTTGCAGGCCTGTGGACTCCATCCTGGCCCACAGGATGTGATGATCAGGTTTATGCATCAGCTGGGCCAGGCTGTGGTCCCGAGTGATTCAGTCAGAAGCTGGTCTGGGCGTTGCCGTGGAGGTAAGTGGGAGATGGTGTTAACCTCTACAATCGGTTGACCCCAAGCAAAAGGGATGCCCTCCACAATGCGGTGGGCCTCACCCAGCCAGGTGAAGGCCTTAAAACAAAACCCAGGGCCTCCCAGAGATGAGGAAATTCTGCCTCGAGACTGCAGCGTCAGGTCCTGCCAGAGGTTCCAGGCTGTCCATGGATTTGGGGCTTGCAGGGACACAGACGTAGTCCCTGAGACTTCCCCCAGGGATGCTGTGACCTGCCCACGGCCTGTCTGGGTCAGGTTTGTTTGACATGTTTGAAGTTTGAAGATCAGCATGTGTCTTTGTTTCTCACCGGGGTGCATTCCTAGCTCCGGTTGGTCAGCACAGGGATGTCCCCAGCCCCACTGTCCTTCCTGCGTCCTCTTCTCCCTACTGACCACGCTCCCATCTGCCCAGGTCCCCGGTCAGTCCTGGTCAGCCTAGGACAGAGCAAGGCAGACCCTCACACCCCCACCCTGTCCTGACCCCCGGCACTCATAACCACGAGGCAGCCTCTGCCAGCATCACGCAGCCACTGACACACTCATCCATTGCCACACACGGGCGTCACTCCATCCAGAGTCCTCGCCCACTTGCAGAGCCCGGGGGGCGAGGCCTGGCCTCTGGTTCATGGTGGGTATGACCATCACGAGATCAAAGACCCTCAGGTGACACCCACGGGGGCCATCCAGCATCATGCCCCAGGCTGAGCATTAGCTGGTTTACCAGTTGACCGGCTGGTTAACCCCTTCACCACTGTTGTGCTGTTTAAGAACACTGAGGTAGGCAGGACCAGCACCTCTGCTCTCCTCAAGACCACCCAAAGAACCACATGGTCTTGAAGCCCCAATTTCTGATTCAGTGTAATTCTTTTTATAATCCTGGCTGTCTTACTTTGTTTTTTGCCAAAATTGCCAAGTTGAGCCCAAAATTCAAATGGAAATGCCAGGGACCCAGAATAGCCACAACCATCTTGAAAAAGGAGAGCAAATCACGCCCCCCGTTTCATAACCAACTTCGGAGCCGCACAGTGACCAAGTCACGCGGCACTGGCGTAAGAACAGGCACGCAGATTAACGGGATGGAGCAGAGTTCAGAGGCCAGAGCAAACCCGCACGTGCACAGTCAATTGGTTTTCGACAGGGTGTCAAGCGACTCACTGGGGGAGGATCACTTTTACAACAAATGGAACTGGACAGCTGGACCTCCACACGCGGGAGAATGAAGTTGGATCCCTACCTCACACCACACACAAAAACGAACTCAAGAAGAGTCAACAACCTAAATACAAGAGCTAAAACCATAAAGCTCTTAGAAGAGAACAGGAGTAAATCTTCACAACCTCGAGTCAGGCAGTGATTTCTTAGCCATGAAACCAAAAGCACCAAGGACGAAGCAAAAATAAACAGGACTTCATCAAACTGAAAATTTTCATGCTGCCAAAGACACTATCAAGGAGGTGAGAGGTCCCCTCCCAGAGGGAGGAACTTTTTGCAAATCATGTATCTGACGAGGGGATTGGATCTGGAGTATACAAAGAATGCTTGCAACTCAATAATAAAGGCAAAAATACAATTGAAAAAATAGGCAAACAGATGTTTCTCTGAAGAAGATAAACACGCGGCTAATAAGCACAGGAGAAGACGCTCAGCACCTTGTGAACTTGACGTCAGTCCAGTCGTCAAGGAAAAGCAGGTTAAAACCACAATGGGACCCAACCTCACACCCACTAGGACGGCTGGAATCGAAATAACAGAAAACCACAAGTGTCGGCATGAATGTGGAAAACTGGACCCCGGGGGTTGCTGGTGGGAGAGTGACAGGGGGCAGCTGCTTTGCAGCACAGCCTGACAGCTCCTCAAAATGTGAAACAGAGGGTCAGCCTGTGGTCCTCGATATCTACCCAAGAAAAATGAAGACCTACGTCCACACAAAAGCATGTACTTGAATGCTCACAGCAGCACTGGTCACAATAGCCAGAGGGTGGACGCAACGCAGCCACCCATCCACGGACGAATGGATAAACACACTGCGGCAGGGCCATAGGTGACGGTTACTCGGCGTAAATACCGCGCTGACTCAGGCCACAACCCGGGAGACTTGAAAACACTACACTGACTGAAAGAAGCCAGTCCCCAGAGGAGTCCTTTTCACGTGAAATGTGGAAACCCTGGGAAACAGAGAGGCTAGGGTGGGGGTCTAGGGGGAGGAGCAGGGTCTAAAGGCTATGAGGTGTCTTTTGGGGGGGCGACAGAAAGTTCTGGAATTCCATAGTGGTGACGGTTGCACAACTCTGTAAATACATGAAAACCCACTGAATGGTACACTTTAAAAGGGTGAGTTTTATGGTATGTGAATTGTAACTAAATAAAACTGTTTGGAAAAAGATCTCACTTCTTTCCCCCTCTCACCACCCTTTGGTTACAGCAGACAGTGAAGACAGAATAAAGCCAGAGGCTCTTAAAACCCGTTTCTGGAGCAAAGATCCCAGGCGGGGTCCTGGCGTCACCCTGCGTGTGTGAGGCCTGGTGGTGGGAGAGCTGGGTGCTGTGCGTGACCATCTGGTACCCAGAGGCCCTGCAAGCCGGAGGGAGGAGTGGCAAGTCTGCTCCACAGGGAGCAACTGCAGGTCTGGGGTCAGATGGCAACAGGCCAGCCTGAGACCTCCCACCCCCCAAAAGAGGCCAGAGTGTGGCCCAGCACGCAGCCCTGCAGCTCCTGTATCTGAGGAGAAGACAGGAAGACGAGTCCTCCCAGCGGGTGTGAGGATGCCCGATGGGCCAAGGGCCCCCGAGCAGCCCGCAGCTGTGGACTCAAGGCTCCACGTGCCTTCCTCAGGCCAGGCAGGTCCGCTGGGAGACCTAACCCCGTGTCCCGGGTGCTCCCATATGGGAGTGGAAGCCAAGGTGTGTAATGTGCATGTGCACGCTGGGGAGAGCCCGGGGTGAGCGTGTGTATGAACACGTGTTACACCACTTACTAGGCACGTGAAAGATCGTGGGTTTTCGTGTGTGCCTGTGTGCATACATGCACAAATGCAGGCGTGCATATGTGTATGAGTGTGCATGTGCATGTGTATACTCATGCAAGCTTGTGTGCATGTGTGTGACTGTGCGTGCTCACGTTTCCCCGACCTGCAGACACCCCTGTGGTGTGGCCTGCCCTGTGCGTGCCAGGCGTGGGTGTCTGAGGCCTTCAGGAGACTTCGAGGCACCCAGAGATGTGCAGAGCAGGGAGAACAACAGGCCCTATTGCCCAGCAGAACTTCCACGATGAGGCTCTTGAAAGGTGGCCATAGTGACTGAGGACAGGGACCTTTATTTCACTGGGACTCACGTAACCATGAGCCGCCACACGTGGCTAGTGGCTGCCCCATCGAGAGGGCAGCTCTGGGCTTCTCCGATGATGACAGCCTACGAACACAAAATCCTCACTGTTTGACGCTTCAGAATCAGGCCCAGAGTCCCCAGGGATGGAAGTTTTGACCTGGCAGACAGAGATCAAGGGAAGAGGAAACTCGCCTCTGACTTCAGGTTTAACCATAAGGGCAGAGGCTGAGTGGCTGGCCTTCCACGCCGAAGCTGGGAGCAAGAGTGTGGGTGGCCGAGGGGGCAGGCACGTTTGGTTTCCAGATCATTCCCGCATCATTTGTTTTTCTGCAGTTTCTGGGGTCGCTGCTAAGCCTCCCCTTTGAGGCAGCCCGGCAGCAGCCCGGGCGGAGGGTCCTGAGCCCCCCACCTCCTGCCACCAACAGCCCTGGCAACACAGAATTCAACTGGGAGCAGGCTTTGGAAAGTGGGCAGAACAGCAGCCCGAGAAGCAGTAGGCGGCAGTGAGTTGGCGGGAGGGAGCACAGGTCCGCCTCTGAATGTCCTAGCGTCCGCTCACTCTCACCCCCCGGCCCTGCAAGCATCTGGGGGGGGGCCTCGGTCTGCACAGCCCTGCCCGCTGTCTCCCCCTCCAGAAGGACGGATGGCGCATCCCTCCTGCCACAGACCCACTTGAGCACAGTGGCTGTGAGCAGCGGGGGTGGGGACGCGGTTTCCTTTAGGGGAAGGAGGCCTATGCGGAGGGCTGGGGCCAGGCGGGGTGGGCCACGCTCACGCGGCCAAAGGAAGCAACCACAGAAATCGATTTTTCATAAGCACCACATTTAACTATATTTGCTCTTAAAAAAGGACTGAGTTTATCCTGAGAGACTCCGTCAGCCAGACTCACAGATGAAATGTTTTCACCATTAATACCGTCTGGGCTCCTCTGTCACTGTTTTGTAAGAGCTTGGGCTCCGAGCCAGCGGCCAGGACGTGGGTCCGATCACAGGTGGCCAGACCCCTGTCCCTGCCTCTTCTGACCTTCTCCAGGTGTCTGCTACTTCCTGGCAGCGAGGCCCACCACCCAGGAAGCCGGGGCCCCTCTCGACCGAGGTGTGCAGAGGCTTTGCTGCCCACGGGCGCTGCCTGGAAAGGCCTGTGTCTCACCAAGCTCGGCCCTGCCGAGGTGGCGCCCGGGCTTCTCTGAGCCTTAGTCTCCTCATCTTTAAAGTGGGCACAGCCACACCCACGTCACAAGTGCCACCATAAGGATGGGGGCCTAGGCAGCGCTGGTGAGCCAGGGAGTAGCCCAGCTGTCAGAGACTGTCATCCTGACAGTCACCTCGCTCGCCCGCGGCCTGGGGTGACAAGCCCTGCATGGGACCCAGAGGGGCAGGAGGCAGTGGGGGACACCTGCTTCCCGCCAACCCACCAAAAAGGTGTGCAGAGACATGGTGACAGAGGAGACGGGCAGCTGCTGCATCAGCCCCATGCTGGGGACACCCGGGGGGGTCCCGCACCAACACAACCCACACCTCATCTGTCTCCTTCTGATGGCAGAGCCGTGCATGTGCCCCATGCAGGCCCCATTTATAAGCAACGATCTGCCCATATCCTGGGCGATGTCTGTGTCCCCATGGGCCCAAAGGCTCCTGGAAGGAGCTGCTCTGAGGTAGTCTTCCTCCTCCAGCCTCGGTGTCCTGCTGTGCACACAGGGGGGCTCTCAACTGAAAGATTATTCCTGAGAAAAGCGAGCCCACCTCTCTGAGTACCACCCAGCCGCTCACATGTGAGGCAAGCTCCCAGCGGCTTTGCTCCGAGTGGACCCCTTGGGGCCCACCACGGAGGCCCCACGGGACTGGGGTTTTAAAAGGCAGACCACTGCAGGCGCACCTGCTCCAAGGGACTGAAGTCCTCGTGAGCGTCAGATCCCATGGGGCCGACCACCAGCGCTCCCTGTGCACCCCGGAGCACAGCTCCTTGAGGGGGTAACTCCATTGTGCTGGGTGCAGGGCCCTGGCTTTTTTGGGACAAAAAACCCAGCAGCATCGTCGAGTGCAGGGCCAAGTGCTACCAAAATTCCCCGCGGCGCTGCATGGCTTCCCACTCGACCAAAGGACCAAAGGCGTCCCATCGCCAGCGACCGGGTCTGAGGATGAAGATGGCCAGCCAAGACCTGCATGGCTCTGAACCTGGGTCTCCCAGCTCTAAACCCAGCACCTCCCCCCTACCCCCGCCCCGCCGAGTGCAGGCCACATTGCACAGCGAGGGATGTGCTACAAGACCCAGCAGCTCCTGGAGCAGAATCTGCCTTACTGAACTCAGTGACCTGGGGCCGCGGGAAGTTGATCTGACCGCAGAGAGCAGAGAAATTCCAGTTTCTTTTCCCAGGTCAAACAACCAAGGTCGGACGGCATAAGCAGGCCTCTGGGAGCTGGGCCTTCCTGGCTGGGCTCCGGGGTGTCCGAGACGTGCCCTGCTCCATCCTTGTCTGCTGGGGTGCCCAGCCTTGTCTCCATCAAAGCCTCAGTCGCACTGAGAGAAATCCGGCAGAGGGATGATGTCAAAGCATTCATGCAAATGCCCCCGACTCAGCCCCTGCACCTCGGGCAGCACTGGCCTCACAAACCAGAAGCAGGAAGCCCCAGCAGGGCGTGCAGGGCCCTGGTGGAAAAATTTGGGCAGCGCGCAGCGGGCATCCTGCTGGCCTGCGTCCCTGCAGAGGGAGTGACGCAGGCCTCCAGCCTGCTCCTCCAGCTCGGCCAGGGGGAGCCCAGTGAGAGCTGGCAGGACACAGCCCACCCTGAGCCCCAGGGACTGCCCGGCGCATCGGGGGTGGGTGGGCCCTGCTGTGTCTGGCCACCGCCCAGGCACGCAGCTCTCCTGCTCTGCCCCAGGGGCCTCTGCTCACGCGCCCGCATTTTCAGCGTATCGCAAACACCGCCGCATTTCACGGTGTCCAGAGCCATGGGCCCGGCCCCTCTCATTCTCGCTCCTCCCTCCAGCGCAGCCTTGGCCAGCTCCTGCCCCAGCCTGCCTAGTCCCCGGCGCTCAGCCCCCTTCTCACGAGGCCTCCTGTGCGCCTCTGGGCTGGACAGCACAGGCCTGGAGGCGCCATCCTCAAAGCCTCGTAGGGCGAGGAGTGGGAACTTGGGGGTTTGGAACCCTGTGTTCCCCCCACCCTGTGGGCTGCTGAGGATGGGAGGTGGTCAAGGGGAGGGTAGAGTCACACCTGTAGTCGTGGTTTTAAAGGACTTGGACCGTTGACAAATCTGAAAGGGTGAGGAAGGACTTGGTTTCCGGGCGGCACGACCGGTGTCCTTGGCCCCCGTCCTGGCTCCGTCCTCCCCTGCCTCCTCCCATCAGTTCAGGGCTGGTGCCTCCTCCCCAGTCCTTCATGCATCACTGGTCAGGCAGGCTCAAGCCTCAAGGAAAGGCATAAACAGGGAGGGGGGGTACGGCAGGGAAGCTGGGTGTGGGCTGGCACGGGCCTGTCACACAGGTGTGACCCCCCACCCCCACCCCGTGAGGTCCTGCTAAGCATGGAAGGCTGTCTCGGTGGAAGAGCTTGTGGGTGGCCCGCCCACCAGCTGTCGGCCCCGCCGGGATCTCCGCCCCGTCGCCGACCCCTCTTCGGCAGATGGCCTCCACACTTCTGGGGCTGATGGGGTCCAGCTAAGTGCAGGCCCCACACGACCAGACGGTCTCTGGGGCCACGGGCAGGGGGAGCGGACAGTGTTCGCTCCAGATCTCTCCTGGAGAAATCATTTTCGGGAGTTCAAGGGACACGCCAGTTCAACACATCCCTTGGTGATCCATGGCCTGTGACCCAACTGGCCCCAAAAGGCCCTGTCTCAGAACAGCAGCATGGACCAGGCACACCAGGCCATCGTGCTACCCAGGGGTACCCTTCCTGTGCACCCCCAGTCCACCCCCGGTGTCTCCAGCCCACGCCCTGCTCTGTGACCTCGTGACCACTGCGACATGCGGGGTCTGCGAGGGCCGCTCTCCGGACCTGCTGCTGGAGGAGGGTCTGCAAAGGGACAGGAGGCCTTACGAGGCGCTGCCAGGTGGGGTGGCTTCCCACCCCTCAGGGGCAGTCCTCTGCACAGCAGAGCCTGGGGCGAGGCCGAGCAAACCCAGGTGCCCCACCGGGCGGCATGACCCGCAGTCCAACACTGCCCAGGAGCAGAGTGGGTGCCGGCGCTGCCCACACCCACTGACTCCTCATTCCTGGGGCCGCCTGGATGCAGGTGGCAGGACTTGGGCTGATGGGACCTGTGCTTGTTCGAGCATCATCCACACCTGCCGGTGGGAGCCGGGGGTGCAGAAGGAGAAGGACTCTTCCAGACTCAGCCCTCCGGCGCCGCTTGGCACGGGGACGGACAGGGCTGGCCTGCTGATGTCGTCCGGGTCCCTCCCCGCATCTCACCTGCGAACTGACAGGGCAGCTGGGCAACAGCTCCCTCGCACACCGGTGCTTTCAGACAGCAGCTCTGCACAGAACCACCACGCAACCCGATTTGTTTGCAGAGGGCACAGCTGAAGCCACTAGCGTCCTCCTCGGACCCTCAGCCCTGCTGATCCTGGGATCCAGCAGCTGTCACTGGTCACTGTGCCCCGGGATGGCCCAGGAGCACGGCCAGGCTTGATGGAAAATCCTTTTCAGTTTTACAAAGACCAGTGCCTGCCCTTTGGAGGTAACTCCCGCCTTCTCTGTGATGGCCCAGGCGGAGAGGCCTGCACAAAGGCCTTCTTTGGTGGAGATGCACTCCATCCAGCCCTCTTCCTCTCCCACTGAATGAACAGCTACTTCCTGACACTGGGCAACCAAGACGGAGGAGACCCAGGCTGAGGGCTCCAGTCCACCCACAGGAAGCAGGTGTGTCTGTTTTTAGTGCCTGGACCCCAGGATGCTCCGGGAAAGGGGGCAGTTTTAATGCGAAAGGCTTTATGGATGGGTGACCTCTTCCTTCAAAGCGCGCACTGCCCCGGGGTGCAGACTTGTGTGGTCTTGTCTGGGTCCTCGAGGAGCCTGGGCGTTCCAGAGGCAGGCGCCGCGAGCCCGGCAGAGCGCAGGCAGAAGCACTCGACGGGCGTGGAATGAGGGGGTCTGCAGCACGTTGCGGAAGACCACGCTCCCGTGCCTAAGTCATGGGAACCAGTAAGCCGGCACTAGGCAAATATTTGTGGAAGGAGGGAGGGCACTCAAATGCTTTCCCTGGTCCAGATTGAGGCCTCAGGGCCGTCCCGGGTGCTGTTCCCTCCGCCGGGCTCACCTGTCCCTCACTGGGCCTGACTCCAGCTTCAGGACTCAGAGGCGGCTTCCCTGACCACCCTATTCATCCGCTCCCAGGAGCCCCTGTCTCCTCTTTCATACCCTCCTCTCGATCCACCCTGCAGACTCATTTACAGGGTCGCTTGTGTAGTACTGGTCTCCCTAGGAGGTCAGGGAAGAGCCCAGAAAAGGTGACCAACTAGGATGAGCAGAACACACTGCACCCTTACGAAGACCTGGGGGAAGTGTCCCCGGGGGGAGAAACAGCCACACAGAGCCCTCAGGTGGGAGGAACGCTGGGACAGAGGCCAGACGCTCGGCAGGGGGTGGTAATCACTCCCTTGTCTGCTTACTGAGTAAGTCCATCCACCCACCCACCCATCTATCAATTAATTTATCAATCAACTGTTCAATCCATCAATTAATCCACCAGTCTGCCCCCCCCCGCCCGCAGGCCTCAGCCAGTGCGTGAGGAAGGAAGGGAAGTGGGTTCGTGTTTCCGGCTGCTGGTAGGTCACAGGCTTGGCCTCCACACCCTGTGCGAAGGATGAGGAAGACTCTGGGGCCTCCCACCGAGGACATCTGGTGGGAGCTGCCAGGACCGCTCTCAGAAAGACTGTGTCTAGTGTCTAGCGGGAGGGTGTCAGATAAAGGACCCACAACCAGGGGACTGAAGTTCAGCGGAGACTGAATGCAAACCAAAGTCAGCTAGAAGAAGTTTATGTCGTGACAAGTGACTGAGGGCAGTGACTGGGGGCGCGGGAGGCTCCCCGGCGGTGGCAGACACGAGCTGCCCGCCTGCGGCCCCGGGGGGGTGCGGCAGCGGGCTCATCTCCCCATCATCCCATGTGCGCCCCGGTGCAGAGCGCCTGTCCCGCCTCTTCTAAGCCCTTGTTGTGACAGGACCTGGCCCCTGACTCTCAGCACGTCTAGCTTTCTGCACGACGCTCTCCAGTGAAGCGCGAGCCCACGGGCTCCCTGACCCGGTCCGCAGGGGCGGGCTCTGTGGGCCCCTTTCACAGACGGGAGCGCTGAGGCCTAGGACACTGGGTTACTAGCTGTGGGTTTGCGGCAGGGACTCACGCTCGGGACCCAGCGCTCTGCACCAGTGCCTGGGAGCAGCCCTCCCTGGTTGGAGACAAATGGTTCCTATTGCTGGGACCCCACAGAGCGCTGCCTGGGCAAAGCCCCTGGGGTCAGGCCTACCCACCGGCTCCGCCCATCACGGGCTCATCCGGGGGTCCTTTAAAAGCTCCCTTCTGGGCCCATGTCTGCCTCTGGACGCCCCCTGGACTCGTGCCCTGACCCCAGCCCCGTGCCCCACCACACACGCACTGCACCTCCCTCGCTCTTCGCTGCGACCCCGTGCCCAGAACCAGGTCACTTTCTCCAGACTCTAGAAGACTCTAGAAGACTCTAGAACAAAAGCCTTGGTTCCCAAACCTCCCTTTCTGTGGACTTGAGGCCCACAGCCCGGGCACATCAACGCCCACCGAGGCTGCTGCAGCGTGGGGAGTGGGGCAGACAGCTGGGAGACAAGCCCACGAGCCCCCAGAGTGGGGAGGGGCCACAAGGGGGCAACAGCTCTGCTGAATGCAGGGGGCTCATAGCTGGGTGGTCGAGACCTCTGACATTTACATATGTAAATTTTCTGTGAGAGGAGGAGCCCTGGAGTTCTGGGGAGTCTCTCAGGGAGGGAATGACTCACAGCTTCAGCGTGATGCCGTCTAGGGCTCTTTGAATGGAGTCCTACCAGCTCACTGCGTGAAGCTGTGGCCCCGAACCGTCACAGCCCGGTGCTGCGAGAGGTGACCAGTCTGTCCCAGAAGTCATCACCTGCCGGGCTGAGGCTGAGGCTGGCCCTGCCCACTCCTGTCCTGCAAAAAACGTGCCTCGCTGTCCCCTCAGCGGGCGCCATTTAAGAGGAAGTGGGACGCATCCAGGAGACAGCCTTGAGATCAAGGGCACAGGAAGTTTTGCCTTTCATCTGAAAATCCCTCAGCTGCAGAGGAAGTCAGAGCACACGTGGGTTCCTGCTGGCGCAAACAAGCCCGCGGCGGTGGCTCCTGACTCGGTAACTGCCTCGTTCCTCTAGGCGGAGCTGCCCGCCCAGGGGCCCACGTCCCGAGACCTCTGCTGCCCCTGAGCTCCGTCAGGGCATTGCGGCTGCGACTGGGAGCCAGTTTTCCCAAGCAGCTCCCAGACACAGCCTGTCTCCACGTGCTCTGACCTAGCCCCAGGCTCCAGGCACACGGGAATGTCCAGGGCTCTGAATGAGTCTTTCTTGTCCAGGAACAGCTATTCCCAGCGGGGCAGAGCTGCACGGATCCCCTCCCCGCATACGTGCAACAGGCGCGCGCTTGGAAAGTCCCATGTTTGGTCCACGATCCTAAGTGAACATCTGCTGGTTGTGCCTTGCTAGCATCTGTTACAGGACTGCGGCATGTGGGCCTGGGGCACGTGGACCGAGGCTCGCGGACCAGGGGGATGCGCTCGCCTGCAGGTGCCTGTGTTTGGAGTCCAACCCCTGGAGCAAGACTCCAGCTCCACCGCTCACAGGACATTTTGTCTCTCTCTACCTCGGTTTCTCCATTTGCAGAACAAGTGAAAGAGTACTCCTCCCTTGCAGCGCGGGGGTGATGCGCCTGTCAGCTCTTTGCAGAGAGCTGTTCTCACAGGGAGAACGGGGGTCAGGGGACCTGCTGGGTCCTTGCTGGACCTGGAAGTCCTGTGACTCTGGGGGGTCTCAGTCTATCTACACCATAGGGGGTTTTTTGGGGTGGCCTTGGGGGGTTCCTTCTTGTGCCAACATTCTAGGACCCTCCTGGATGGCAGGGCCTGTTTGAGATTCCTTGTGAAGTCCTCCAGCACACATTCTAGGTGCTCAAGGAGCAGGTGCTGAATTAATGAGTGAATAGGACGAGCGAAGTGCCAAAGGTGTGATGCAGAGGACCAGCATCATGGGGTTACGACAAAGGATCAAACCTCACTCAGGACTGAGGGGGTTGGGAAGGCTTCCTGGAGGAGGTGGCCATTGAGTTCAGCCTTAAAGATCGATTTGCATGGGTGGAAGGGAAAGAGATAATGTTCAGGCAAGAGAAATGGAGTGAACACAGGTGCTGGCGATGAATCAAAACAGGTCCTGTCCCCAAGGAGCCTGGTAACAGAAGAGGACAAAGACATCCTAAGACACAAGCATTCTCGACTAACGTACCCCCTGGCATCCTCTCTCAGAAGCCTCCTCAGGGAAACAAGGGAGTCAACCAGGAAAGAGAAAGGCACAGATCTTGGAATCAAAGGACCCCACACAAGAGGAAGGGGGGGACGCTGCCTGGGGAGACAGGGAAGGGCCTCCCAGCAGCTAGCTGGCCACCAGACACGGAGGACGTCCAGTCCAGATGGAGCAGCAGAAGGCTCCAGAAAAGATTTCATCGCAGAGATGAGATGGTCAGATTACCTGCTGTGTCCAAAGTACTGGGAGGAGAGTGGGAGGGAATTTGGGGTCCAATTGGTGATCAGCCCACAGAAAAGCCAGCCAGCCAACCACAACCAAGCAACCGAGAACCCAAGACACTCACAACAAGACGTGCAGTGGAGAAAGGGTGTCACGGTGTACAGCACCCACGGTCCCCACGAGGCCAGTGCTGGAGGCCTACCATGGACAGTGAGTGCCTGTGCCTAAAACGGCACGTCAAGAGGGACCAACGCCTGGACGCCCCTGGTGACTTGCAGGCAAAGGCCCCGCGTCAGTGCCTAGGGCTGAGCGCAATCACAGCAAGACCACCGAGCTGGGGGGAGGGGGACCTCACTGGGCTGTTCCAAGACCTAACCTGTAACTGCGGTGGCAGGATGAACTAGATGAAAAGTGAGAGGTGACGGCCTCGCCTGCGGGCGGAGCCCCCCGGGCGGGGGGGACAGCAGTGCAGCCCCCAGGAGCACCTGGCTCGGCCAGCGCGTGCAGGTTGTAGCGCACAACTCCACGCACAGCATCCACGAGCCAGTTTGCACGGGGAAACCTTTGCGCTCTGGGGGCTCAGGTGTTCCTGAAGACTTTGCCGGTTACAGTGAAACTGGAGGTTCCCTGTGTCCGTGGAGGGAGAGTAGGGAAGGCAAGGAGAGGGCATTCACCCAGGGGTGCTGCGCAGCAGTGAGAACACAGGACCCCCAGCCATGGGCATCACCCCGAGGCACCTAAGAAACAGAATGTTGGATGCAATAAAGCAAGTCGCAGAGTGAAATACACATCCCGGGTTAACAGCCTGTGAATGAAAATCAGGAACAAGCAAGGCCAGCTGCAGGGTTTAGAGACACTAGGCAGACGGTAAAAACCACAGAGAAAAGCAAGGGAATGAGAAAAGCATGAGGACCCAGCTGCCTCCAGGGGAGGTGCGGAGGGGGCAGCCCCAAAGCCTGGGCCGGGCGGAGACGGCCCGGCCTCGGCGGGGCAATGGCACTTGTGCCCATCGCTCCCCCAGGCTTTGAGCATCCTCTCGATCACGTCAAACACACCTTAACAGAAAGGGATGGCCAGAGCCCAGTCCGCGGGGCCCCAAGAGGCCGTGTGTTCATCCCTCCTGAGCTCACAGTGATCCCCTGGGCCCCGGCGCCGTTCAGTCCAGCCCCCACTGAGCGGTGGCTTCTCCCTGGTACTGACATCACATCCCCTCCACAACTGCTCGAGACCAAGCCCGGGCAGAGGTCCAGGCCAGGTGAGTGCGGGGAGGGGCGGGGAGAGGGAAGCTGTCACCTGCAGCCCAGATCAGCCCCCACATGCCCAGCAGCCAGAGGACAGTATGTGGCACCAACTCCGCGGACCAACAGGTGTGACGCGCAGGGGAAGGAAGGGGAGGAAGAGCCGAGTGAGCTCACGGCAAACATGCAGGTGCAGGATCCCTGACTGCCACCTGGGGACTGAGCCCTCTGCTGACGGCAGGTGTCAGCAACCAGGGCAGGTGCCTGGGGACTCTGGGGAGCACGTGATTCCACTGGGCGGGGAGGCGGGGCTGAATCCCAAGTCTTAGCCCAGGAAGGGCTCTGCGGGGATGGACGGGGCTGCTGTGGGAGCAGCTGGAGAGACCTGGGACTTGGAGAAGTTTGTCCATGCCAGGATCTTGGGCCTCCCAGGGAAAGAATTCCATCTGGCAGACTGATCGGGACCACCAGGCATGAGGCAGTGTGGACGGTCAGTAGGAGAAACGAAATGCTGGCGTTCCAGACTGAGAGTCCCCAGGGGGTGATACCTGAGGCCGGGGCCCCCCACAAGGCAGCAGGAGGTGCTGGGTCTGTTGGATTAGGAGTCTTTGCTATGGACATCTGCAGCTGTGGCCCTTTTGGTGGCTGCAGCCCCACCGGGCGCTCAGTCCCACTGTGAGCGAAGGGGACCCCACGCGGATGCAGCTCAGCCAGGCGGCGCCTCCACCCCAGCCACAGCGGTGGGGCAGGGCCAGGTGCCTGGCCCTCCCCACTGGCCTTCGGGTCACGGTGACGTGTGAAAAAGAACCAAAGCCCGAAGGCGTCTCTTGGCCTTAGAATCCAACAGTACCTGAACCTGGGCGGGTCAGTCATGTGGGTCAATTAGCTCCCTTACTGGCCAGGCCACCTCAGGTGGGCCTTCTGTCACCTGTCACCAAAGCTGACCTGGCTGAGACACTTGGCCTTGACACCAGGAGGTCGGGGTCCAGCCCACTTCTGTGCCTACCAGCCTCACACTGTCCCGTGGGCATAACCACCAACCCTCCTGATGTGAGAGTCTCCGAATAAGGCTGTCCTCTGGGTTTGCTGAAAATAACCTCTTTGAATTTGGGAAAGGAACAAAAGAAAAGAAGATCAGGAAACAGAACCATTTCTGCAGATGTGGCCCTCTGGCCCCGCAAGGCAGCCACGTGACGCCACAGTCTCAGAGTTCAGCTCCCCGCGCCCAAGGCCAGGAGAGGGCCAGGGCCGGAGCTGGAGCGCGCCGCCGCTGGGCTGGGGGCCGGGCTCCAGGCCTCATCCCAGTGTGGGTCTGAACCGGTACCTGTTATCCTCCACCTCCCTCCCTGGGCCGGCCCGTGGGGTTTGCAGCCCTTCAGGCTGCGGACGGTCATTAGAGGGAGGACGAAGCCTCGCCAGTCAGCACGAAACGCCCACTTCTCCCCGAGGGAAGCGGGCCTGCCTGGAGAGCCACCTCGTAAAGGAAGGGACGGTGCATTTCAAGGTCATGAGTCCACGTGCCTGGACCACCTGGCCAGGGTCAGCGTCCCCCGCCAAGGCTCCCAGAACCCCACTCACCAGTGGCATCAACAAACCGTAAAGGAAACCTGCGTACCTGGGCACACAGGGGGCCGTGCCTCCCCGGGCAGGCCGGCAGGAAAGGTGCCTTGAGAAGCCACCTACCCTATGAACCCCAGAGGGTCATAAGCTACTTTGCAAGTACAGAAAGGCCTAGAAAATGATACACCAGGCTCCTCAACACCTCTACCCAGAATTTTTCTCCAACATTTTATTAGGGAAACTTCCAAACGTGCGGACGACCGGGAGGAACGTGGCCACAAACACCCCTGGGCCCACACCTCGGCCACACTGCTCACAGCCCGCGCTGCCTGCTTGTCACAGGCGTGTCTGCCTCCCCCCCTCCATCTGCTCACCACCGTCTTGTTTTCTTGAAGCATTTCACAGGAAGCGGCAGGCACCCACGTGCCCTACCCCTGAATGCTTTAGCTGTCACTGCGTTCACCAGACTTCAACATTTGCTTACTTTTTTCTGGGAAAACTTCCATGCAGTGCAGTGCACACATCCTAACCGTGCTGGTCGAGCGGTTTGACGAAGGCGGCCCCTGTGCGACCCAGCCCTGTCAGGACAGAAGCGTCTCCATCATCTCCTCGGGCCCCTCCCACTCAGTCCCCCACCGCTCACCCAGCGGTGGCCTCAATAAGTGTCAAGGCTAAAATACCAATGTGTGCAGCCATGTCCTGAATCACCAGGAACGGGGCAGCGGGTTGGCAAGTTTCGTGCTGCAACGGGTTGGCCACATTCCTGACGGAATCGCACGGCCCTGCAGTTCTCTTCAGGCGACACAACAGGACACTTTGGGTTCCGCCCATCCTGAGCCACCATGCTCTTGGGCTACCGGGAGGGCGTGCGCGCAGGGAGGACTCGCTCCCCTGCAGACCTCATCAGAAACTAGCCCAGAAGTTGCTTTCCAAGGGCAGGTTTTACAGATGCAGAGAACAGCTGTGTCCGTCCCCGGGGCGTGTGAGACGGGCTGCTTCCCGTAACAGGGATGATTGTTGCGAGCAGGGCGACCTTACACGCTTACGGTCAGGTCAGTTCTCGCGGTTTGCGTGGCCCCCAGGCGGTCACCGAAGCCACTGCGAGGACAGGGGCCTGGTTGGAGAGTGGACACGTGGTGGGACAGGCTGTGGGCCCTGCTCCCCAGCGACAGCCGTGCCTCTGAGCTCGCTCTGCCCTGCGTGGGCTCCAGACGTCCCCGAGCGCCCTCCGCAGGGCAGCATCAGATTGCCCCTCACCAAGGGGGCTGGGCAGGGGGGATGGAGGGCCGCACGCTCCTCACGCGGCCCTCCTCTCCATGGCCGCTGTGGCTTCCCCACCAGGCCCAGAGATGGCCCGGGGCCTCCCCGCACAGCACCAGGCGGCTGCTACCCAGCGCCAGGCTCAGCTCTTGGAGTGGCCCCCACTTTCCTCCCAGGGCGCAGAGTGATGTGCAGACCTGAGGCGCGCACGGCACGCGATGCTCTCCAGCGCTGCCTCCCGCTCTCCCGGGGACAGAGCCCGTGCTGCCCCCTGAGCCGCTTCCAGTGAACGCCTTGGACCAGCTGGAGACAGTTTCCCGCCCTCGGTCCATTCAGAGAACCACTCCTGCCTGGATCACATCTCTTCATCCACAACTACCCGAACACCAACTGGACCCACGTCAGTGCAGTGCCAGCCCAGCTCTGATAGCAGCTCAGCACCAGGCTTGGCGATGTAACCACAACAGTGAAGCTGAGGGAGACGAGACAGCACACGGCGCCGAATCAAACCTAGAGAATAGAGGAAGCTGCCCTTACCTTAGCGGCCCGGTCATAGGTGCTCTTCTGCTGGCGGGACGCTCGGGTCTGCCCGCTGGTTCCCCTTCCACACGCTTTTCTCTGGCGGCCACCAGCTGACTCTGTGAATGACACATGAGCGTTTAGACGGGACACGCTGCTTGTCCCAGAGGCCGCAGTCCGCAGAGCCCTGAACGCGGAGGGTGGGGTGGGAAGAGGTCGTGCTCACTGACCCCCGGGCGCACCCCACTATCCCAGGCCCGCCAGCCTCCCTCCACGCTCCCGCGGTCACACACCCGTGTCCGTGGTCCTAAACTGTCACCAGCAGGCACGAGGTTTCTACAGCCTTGCTTCCCTCACACCTTCTTATTTCTCTCACCCCCCTCCCCCACCCCCAGACATTCCTCCAAGTCAACGGGCAGATTTTAATGAGTTCTTGATGGTCACCGCCACATCCCGGGAAGAGGGGGTGTCCCCTGGGGAGGGGTGACCTCCACTGTCCCTCCCCAAGGACATCCGTCCCCCTGCTGCTCCATGCTGGGCCCGCTGAGGCCACCACGGCACACCCTGCCCGGGGTGGGGTGGGGGTGCCCTGTCCTGGGGGCCCTCCTCTTTCCGATGCTGTTTCGCCCACCCTGCTTGTCCTCCTCCTCCAGGATTCGGTGTCTCCCTTTGGCCCTTCCAGCCAGCAGCTCGTGGCCGGGCCCCCTCCCCTCCTCGTGTCCCCTGCCTGGCCTTTCAGTTGGTCCTCTGACTGGTAACCCTCTCAACCTCTTCTCCACTGAACAGTGAGGACGGTGAGCACCTGGGTGTCAGCCAGGACACTTCTATTCCCATCCACCGTCCCAGGAGGTTTGGGGGGAAGGGAAGAACAACACTTGTGACAAACATCTCTTTAGAAATCGCACTGAATTTGGAGTCAAGAGACGAGTTTCCGTCCCGGCCACTGGGCCGACTTCGGAGGGAGCCTGGCCACTCGCCTTGCCTTCTGGCGCCTCGGTTGGTCCATTTAGGACACGATGACAAAGGCTGTGCCTCCCTCTCAGCATTGTCACAAAGAGGAATAAAATTGTGAGGATGTGAGATGCTCAAAGCGTGAGAGGATCTGGCCCCAGCTCCCTGGCCCCAGCCGCCAGCCACGCCAGGAACGCCACGCCACCAGGAATCACAGGCGCCATGGATTTCCTGGGTGACTGTCTGGATTCTCCACACCTTCACCAGCACCCACGATCCAAACTAACTCATGGACCTGAGTGCACCCCAAAAGGCGTGTTTTCCTACCCTCTGGTGGTGTTTTACACTGAGAAAGCATACTCGGCAGTCACAGCTGTGTTCTCACAAAGCCAGCTGCGTTTGCCCTCCCCAGGTGCTGGCCGGCTCCTTCCACTCCCCGGTTTATCTAGAATCATTTGGACTGTCAGCAAAACATAAAAAACAACTGCCTGCAGAGGCCAAATCCACCGCAGGTCCCGTGTCATTGGCGGTGTAATTAACAGCTTCCAGGTCGCCGCAGCCCGTGGGACCCCCGGGGCCTCATCTCTCGGCCCACAGACAGGGCAGGGCGGGCAGGCTTCCAAAGACCCCCCTCACACTCACGCTTTCTTTAAGGGGCATGTTTGCTCCTTTTTAATCTTTACAGCTGGTGTGCGTGTGTGTGTGCAACGTGTTCATGAAAGAGCCCGACTCTGTGGGGGTGGGGGTGGGACCCCTAAGGCCAACTTTCTCCAGCACAGGTCTGTGGGCCAGGTGGGCCGCGAGGGTGTTCTTAAGATCCGTGGAGATTAGGGAAGGCCACACGGTGAGTCTTCCAGAAGCCCCAGTCCTTCATTCTAAGAAAGCCCTTCTTTTTATTAAAACTTTGACGCAGGGAACTCTCCTATGCTGTTGGTAGGAATGTAAGTTGGTGCCGCCACTATGGAGAACAGTCCGGAGGTTCCTTAAAAAACTAAAAATAGAGTAACCATGTGATCCAGCAATCCCGTTCCTGAGCATATATCCGGAAAAGATGAAAACTCTAAGTGGAGAAGACACGTGCATCCCAAGTTCACAGCAGCACCGTTTATAGTTGCGAAGACATGGAAGCACCTGCATGTCCGCTGACAGACGACTGGAGAAAGAAGCAGCAGTACATTTGTGCAATGGAAGACCACTCGGCCATAAGAAGAATGAAACAGTGCTATCTGCAGCAACATGGATGGACCTAGAGATCGCCACTCTAAGTGAGATAAGTCAGAAAAAGGAAGACAGATACCATATGATACCACTTATATGTGGAATCCAAAAAGTGATACAAATGAGCTTATTTTCAAAATAGAAATAGATTCACAGACATTGAAAACAAAATGAGGATTACCAGGCCAAGTGAGGGAGGGATAAATTAGGAGTTTTGGATTTTCAGATACTAACTACTGTATACAAAATGGATAAACAACAAGGTCCTACTGTGCAGCGCAGGGAACTGTATTCAGTACCTTGTAATAACCGATAGTGGGAAAGAATCTGAAAAAGAATTGATGTATACGTGTAACTGAATCACTTTTCTGTACACCTGAAACACTGTAAGTCTACTCTATTTCAATTAAAAAGAAAAAGTTTGCCCCAAGTACAACAGACACACACAGGCACACAGTTCACTGCACTGCCACGCCCTGCACACCCCCGTGGAACCAGAGCTCCGTCGGGAAGCAGAACGTGCCCGCCTGCTTGCCCGCCCGCGCCCTCGGGTCCAGCCCAGCCACTGGCGTGACTCCCAGCTGGCCAGCTGGGTCGCTTTATCGGTGGAATCACAGTGTGCAACTTCTTTCATTCAACACTCTGTTAATGAAAATCACCACATTTTCACTTTTACTTGTGGTAGAATATAGTAGCGTAAAACGTGCCGTCCTACCCATGTTTGCACGGGCTGCTCAGTGGTGGTAAGTCCGCTCACAGCGCCATGCCACCGTCACTGCCCACCTCTGTAGCTCTTCCCATCTTGTAAAACTGAAGCTCTGTCCCCACGACACACTCACTTCCCCTCCCCTCCCCCATCTCCCGCCCCCACCGTCCTACTTTCTGTCTCTGTGAGTGTGACTGCTCTAGGGACCTCACACAAGTGGAACCACACAGCATGCATCCTTCCGTGCTGGCTTATGTCCCGGAGCCTCATGCCCTCACTCAGGGCTCATTCCGGTGGCAGCGTGCACTAGAATCTCCTTCCTTTTCAAGGCCAGATAATGTTCGGCTGTGTGGACGGGCCACGTTTTGTTCAGCCATCGTCCCTCGATGGACACTTGGGTTGCTCTCACCTCTTGGCTGTTGCAAATAATGCTGCTGTGAACACGGGTGTACAAATATCTCTCCGAGACCCTGCTTTCCATTCTTTTGGGTATATACTTGGGATAGAATTGCTGGATCATATAGTAATTATACTTTTAACTTTTTGAGGAAACGCCATACTGTTTTCCACAGTGGCTGCACCACTTTGTGCTCCCACCAGCAGTGCACAAGAGCTCCGATTTCTCCACATCCTCGCCAACACAGGTTATTTTCTGTTTTTCAAATGGGCCCCATCCTAATGGGTGTGAGGTGGTATCCTGTAGTTTTGATTTGCATTTCCCTAATGATTAGCAATGCTGAGCGCCTTTTCATGTGCAAGATTTGTCCATATTTTTGTGTAAATTCTATTGTGTGAACAATAGTTTATCTGTCCGTTCTATGATTAGTGTGGAGGGCCATAATGAAGAGGACTCTGAGATGTCCCAGGGCACGTCCTCTGTGAACACACAGGAGCACCCCACCCAGGAGTGGAGTAGCTGGTTGTGGGTGGAGCAGCAGGACTTTTCAAGACTTTTGTCCATTTTTGCATTGGGTTGTTTGTCTTTTCCTTGTTGGTTGGAAGGAATTTTATGAAAATACATTCTGCATAAAGGTCCTTGGTTGGATGAATATGTCCTGAGAAGTACTGTAGGGGCAAAGCCACGGCTTTCTCCAAAGGCCACTCCTGCCCAAGCCCACCACCATGCCGACTGCAGAGGGGGCTTCTGCCAGCAACCTCCTTGATTCATCCATCCTCCCATCCATCCATCCATTCATCTCCCCATCCATCCATCCACCCAACCATCCATCCATCCTCCCATCCATCCATCCATCCTCCCATCCATCCATCTATCCATCTTCCCATCCATCCATCCATTCATCTCCCCATCCATCCATCCACCCAACCATCCATCCATCCTCCCATCCATCCATCCATCCATCCATCCATCCATCCATCCATCTTCCCATCCATCCACCCAACCATCCATCCATCTCCCCATCCATCCATCTATCCAGTCATCCATCCTCCTATCCATCCATCCATCCATGATCAAGAGCCTCTGGCATGTCCAGGTCCTGACCCTGCCACCCCTACCCCTCCAACCAAGCATGGTGAACTGTGGCACCAGGGCGCTCCCTTCCACGTACCGCACAAGCCCACCTCCCAGGGCATTCAAGGTGTCTGCAGGCCAGTCCAGGTGGCCTGTCCACCCCCCATGAACTTGCATTGTCCCCACGTAGTGGGAGCACCCAGGCCCCTCTGCCTGGCCCCACTGAGCCGCATCCGTGGGAACACACTCTCCACAGCCTGGGATGCTGTCTGAGCCCCTTGCCCACCCCACCCTGGTGAGGACGAGTTGTGCTTGTCCCTCAGATCCCATGTGCTCTGCCACACCTGTCGCAGGTCTGTTAATATTAACAAGGATGGCAGTGGTTAGGCTCTGGTAGGAGCCAGCCCTGGACTAGATGGTTCCATGACCCTTCCCAACAACCTTGTGAAGCAGGTTCTCACATTAGCCCACCCTGCAAATGAGGACCTCGAGGCTCAGAGAGGTGGAGCAGCTCTCCCTAGACCTCAAAACGAGGACGTGATGGAGGAGAGTCCACGATTCCAGGGTCGATTCCAGCCCTGGTCAGGGGGCCATACCTGAGCAGTCTGTACGGCCCTGAGCTGAAAACCAGAACAGAGGAATGAAACAAGGGGTGAAGGCTGGAGCCAACAGTGCCGACCTCAGAGCCAGAGGACTCACACCAAGTGAGGGCCTGCCTGGGGCCCAGACACTCCTTCCTGGAAACAATAAGCAGAGAAAAACAGCCCGGAAACTTCCCCCTGAAGCAAGTACGATCGCTCTGGACATTTGGAATCTGGGCGCAGCTGGAGAAACACCAGGTCGGGACAAGTGTTATTTCCCAGGCGGAGGGGATGACGGCCGTCTGGAGCCGCCCGGGAGCGGGCCACGTGGGCCGCAGAGAAGCTGTCGTGACAAACAGGCCCCGGTGAAAGCTGCCGGCATGGCCGCCCTGTGCCCTGCGCTGTCCCCACTTTCTGCTCCTGCTGCAGCCGTGGGACGCTCGTGGCCCTGGGTGCTGGGAGCTGGCTGTCACCAGCATGTGTTTCTACAGGGCCCGCGGGCGCCCAGTTCAGGGCCACAGGGGGGTCCTAAGGTTGAGCACCCACAGAGCTCCAGGCATCTGCCCTTGGGAGGGAGGGCGGCCAGGGTTAGGAGGCCGAGGGGCTGGGGCGGGAGCGCCCTGCCCTGCTTCAGCCAGAAGGTCTTGCTGATGCTGTGCACAGGGCGTGTGGGGGTAGCCGGCAGGTCGCCCCGCTGCCCGCCTCCCTCCCCTGCTCTGCTGGCAGCTGCCCACTGGCACCCAGTCACCCTGCGATTTAGGATGTGGGTGAAACACCACCCCCGGGCTTGGAGTGTGCTCCCTCGTGCGGCCCTGGTGGACATGCATCCCCCGTGCCCACGCAGCCAGCAGACACGACACTGGAAGGCCCTGAGCGGTGCCTGCCCCCCGCCCCGGGACTGTCTGAGCCGCTGTCACAGCCCAGGGAAGGCTGAGGAGACCCTGTGTATCCTGGGAGGGTCCTGAGTGGGTCCTGGGAAAGGAGGCTTGAGTGGAAAAACCTCCTGAAATCCAAATAGAGCCTGGCCTCCAGCTCCCAGCGAGGGCCCCGTAGCTGCTCCCCGAGCTTCAACGAACGTGCCACAGGGACGGGGGTGTCAACAACGGGGAACCGAGGGAGGGGGACACAGGAACCCTCTGTGCCCTTACTGCAACTTTCCTATAAATCTAAAACCCTTCAGAAACAAAGTGTATTTTTTAAAAATGGGCAAAAGATTTAAATAGACATTTTGCCAAAGAAGGCGTATGAATGGCAGAGAAGCACACAGAAGGGCATTCAATCTCATTACCCATCAGGAAAGCGTAGGTCAAACCGCCGTGAGGCACCCCTCACACGTGCTAGAAAGCTGAGCAGGACCCTGCGGGGCTTCCCAGGGACAGACCTCCTCCCCGCACCGTGTCCCCTGCCTCTTGTTTGTAAAGCAAAAGAAAACAAAACAAAACAAACACTTTCGCCTCCTGGGCCTTCCCCAGGTTCCAACGAGAAAATTTAATCAGAGAAATGAGAAAATGCAAAAAGAACGGAGTGCAGTCGAGCAAGACAAAATAGTAACAGTTTTGTCACGAAACAAAACCCAGGACCTTTAGGTCCTCCTCAAGGGCCGTGGATGATATGCTGAGCCACGTCCGTGAGTGAGACTGAGACCCCTACCCCGCGGAAGAGGGTAACTGCACGCCGACCACCCGCACGGAGACCCCAGGCTGGTGGGGACGGGAGGCCGTGACGCCAACTCCCCCAACTCCGCCCTCTTTACCTGCTCACCACCCAGGCAGAAGGATGTCCGCGTGGTGATCAGGCACCCGCAGCCTCCTCCCTCACCCTGAAAGCTCCCTTCAAAGCCACCAGGGAGCTCAGGGCTTCCAGCTGCCCGTCTCCTTGCCTGGTCCCACGCTGGACACCTGGCAACAAACACCGCCCTTTCCTGGACCGCAACCCAGCGTTTACTGCACACAGAGGCACGGAGCCGGGCTGGCTGGTTAGCAGCAAGAAGAGCCCTACTCACCGCAAAGGTGGATGACACCAGGAGTCGGCCGAGACAAGGAGGGACAGGACCTCCTGCAGCGCCACGTGGCACACAGAGCCCCAGCAGTGCTCTGGAAAGAGTCTGACTCCGTGCTAGAGTCAGCCAGACCGACCTGGGACCCGGTCACCCCCACCAGGAATCCACCCAAGGGAAGTGAGACACACGTCCACGTAGAAACCAGCTCGCAAATGGCCACAGAAGCGTCACCCTCAAGAGCCCCAAACCCAAGTGTCGGTCAGCAGGAGGCACAAAACGTGGCTATACAAACAGCAAGACCCGATCTACCGCGAGGAGGAGCACGCATCTGGGACAGGCCCCATGGCGGACGGCCGCAGACCCAGCGCGCTCAGCAGAAGCAGCTGGACGAACGGCGCTACAGCCTGACTCACTTCCACAGAATTTCCAGAAAAGGCAGATCTCCAGACGCAGAAGGTGATGGGAGAACACACCTGTCACGGGTTCGAGGCCATGCTCCCTCCCCGAGCCTGGGCCCTTTGTGCGCTGCCCGGAGCAGCCGCCCAGCCCGGGGCCATGGGCAGGAGCTCGACCGCAGAAGCCGCTTGGCCTTGCTGGTCTCACAGCTCTGGAGCACTGCTGAGCTGGCCAGTGTGGGTGGGGGCCCTCTAGCCGGCCACACTGACCTCCACCACTGCCCAGAAGTCATGAGCAGCCAGTTCTGCGCAGGCTGGGGGCAATGAGCATTGGCTCCACCTTACAGGACTCTAGGTGGCCGGAGCTTTGGTGTGGGAAAGACGGCCCGGCCCCTGGGAAAGTGGGGAGCGGTCTGGGGGAGGGACACTGACTGCAGTTGGGCCCCATAGGAGTGACTCTGGACAGATCCCTGCTCGTTGGATGAGCGTGTGAGGATGTGCCCAGACCCCAGAACGTGACCTAGCCCCTGGGACGCCAGTGTGCAGATGGGCAGTAGGCACTCCCAGGGGCTCGGGCATGTGGGGGGCAGAAGGATGTGCCCCGACACCCCTGAGATGTGCAGAGCTCCGTGGCCAGGTCTGGCGGTCTCCCCACAGCCCTTGGGCCCGGCCCCAGTTCACAGGTGGGAAGTGCTCCCCTGCTCTCGGGTGTGAAGTCAGAGCTGGTCTGCCAGTGGGGTCGTGCGAGGGTCCTGGATGTCTCCGTGTGCTTCCCAAGGACTCCGATCCCCTCTTGGGCACTTTTCTCTTTCTCGGGAGATGCTGGGTCTCTGAGCCAAGCGGGTGAAGTCACACTCAGGGGTTGTGGGAGGACAGGGCCGGTGACTCAGCTGCACGCGAGATGGGGCGCTTCCAGACAGGGGGTGGGGGACGGCCCGTCAGGAGGGCAGCTCCTCTCCATCTGCTGGAATCCAAAGCAGCCTCTCGGCCTGAGGTGTCCCGCCCTCATAGGGACCGGGTGACGTGGAGGCCACCGAAGCCTGCGGTCTCTTCCCATCCCTCCTTAACCATCAGTGTTGGAAAACAGTGAGAGGTTGTTCTTGGTTGGACAGAAAGGCCCACTGTGCCCTCTGACCCTCCGTGAGGAAGGACGGGGTCCTGGGCTGGGACACTGCAGTTCCTGGGGTGTTCACTTCCTGTAAACCCACTAGAAACGCAGCCCAGAGAGCATCGGAGGGGCTCAGAGCTGGCTTGGAGGGGTGACGGGGGCCCAGGTTCTAAATGGTGCTGGTGAGCAAGAACTTGCAGACACAGATGGAGGCCAGGGAGGGCCTCAAGGGGGCAGGGCCAAGAGGGCAGGACAGGCTGGGTGGCCCCTTGCAGAGGGCAGGCAAGGGCTCACAGATGGATGGAGCGGGTTCGGGGTGAGAAAGATGGGGCTGGGGCGGGCGCCAGGCTGGACTCGACAGGAAGTGGAGGCGTGACTGGGGCTGGAGCAGGGAGACGGAGGGCACGAGACATTGGTTCCAGTGGGAGGGGGCATGGTGGCTCCTGTGTGGGAGGAGGAGGGGCAAGTCCTCCCTGGGAAGCAAAGGGCCCCCCTCCCCACCGGCAGTGCTGTCCAGCGAGCCAGTCCCAGCAAGGCTGAGCCAGCAGTGGGAGGGAGAGGGCCTCGGGCTGGGCAAGGGCCCTGCGGTCAGCGCCTGAGCTCAGCATGCATGTGGCATTGATGCCTGGGTTCTCTATGAAGGGAGGCTGATAGGAGCTGGTAGCTCCCTGGGAACCAGGAAGGTGCCCTGCAGGCCAGGCCCCCCTGCCCTGTGCACTCTCCCCTGGCCCCCAGGGCCCTCTGGTCCTCCTCCTCGCACGTCCACTCAGTCCCAGGCCCCGCAGTTCCTCTGGCCACAGGGGTCTCACTTCATCACAGAAGACAGAGAATGAGGCAGGGCAGAGCTCACCCACTGCGGGGTTTTGGAGAAAGCACGGGCCTCAAGCTGAGAAACTTTACAGCCTACAAAACGCTCCATGTGAAACGTGTGCAGACCACCTTCTGAGCAAGTCGAAGAGAAAGGCACCGAGTGTGAGCAAGTCCAGAGCTTTCCCCAGCACCCCGGCCCCACCCCCAAGCCTCACAGCTGTGCGTTACGAGTCCAGGGTCCCTGTACAGGAAGGGTATTGGGGTCCCGCCCGGGCCAAGGAAGCCCGCCTGCCTGAGCTCTGCCCAGCTCCTACGGAAGCGCCCTCCTGCGGCCAGGGGCTCTGGGAGCTGTTCTCAGGCGCCCGCTCCGCTGCTCATCCTCCGGCGTGTAGGAGCACAGCTCCGTCTGCTGCCGCTGCCGGGTGGGGCCATGGGCCTGCTCCTGGCGGGCAGGGTTCAAGCTGTGTCTCTCCCTGAACCATAAGGACGTCTCAGCGGCCGACACCGAGAAACCCGAGCCCCTCAGGAGCAGGGTTCTCTGCTTCCTGCGCCAGCCTGCGCCCACCCTGCCTGCCTCCGCCCTCTGCGGCCCTGTCAGAGCCCTCGGCTCCCGCAACTCTTACTGGGTAGGACCCGGGCCGCCCCCCTCCCCAGGAAGACAGGTGAGCAGTCACTTCTGATCCATTACAGGACGTGTCATTGCCGCAGCGGTCCAGCAGAGCTCAGCGAGAAGGGCTGTGCGGACCAGTGAGTCCGCAATCTCCCTTTCCTCGTGGCCACATCCTGGGGTCGTCCTGCTCCACACAGAGGTGGACTGACAGCTGGGGACCCAACTCCGCGAACCCAGGGAAAGCAGGGCGGCTGGCGCCCCACTCAGGGGCTCCCACACGGATCTGGGAAAGCCTCAGGTCCTCACATGGTCCTCACCCTTCTCCCCGTTTGGATTTTCCCCAGGTGAGTCACTCAAGGGCCATGCCGATCTTTTCGTGGAGAAGACGCCCAGCTGTCTCCGAGGAAATCGCTCCTCATCCAGGGACTCCAGCCCACTGAGGCGTCTGCGCCCAGCGCCCCCGGGCTCCCCGTGCCCATCCTGCCAGCATACAACGCCAGCCTCCTTTGCCAGAATCTCCACTTTATTGAGCTTTGAATAATTTCCCAAGATAAACCCTTGAGAGTTTTCTTCTAAGCACTTAGGCCTTCGTTTACGAGACTCTCTGATCTGCTAAGAGTGTTTAGATCTCACTGAAGCGCGGTCTTCCCACCCACGGCCACTCGGGGCGAGTTCGGGGGGAGCTCAGCGGGCGGGGAGGCCGTCGGGCTGCCTTGGTCTGGGGGGACCCAAGAGAGAGCCCCCCATCCGGAGCCTTTGCCCCCAGGGTGGAGGAGGGGCCTCTGCAGGGATCCTACAGGCTTAGGGCGCCTTATCCAGAACAGAAGGTGCTGGGGGGCCCATTTCCTCCATCCTGTATGAGGGCCTTTGCAGCCATGCCTGTTGTTCAAACCGTGGCTCCGGGGACAGCCTGGCTCCCCCTGCCCCGTGAAGCCAGCCGCCTGCCGGCCACCCGAGTCTGAGGTCGCCGCCCTCTGCAGCCCCTGAAACGAGTGACCGGCCCCCACGGGCCCCACCTGTTGCTTCTTCTGACCAGCAGCCCCCTCGTCCCACACACCATCGCTCCAGCGGCCGTCAGAGCGTGCCCCAGCCTTCTGTTATTTCAGGTTGTTTTGTTTCCAGCATAGATTTCCATTCAGTTACCACTGGGATGGACGGGCCTCCTCCATCTGGCTCCCGCACTCCCAAGATTCTGACCCCTAAATAGAGCCTTGTGCAGTTCGGGGAAGAAATAAAAACGGGAGGGTGGCTGCCAGAGGTGGCTGTGATAGACGTGTGTCACCTGCCAGCCCGCCCGGTGGCTCCGGAAGTGGGTTCCAAGCATCTGTCCCAGTGTGTCCCAGCTTCTGGGTTCTTTTGCGCGTGAGGGCTCCCCTGACTCAGACAGCGGGGGCCAAAGGCCTTCGGGGCGCCCGCGAAAGCCTCCTTCCAGCCAGCAGGGACCCACCAAGGCAGAGCTGGGTGTTCAGGGAGCAGGAATCTGCGGCCATCCTGGGGGTTCAGGCAGCGGGGCTGTTCTGAGCCAGGAGGGTCCCCAGCTGCTGTGACCCCAAGACAGTTTGGGGGCCCGGTCTCCAGAGTCCTGCTGTCCCAAGACCCGAGAGTATTTCCTCACCAAGTAAACAGAAGACCCCAGCTTCCCCGTGAGGAGGGGAGAGTGAGACCCAGCAGGACCCTGCGGGGCCTTCCTGGGGACTGACCCCCACGTCCCCGGCCTCTTGTTTGTAGAAAAGCTTCAGCCTCCTAGGCCTTCCCCCTGTTCCAAAGAGCAAATTTAATCAGAGAAATGAGAAAATGCAGAAACAAAGGAGAGCAGTCAAGCAAGACAAAATAATAACAGTTTAGCCATCAAGGTCCAGGACCTCCAGCTCCTCGAGGGCTGCAGATAACATTCGGAGCCTCGTCCTTGAGTTGTCTTAGGGACATGCAAACCCCCACCAGACGGAAGGAGTTGACTGCATGCTGCCCACCAACCAGCAGGGTCCGGGAACGGCGGAACAGGAGGCTGACGACTTAGACTCTTGCTACCTCCCCACCAACCAACCAGAAGGAAGTCCAGGAGGTGCAGCCCTCACACCAAGTGTTGCCTTCAGAAACCCTCCCCCAACAGCCTCGGGGGGTTGGGGTCCTCTGCGCACAAGCTGCCTGTCCTCCCTGCTGGGCGCCCACCGTGAACACTGCACTTTCCTTCCCCGCAGCCCGGCGCCCGGAGACTGGCTTTCTGCCTGCCGGCGAGAGGACCCAAGTTCAGCTCGGTGACAAAAGCCTGCAGTGTCCTCTGTCCACAAAGACTCTAGCGGGAGAACCTGTTTACGTCCTGAGAGGGGCTCGCCTGGAAACAAGGCTGTGTTTCAGAGACTCGGGAAACCTGGCTGCCCGCTGCCCTGGCTCCCTGCTGGGAGGAGGGGCGAGGGGTCCCCGGGGGAGGGGACGCTGCCAGCAGTCCAGCCCTGCCCCACCCGTGGGCTCCTCTGCACGGCTCCCTCTGGACAGGCCTGCTGCCTGTGTTCTGGGGGGACATCCCAGAAGTTTCCTCTCCACCAGCAGCGACAAGTTTGCTTAAAGAGAAAGCAACGAATAGCCCATTCTCCAGTCCTTTTAAGGGCTGAGCTAAGCTGGGTCAACTTAAACGCCCCACCCACTGATACAAGCCCCTGGAATGTCACCGCCACAATGACTATTATTATTATTATTATTATTATTAACCCAAACACTTCACTCTGCAAGCTTCTAGAAGAAACAGGGCATGTGCCAAGTCCCACACTGGTTACCATGCCCACCTCCCAGAGCCCTACCCCCGAGGAGGTCAGCCCTCCCACATTTCTGCCTGAAATTTCAAGCCCAGAACCTTGAATGAACTCAGACTCCTGGGCTGGACCTCCTCTAGCCAACGGCCCCAGGCCCCCCAGCCACGTCCGTGAAAGCTGAGAGGTAGCCAGGGACAGAGCTCCCAGGCCCCAAAGTGAGGTGTTCCGGGCCACTGAGCTGTGCTGAGCCATCTTTCTTTCCTTGAACAGAATAATCAAACATCATCCAAGTGTCTTGAAACCCCTTCCTTCCTCTGTGACCCAGTAATTCAGAGATCTTGATGTTCCCCCAAAGGTGGCCCAGAGTGGCTGTGTGCCAGCCCACACACACAGGGATCACCTTGCTCTATGATGTCTGCCCCCCAGACTTTCTGTTTAATCCGTCAAAGCCTGTTCCCACTGATCTGTGCTAGGCTGCACTGGAACACCCTCAGGCTGGGCCAAATTGCACGTTCTGTTACTTTAAGAGTGTTTCCTGATGCTGCACGGAGGCCACCAGCTCCTGCGTGGCACTCCAGAACAGTCACCAGAGGATGCAGACTGAAAAGGGTTTTCTGGGCCATCCCTTCTGCTTCTCTCATTCTGGAGCCAAGGAAGGGAGGGTGTTAAAAAAGGGAAGTGATTCCACAGCCTTCCTTGGCATCTCACATGTAGCTCAGTTTCCCCAAAGCTACACGCAGCTTAGCCCTGTGGGTAGGAGCAGGGTTTGGGGTTCTTTGCTGACCAGCTGGGGGACTCTGTCCATGTTACTGAACCTCCCAAAATCTGTAAAGTGGCGTAAAAATAGCTCTTGCTTTACGGTTGCGGAGATTAAGCTAGGGAACCCAGGGGGAGTAGAAAGTGCTGGCGTGTGGAGTGTGGACGGCATTTGATCACCGTTACTGAGTTTCCTTCCTGTCGGTCAGCACCCGGTTTAGCGCTGCCTTCTCAGTGTTCGGACACACAGCTGATGCTTGACAAACGTTTGAGGAATGAACGAGACAAGGACAGCCTGCATTGTACACAGACGAGAGCAACTGGCCACACTTGTCTTCAATTGCTTGCGGCCAATGTCCAAGTTTGGGCATCTTCCCAGTACCAGACACTGACACACTGAGAACGGGAACCACATCTTGTATGTCTATGTCTTAAGGAGCTACGGAAGAATCCCACATTGAAACCACAAAATATTATTGAGAGGAATTAAAGAAGACCCAAATAAATGGAGAGATACACCGTGTTCGTGGATTCAAACACTCAGTGCTCTCATGATGTCAACCTTCCGCCGAGTGTATCTGCCAGAGTCAAAGCAACCAAAACTGCAGAAGACTTCTTTTTTGGGGTAGAAGTTGACATGCTGTATCTAAAAGTTACGTGCAAATGCAAAGGATCCAGAATAGATCTTAAAAAAGAAGGACCAAGAGGAGTTACAGGTCCTCACTCTGTCTTACTGTCACTTTGTAGCAATCAACAGAGTATTGGGTTGGAGTGTGGATAAGCAAATAAAGTAGTTAATAAAATGAGAATAAAGAATCCAGACTAAGACACACACGCACACACCCACACGAGCACTGCCTCCTCCTCCCGGCAGCCCCGGTTCCAGCCCCAGCTCCGACAGCTGGGCCATTTTGCTTGCACAGGTAGCTGTGTCTCTGGGCATCTGAGTTTCCTCATCTGTAACATGAGGGAGGTGAGATAAATAATTGCAAAGGTTCCCAGCTCCAAAGTTCTGTTATCCTGGGGTCGTAAACGCGCTATAGCAACACCTTCTCTCTTACTCGGTTTCACAATTAGCCTTCCCCCTCCCCCTCCCTGGCACTATTCTAGCATACACTCAGTTTTATAAATGCTACACAAATTAAAATTAATTGGAGGAACTTTTAAAGAGTATTGCAACTGCTGGAGAGGGAACCTGGAGCCACAGTGGGGATATTGCAAAGTCCAAGAACATCTGCTCAAGGCTGTTCTCAGACTCAGATCCAGGGGCTCACTTTTCACAACTGACCATATCCAGCCTGATTCATCCATGGAACTTTTCTTGACAAAGTCCACAGTGGCTTCTAAATGCCTCTCCATGTCTCAGCAAGGTTTGTTTACCCCAAAAGTGGTCTCTGTTCTCTGAGAAGTGGCCAATTTATCCTCTTCTGTCTGTCCCACTGTTCCGTAAGCCCCAGCGTCCAGGACTGGGCCTCGTTTGAATTCGGACCCAGCTATTGAATGGACTGTTGGGGTCCATCTGGGCAGTGCGAGTGGCCTCCCGTCGGTCAGGGCTGGCTGGCTGTGGCAGCCTCTGCCCTGGTTGCTTCTCAGGCTGGAACTTGCACTGAATGAGGCCCACAGAGGCTGGGCGTCAGGGAGGCGGGCGTCTGGGGCCTGCGCTGGGAAGGCCAGAGCTGCTGGTATTCCACGATGGGGCTGGAGTCTTTGGGTTAGGGTCTTCCTTCCCTAACATCTGGACTGGGATCGGGACCCCCACAGACTAGAGCAGCTGACCAGCACCTGCCCTCCCCACACGTAGCCACTCTCGTGGGCACCCAGCCCTGGTACAAGAGCTCCAGGAAACAGGGAAGCCAGCGCTTCCTGCCCAGCCTCAGAAGCCAGCTGAAGAAACGCGCTCGTTCAGTTTTAGACATGGAAAGACCCAGACGAACCGAGTCTGGTGAAAGCTTTTGTCATGTGTCGGACAAAAAAAGTAAGAGCAGCTTCCTCTTACTTGCAACAGAAAGTGTCCAGAGTAGCTGCCCCTGTTCCCTGCTGGCCCGTCCCCATGAAGCCCCCCCCCACCTCCTGTCCACAAACAGCCACTCCTGCTCCCCCTCCAGGTCTCAGCTTAAATGTCAGGACCCTTTTCCCTGACAACCGAAATTAGGTCCCCATTTGAATTTCGTGGCCTCAGGGTAATCGCCATGGTGGGCAATTGCTGAGATTCTCCCCGGCCCTTCCCCACTAGCCTGCAGGTGCAGGGGGTGGACACGGGCACATGGGTGTCCTCTGCTGCAGCCCCGCACCCGGTAGACAGCGAGCGCACGAAAATCTCCATTACCTCTTCGTGCCATCCAGATCTGGCGGTGTCCAGAGACGGGAGCTCCTCCCCTAGCAGGGGAGTTCCATTGGTTCTGGGGCCTTCAGAGCCATGTGAACTTGGAAGGAAACAAAGTCCCTGGGGCAGCAGCTCCGGCCTGGCCTTTCGGCAGGTGGGGGAGCTGGGGGTGCAGGGGGGCTTCCCCAGCCCTGGGCCTCCCCTCCATCACCTTCCCTAGCTCTGCTGTTCTGGAGAGGCAGGTGGGTAGCACCTCTAACACAGCCATTTTTTTAAGTTCTGGTACATTCTTCTGCCGTGGGTTTTCCAAAGAGCATTTACTTTAGGCCAAATGAGGCTTAATCTCCACTTCCGCAGAGAGGCTGGACAGGAGCCTGCGGAGCGAGTGTGGCAGCTGCAGTAACTGCAGTGGTAACAGTTCTGACGCAGACGGTGGCTCACACTCCCCCTGGGCTACCTCGGGAGGTCCCTGGATGGCACTCGGGTCGCCCTGAGTGCCTCCCGGGGGCAGGGGCCTGAGGGGCCCTAACCACGGCTCCACCAGAGCTTCTCCAGAGCTTCTCTGTCTTCACCTGTCCTGTCTTGGGTGGAGGGCTGCTGATTTCTTTGGGAAGTGACATACCCTCCCCCTAGCAGAGCAACGTCCCCACTGTGTTCTGCCCAGCGGGGGCTGACCTTCCAACCGCATCATTAACGTGGCCGTCAGCCTCAGGCCCTGTAAATGTGCTCTTGTCCCCTGGGTACAAGCGAGATCAACCCACGGGGACCCAACTCCACAGCGGGGAAAACAACTCCAAGCACACTCACTCTCTCACTCGTGCATTCACTCACACGGTCACCTCCATCCTTTGAGCACGCGGCTCCCCCTCCCTAGAACGGCGGTCTCAGCGCGAGATCCCTGGACCCAGCATAAGCGGCACTGGAAACTCGTTAGACGTGCAAACTCGCGGACTCCTTCCCGGCCCTGGACCGAGGCTGGGGTCGGGGCTGCGCCACCCGTTGCAGCGAGCGCTCTGGCAGCTCTGAAGCACGCTCAAGTGGGGGCCGCTGTGCCGGAGCGTTTCCTCCCATCCCCCTCCGCCCAGCTGACACCTACTTCTCTTCAGTCTCTCCTCCTGCAGGCAGTCTTCCAGGACTGCCTGCCCCAGCCCCTCCTGCTTCCCCCACCATGACCCTGTTGCTCCTACTTCTGCTTGTCACCTGGGGTAAATTCCCTGAGGATAGAACCTGGCACAGCAGTTGCACAAGAAATGTGGAAGGAAGGAGGGAAGGAGCAAATGAGTGAAAGAATACAGGCTTAAATGAGCGCTTTCTGGAGGCAGAATTGGGGTTATGAATGTGACCAAGGCAGAGCTCTCAGTCCATCTTGGGAGGCAGAGGAGAAAAAGATGGGCCCCTGGGGGCCTCGGGGCCAGGCTGACGGCCACAGCTGGACACTCTGGGAGCACTGCCAACCACTCATGTCCAGTGACCTTTGCTTCCTAACTGCTTTTGCTGGGTGAGCCAGAGCCACCGCCTGGCTCTGGGCCAGGCTGGAGGATGCCCAGGTGTCATGCACGGCTCCAGACCAGCCCCTGTGGTCTGGCCAGGCTGCCACGGGCACAGGCGCACAGCAGGTGGGCTTCCTCACTCTTGGTCTGGGGCTAGTGGTCGGATGGAGAGTTCCCAGAGCAGCTTGGTTCCAGGGTAAACAAGCCACGACAATACGGGGAAATGCTCTGAAGACAGGCCGGGAGGCTTGACTCACGGTGGGGAGGGACGCTTGGGGATGAGAATTCCCCTCTCCAGGGCTGACTTGTTCGGGCCGGGAGAGGGTAAGGAAGGCGGCCGGCACGTGGTGACTCATCTGGGAACTCTCAGTGGTGACCACGGCCCGGCAGCCTTTGATTTTCCCAGGCAGCTGACTTCCAGCCTGGAACATGGCTCCAGGACAGCAATGTGAGCCGTGGGAGCACATGGCCCAGGGTGGGAGAGGCCGGAGCAGACACACCCTCGCCTGGACGGGAGACACAGTCCTGCCGCGCGCCTGCAGTGAGCAGCCACGGTCTTGCCCGCCGCTTCATCCCTGCACCCCGGTGTCCTTATCGGTGTCCGCCCTGAGCCCCTCGTGCTGCAGCGGCCTGTGCCCATGATGGTGCCTCTGAAGACCCCGGAGGGACGAACTCCCTGGAGGGCAGCAGCCCCCTCGGGACAGACTCCCCTTCCTCTCCTCCCTGGTAGCAGCAAGATCTTCACGGAAGCTGATGGTGTCACACAGAGACAAAGTGCGCAGAAGTGGAGGCAAGCCGCGTCTGCCGGGAGGCGCTGTGCTTGGTCCCGGTCTTCGGTCAGCAGGGGCGTGTGGGTGGAGGAGTTCTTGTCGTTGGCAGTAAAGTCCAGGCCTCCTGGGCAAGGTTGATTTCTCTGCTCTCCCGGACCATGGACATTCTGAGCCATACCCCGAGCACATCACAAGGCCTAGGTTGTCACAGTTAGGTGCAGCTTTATGCTCATGCCTCCACCTGTCCACTCACCCACCCACCCATGCACCCATCCAAGAACCGCAAATGAAGCAGCTACTCCGTGCCCCTCCCAACACCCGCCCTGGGAGCACGGGGTTGAATGGCACGCTCCTCCCCTGCGCTCGCCCGGAACGCAGCTTGGATGACACGTGTCTCTCTCTGAGAGGTGCAGCTTCTGGGGTCTGTCAGCAGAGCAGCTACAGAGCAGGGGACAAGTGCCAGACATGAATGCAACTGAGGGGCACTCGGTCTCCCCGCAGGGACAGAGGGAAACTTCCAGAAGAAGCTGTGTACGCCTGGCATCCCGAAGCCACCTGCAGGCAGGGCGGGGATCCCAGATCCTGTGGGGGCGGGCACAGGACTGCTCAGCGCTTGCAGGGCAGCACCAGCCTGGCTGCCTCAGGTGGGAGCTGGGGATGCAGCTTCCTGAGGACCTGACGAGTCAGCCGCCGGCCGAGGACACGTCACTGCTTTTCCAGCCTCCGAGAGCCACCTCCTGACATCTTGTGCCATTATCCACAGTGACTCGAGCATCTGGGGAGCGGACGCAGGGGAAGGCAGACGGCCGGCAGCGAGCTGGGGGCGGCGAGGACACCAGACATTCCCGGCACCAGTCAGGCCTCCCCACGGGGGTTCCGTGAGCAAGTCAGACGGCTTTTGTTCCTTTTGTGTTTGCTCATTCCAGAAAGGATTCTGCTTGACTCCTGATTTCCCAACTGGCTCCTTCTGCAGCTTAAGAAAGCAAGAGTGAATAATTGTTCTGGCTTTTTGCTTCTTGGGTTTTTTCCTTCATTACAGGAATGTGTAAACACCCTGAGTTTTTAAAGACATCTTGCCAAACCTTGTGTGTTGGAGGCTCTGCAGGCTTTCGGGCAACAGCTGGCACCCTCGCCCGGGGAGCTGGGCTGACCCCGCAGGAGGTGGACTCTCGCCGAGCCACCGAGGGCCTGGCCTGGGAGGGTGGGGGGGCCATGCTGGAACGTCTAGCCTGCCTGGTATGGGCTGAGTCGTGTCGCCCCCAAATGCACATACTGAAGCCCTGACCTCCAGCACTCAGGCTGTGACCATCGCTGGAGGTCAGGTCTTTAAAGAGATCAAAGGTTAAAGGGAGGTCACCGGGGTGGGCCCTACTCCAGCATGGCTGGTGTCCTTATGCGAAGAGGTGGTCTGCACGCGGACGCACACAGGGAAGACCGTGTGGCGACACAGGGAGGCGGTGGCTGTCTACGTGCCCAGGAGAGCAAGGCCTCAGGGAAACCAACCCTGCTGACACCCTGGCCTTGGACCTCCAGCCTCCAGGGCCAGCGAGGAGCAAAGCTCTGCCGTGAAGCCTCCTGTCTGCGGTGACTGCAGCCCAGGCACGCTCAGACCCCACCTTCGCCCACTCCGCCCCAGGATGTGAGCCCGCCACGAGGAGGCAGTGACTGCCCCCGCTGGGCGTGCCTGCTGGGCCCATCCCCACACCGGGCTCTAGTGTGTATCTGCTCTCGCTGCAGCGCTAGGGCGCAGACACGAGGGAGCAGAGGGCCCAGGAGGCGAGGGAGCCCAGCGGAATCCCACACGGGGAAAACGGGGGAGGAGTCGGTGTCAGCCTGCCCCACAGGCTGGACGGAGGGACCACATTCTGGAAGGACCCACCCTGGGTCCCTGCAGTGGAGGCGGCCTGTTACCCCCTCCCCTGCCCCTCTGCCGGCTGTTAGAAGGTCTGGAAAGAGAACTGAAGCATCCTTATCACCCCCGCCCCAAGTCCAGCAGAACACCACCCACCACTGCGACAGCCACGAGGGAAACACGAATGCAGACCGCCCCCCGCTCCTCCTCCCCGTGACAGTCACAGAACGAGGCCGCTGGTGGTCCGAGGCAGGTCTGAGCTGCGGGTGGAGGCCCTGCGGCACGCCGCAGACACCTGCCAGGGCCGGCCTGACGGGTCAGTGATGGGACGGGGTCTGCGGCCCCTGGAGGGCAAGTGCCGTGCACTGGCTGTCCCTTACAAGGGAGATGGGGACAGGGTTCTCCATGTGGCGCAGGGCCTCTCAGCCACAGCACTGCTCATGTGTGGCGCCTGTGATGAATCATGTCCCCGAAAGACATGTTCAAGTCCTGAGCCCCAGAACCTTCCGAAAGAGGCAGGAAGGATCCCCTCAGGGTCTCTGCTCTGGGGTCTGGGCCCCAGACAAAGGAGATCGATTCTGTCTGAAGCCCTGGCTTGTGGCCCTTGGTTGCAGCAGCTGCAGGACCCTGGTAAAGGGCGTCACCCCTGTGGGGGGCTGTCCTGTGCACTGAAGGTGCTGAGAGCAGCCCTAGTCTCCCTCCACCCACCAGAGGCCAACAGAAGCCCCCAGGCTGTGACAGAACAAGCGTGCCCAGATACTGCCAAGCGTCCCTGGGGGCAGAGCCGCCCCTGGGTGGGGACCCCTGGGCAGAGAAGGAAGCTGTCCGTCAGCCCAGGTACCATCCTGCAGGGCCTGGGCCAGCCTGTCTCCTCCAAGCCCGGTCCCAGGATCCCTGGCCTCCGCCCTGTGTTCTCTATAGAGCCCACCCGTCCCAGATGACGGCGCAGCAGGGCTGGGGGCACCTGTGCCCAGACTGAGCTGAGGACAGACATCCTGCTCCCAGCAGGACTGTCAGACAGAGCCTGCCTGTGGGGCCCGGCCACCTTGTCTAGTCCAGGTGGCTAGCTCCCGCTGTGCCCGCTCCCTGCCTTCCACGCGGCCCTCGGAGGTGTGCGGACCCCGCTGTGCCCGCTCCCTGCCTTCCACGCGGCCCTCGGAGGTGTGCGGACCCCGCTGCGCCCGCTCCCTGCCTTCCACGCGGCCCTCGGAGGTGTGCGGACCCCGCTGCGCCCGCTCCCTGCCTTCCACGCGGCCCTCGGAGGTGTGCGGACCTTGGGGCAGTTGGCATGGCACACCTGCCCCACCACTGCCTTCCAGCGCCATCTCTTCACCCTCCTCCCACCTCTCCCCTCCCAGCCCGTGCCAGCCTGTCTCCTGTGCGGTCAGCAGACCACCTGTACCAGTTACCAGATGCCTGCAAAACATGCCTCTGTGCCTCACCCCAGACAACCATGTGGAGGAAGGGACCTTGAATTCACATTTCAACAAGCTCCCCAGGCTTCCCTGTGCCCGTGGACACTGGAGTTGCACAGCCCAGGCACCAGTCAGAGCAAGCCACACCCTTTCCTGCACACATCCTGTTCTGGCCTTCCCACACTCTCTACCCATAGAACTCCTACTCATCCTTCAAAACCCATGTGAGATGTCACCTCTTCTGAATCCTTACAGGCTCTGCCAGGCAA